>NW_027187369.1:17857048-18247317 GCF_028583685.1 Petaurus breviceps papuanus
CTCAGAAAGAAGGTGCTTCACGTGGACCGCAGCCCCAGCACGGTGGGCACAGCGCCTCGCTGAGTCCACTGAACGTGCCTACCGCCACTTCAACGTGCGTGGTTCGCCCCCTGCCACCATGGGCCAAGGACACACCTGGAAGGTGGACCTGCTACCTAAGTTCCTCATGGCCAGCGGACAGCTGATGAAAATCCTGACCCACTTGGATGCGCTGCCCTTCCTGGACTTCCACGTGGTGGACGCCAGCGGCTTCCTGTACAAGAGAAACCGGATTTACAAAGTGCCCTCGAATGAGACTGAGGCCCTGGCCTCTGGGTTGATGGGACTCTTTGAGAAGCAAGTTTTTCATTTACGCCCTTAAATTTGACGAACAGGACCCCGGCACATACCGGAAGATGACCGTTAAAAATCTATTCCAGAGATTTGGTTTAGGCCAAGATGTGACTGACTTTGCCGGACATGCCCTGGCCCTAAGTCATACCAACAGCTATCTGGACCACCCTTGCTTTGAGACATTGGAGAAAATCCAACTCTACACATCATCGCTGGCCAAAAATGGAAAGAGCCCTTACCTCTACCCACGTTTTGGAATTGGAGAGCTGGTACAGGCCTTTGGCCGGCTGACCTCCAGCCAAGGGGGAGTTTTCTTAATGAACAAACCAGTAGACGAGATACTCGTCAGGGATGGCCAAGTGGTGGGCATCAGGTCAGAAGGTCGGATTTCAAGGTGCAAACAATTCATTTGCGATCCCAGCTATGCACCGGACCATGTGCAAGGTTGGCCAGGTCATCAGGGCCATCTGCATTCTTGGGCACCCCATTAGAAACACCAATGGGGCCAGCTCGGGACTCATTATTATCCCTTCCTCCCAGACAAACTGCAGATCGGACATCTATATCTTCCTCACTTCTTACGTACACTGTGTGGCCGCACAGGGCAAATACATTACCATAGTGAGCACAGCTGTGGAGAGTAAAGACCTGGAAAAAGAAATCCAGTTGGCTCTGGAGCTCCTGGAGCCCATTGAGCAAAAATTCTTTTTCACAAGTGACCTCTACATGCCTAATGACTTGGGGATCAAAAGTCAGATTTTCATAACAACTAGTTACGATGCCACGTTCACTTTGAGAGTGCCTGCAACGACATAAAGGAGATCTATAGAAAGATGACAGGATCCAAACTGAAATTTGACTGAAACACTCTAGACCATCTTAGGGGGGAGAAAATTAAAACCGTGCTAGGAAATAGGAGCAATTTGGGTATCTGAGAAATAAAGCAACTCCCCAGGGAGATCATGACAATCTATTGTGTGAAGTACTTTGCTTCTTATCTTTCAAGAGTTGTAGTGAACTATTACTATCGTTCAACTTCCCATCTCCCCACCCCCCAGTCTCTTAGAAGGGATACCTAGTCCCAATCCTGCCCCAAAGTGTGTGAAATCTTTTTCACAACTTGTTGAATTCTGCTTTATAGTAAAAGAGAATCTTATATTCTATTCATTTATATAGTGGGTAAAGAGTGTGGAAGACTGTATGTTCAAATTCCTCTACTGAAACATGTCAGTCTTTCAGCCTTCCAGTTCCTCATGTATATGGGGATAATGATTCTTTATCACATCTTTGAAAGATTGAAGTAATACTCAACCAGTAATTAATTTCTACCTCTAAAAAAGTCATATTATTAAAGGTGGAATGGTGTTCAATATGTTCAGATTACTCATGTATCTTGTTCAACTTAACTATATCCTTTTTTTTCCTATTACCCCCCCCCTTAAAAAATGCCACTGGTCTCAGAGTTTAAATCCCTCGGGGCTTGGGCACTTGTTCCCTTCCTCTTTCTGGGACTCTCCTCAGCTTTAAAATAAGAAGATTCACTAAATCACCTCCAGCTCTTCCCTTAAGAGGTCCCTTTAGCCCAGATGACAGTCTATGATCCTTTAAAACAGCTGATATGATTGAAATTATTTAGTTATACTAGTAGTGTTCTTAGAATTGTTCATCACGTTTCAAACTCAGATCTCACTACCTGAGTAGCCCACTGGGAATTCCATCATGGTAGTGGGATCTTTTATAACAACCCTTTTACCAATTTCCCATCACATCTGTCATACTCTTATTGTTAAGTAGCATTTTATACCTAATGTTCTAAATGCCAGAGTTGATTTTTTTAAATAAGAATTTTGTTCAAAGGTTCCCAAACTACAACTGTCTTAATGATGTTGAGAAGAATAACGATCCACTTCAGTCCTTTCACAACATTACCAGGTCATGTGAAGTATTCCTAGGAAGCAGAATCTCATGTTACTAGATCAGTTTCATGGTCGGTTTTTGTTTTTGTTTTTGTTTTTTGCTTTTCTACATTCCTAGCATATAGGTGAAGAGACATCTCTCCTATGGTGAAAATATTTACCTTTTGTAAATGATGATTGCTTAACTCAAATTTGATGAACTATGAGTTATTGACAACAAATTCATCTTTTAAGGTATTTCTAGTGATTTGAAAGAAAACCAGGCATCTTTCCATACTCTTAAACTTAATATGGTTCCTATTAATAATAAAACATTCTAGGCTGACAACTTGTAAAAAATGAAAAAAGCAAATAATAGTTCTTTAATCAAAGCCAGTAAAAAAAAATCCTTGCTTTACATTAACATACAAGATATATTTCAGTGCATTACTTCAGTTAGCTGTATTTAGAATTCAGGAATTCCATGATGTGAGGTGATTTATCAAGTTCTTTTAGATGATCATTTTTTAACAGCAAAATTTTGTCTTTCTGCTGTGGTATTAAATCACTTGAAATCTGAAATAAGGGGACCATGGAATATATAAACCTTCCAAATAGCCTTTATGGTGTAGAGTATGAAAAGAATATGTACTAGATATTAGGAAGATCTGGTTTCAAATTCTTCCTTAGGGACACTTATTTTCTTGTGACTGGGCAAGCTTTTCAACTCTTTAAAAAGCTCTGTTATCAATGTGAGTTATTATTACTATTATTCTCTCTCTCTTTTTTTGGAGAGGGGAAGGTAAGACAATTGGTGTTAAGTGACTTGCCCAAGGTCACACAGCTAGTTGTTTGTGTTAAATGACTGAGACCGGATTTGAACTAAGGTCCTCCTGACTCCAGGGCCAGTGATCTATTCAGGGCACCATCTAGCTTCCCCCTATTATTCTCAAGTAGGACTTAGGGGGATGCATTTTAAAGAGAAATTAAAAGACTTAAACTCAAGCTGTGGTACTTACTGGCTAGTAAGTAAGCAAATCACTTAACTAGTGGGTTCACCTTTGAAAAGTGGGCATACTATCTGCCCCACATTGATTGTAAGGTGATTGTGAACATTAAACTAGATAACAAGGAGTGGAGGACCTAAGCTAGATCCAAAGAAAAGGAGGAATTTAAGTCATAACTTGTGGGATTGGTAGTTTTTCAGTATTCAAACAGAAATACCTACACTCTGGATCTTTATCATGTGCTGTCTAATGTAACTAGGCAATACACTTATTAAATACACACATACAACACTAGAATTGACTAAAATGTGAGGAATTGTTATTAATCAATGTGACATAATTGCATTGGAGACTTCATGTTGCAATGGAGAAAGAACATTGGAAAACTAGCACTTGAATCATGGCCCTGTCAGTATTGTCCTACCTTGGGCAAGTCATAGCATTTTTCTGGGCCTCATTTTCTTCATCTGTTAAATGAGAGAGTTGGACTAGTTGGCCTGGGGTTCTTTCAGCACTAAAGCTACTATCCTTTCATCTTTTAGTTAGTCTCTTAGTATTTATGTATCAGTTATGTCTAGAAGAAAGTATAGTCAGTATGAGGGGCCTCTTTATTTGCCAGTTAAAGGTGTGTGTATATGTGTGTATGTGTGCATACATACATCTATATCCATATCCATACATACAGAGAGACAGAGGCAGTCTTGACCTGTGATTTGATTATTGTGGGTAACTGAAGAAATACTCTCTACTGATGAAACTAATTGCTGTAGATTCATAGGGTTACCTGAAGGGAATTGACTGAGTAGCAAATGGCATAGTCAGACCTGCATTTTAGAAAGGTCACTTTGGCAGCTGAGCATAGGATTGACTGTAGAGTGGGGAGAGAGTAGATGCAGAGAAACCATTCAGAAAGCTATTGCAATATTATTTAGGCATTAGATGATGAAGGCCTATATCAGGGTGATGCCTATGAGTCTCCACTCACAGGGACACATATGAGAGACATCTTAAAATAGAATCAACCCAGACTTGGCAACAGATTGGCTAAATGGAGGGGAGAAACAGTGAAGAGTTGAAAGTGACACTGAGGTTTCAGGCCTGGGTGACTGGGAGAATGACAGTACCCTTCATAGTAACAGGAAGTTTGGAAGACTAAACGGTTTGAGGGAAAGATAATGAGTTCTGTTTTGGAAGTGTGAATTTGAAGATGCCAGCAGAACATCCACTTTGTGATGTCCAATAAGTAATTAATGATGGAAGGTTGCCTGTTAAGAGCAATGTTAGAGATAGATAAATAGATCTGAGAATCATTTTAGAAAAGATGATAGTTGAATCTGCGGGAGCTGATGAACTCATCTAGTGAGATGGTATAGTGAAGAGGGCCAGGGCTTCAAGTCCTACAAATTTCCTCATGAATGTTATGATTATTTGACCGTCCCAAGACTCCACGAGGTAAGCAACTACAGATATTATTATCTCTGTTTTAGCGATGAGGAAACACTAAAGGGACCATTCTTGGCTTGGTTTCTGGGCTTGTTTGACACCTTGCAGCTAATGGGTGAACGTTCAGTGACAGTGACACTGAACATTCTGAACCTTAAACTGTTGGATTCAGCTGATGGGAAGATTTCCTTCCTTTTCTGGACCCCTATGGTGAGGTGATATTACTTTATATGATAGCTGTTAGTGTCAGAGGCAGGATTCAATCCCAGATTATTCCAGGTTCACTGTGACACCTAAGGATATATGAGGAAAATCTGCATGAGATGATTTTACAATATTATGAAGACCACACTGAATCAAAGATATAGACAAAAAATTATAAAACACACATGTGAGCAATACCTCAAACACTAATATCCTTCATCAATAAAATAGATGCATAAAACATCAAAGCTAGAAGGTAACTTGTACCTTCTATCCTTCCATTTTTTAAAACCTTTGGTTTTGCTTTGGGGTCCAGATCTGTAATTTTCCCAGCACAAAGTGCTTCCAGGAACTTGGAATACTAAAGTGTGTGCCAGAGACAGGACTTGAAACTCTCCATTCCTGATGCAAAGACTAGCCCCTTAACCACCATGCCACAGTCCTTCTCATTTCTATAGGAATATTTTGGAGCTCAGAAAAGGGAGGCAATTTTCCCATTGTTTTATAGTAGATCAAACATGAGATGCTAGGTTTCTTGACTCTGAAAGCAGTGGGCTTTTCATGTAACTGCCTACTTGGAGGAGCTCAAGGAAGATTTAAAAAGCCAAATTAGAGAGGTAGAAGATAAATTTAAATTTACACTGACCAAATTGGAAAAAAATCTCGCTGAAGAAAACAAATCCTTAAAAAGTAAAATTTGTGAACTGGGACAGGAAGATCAAAATCTAACTGGAGGGAAAAAAACTCCCTAAAAAAGGAGCTTCAAAAATGAACCAAAGAAAATAATTCACTAAAAATTAGAATCAGTCAAATTGAAGCTAAGGACTCTATGATGCATCAAGAATCAGTCAAGCAAAGCATGAAGATTGAAAAATTAGAAGAAAGAGTAAAATATCTCACTGGAAAAACAACTGATCTGGAGAACAGATCCAGGAGAGATAACCTAACAATTATTGATCTATTGGAAAGCCATGATGTAAAAAGCAGTGTGGACAATATCCTCCAAGACATTGTCAAAGAAAACTGTCTCAAAGTCCTAGAATCAGAGCATAAAATAGTTATTGAAAGAATTCACCAGTCTCCTCCTGAAAGAGATTCCAAATTGAAAACTCCAAGAAATATAGTAGCCAAATGCCAGAATTACAAGGTCAAGGAGAAAATACTGCAAGCAGCCAAGAAGAAACAATTCAAATATCGTGGAACTACAGTCAGGATTACACAGGACCTAGCAGCTTCTGCATTAAAAGATCAGAGGGATTGGAATTTGATATTCTGTAAGGCAAAAGAGCTAGGACTGCAACCAAAGACCAACTATCCAGCAAAACTGAGGATAATCTTTCAGGCAAGGAGATGGTTATTTAATGAAATAGAGGACTTCCAGACTTTCCTGATGTAAAAGCCAGAGCTCAATGGTAAATTTGATCTCCAATTACAAGATTCAAGAAAGACATAAAAAGGCAAACAAGGAAAACACACACACACATACTTGCATGCACATGCACATAACTTGGGATTCAATAAGAGCAAACTGTTTACATCCCTATATGAGAAGCTGATACCTGTCAATATTGAAATTTATATGATTATTGAAACTTTTAAAAATGGGAGGGAATAGGATAAAGGGAAAGAGACAGAGAGTAATAAAAACTATGGATGTGAATGCGATAAATTCTCCCATAAAATGGAGATGGATAGCAAAATAGATTAAAAACCATAATCCTACAATAGGCTGTCTATAAGAAACACATTTGAAATGAGGGGATATGCACAGGGTAAAAGTAAAAATCTGGAATAGAATATATTATGCTTCAGCTAAATAAATAAAAAAGCAGGAGTAGCAATCCTTATCTCAGATAAAGGAAAAGCAAAAATAGATCTAATTAAAAGAGATAAGGAAGTAAAATCTATCCTGCTAAAAGCCACCATCAAGAATGAAGCAATATCATTACTTAACATATATTCACTAAGTGGTATAGCATCCAAATTCCTAGAAGACAAGTTAAGGTAATTAGAGGAAGAAATAGATAGCAAAACTACACCAGTGAGGGACCTCAATCTCCCCCTCTCTGAACTTGATAAAGCTAACCTCAAAATAAACAAGAAAGAAGTTAAGGAGGAGAATAGAATTTTAGAGAGGCTAGATATGATAAATGTCTGGAGAAAACTGAATGGGAATAAAAAGATTATACCTTCTTCTCAGTGGTACATGGCATATGTGTGTGTATATATACATATGTATATGTACATATATACATACACACACACACATATATATGCATATATATATATATATATATACATGGCATAAAAACCTCACAATTCAGTGCAGAAAGGCAGACATATTAAATGCATTATTCTCAGATCATGATGCAATAAAAATCATATTCAGTAAAGGGCCATGGAAAGAAAGACTAAAAACTAATTGGAAACTAAATAATTTAATCCTAAAGAATGAGTAGGGCAAAGAAGAAATTATAGAAACAATCAGTAACTTCATTCAAGAGAATGACAATAATGAGACAACATACCAAAATTTGTGGGATGCAGCAAAGGCAGTCTTTGGGGGAAGTTTTATATCCCTGAGTGCATACATGAATAAATTAGAGAAAACGGAGGTGAGTGAGTTGGGCATTCAATTGAAAAAGCTAGCAGAGGAACAAATTGAAAATCCCCAATTAAATACTAAATTAGAAATAATGAAAACCAAAGGAGAGATTAATAAAATTGAAATTAAGAAAACTAATGAATTAATAAATAAAACTTAGAGCTGGTTTTATGAAAAAAAAAACAATAAAATTGATAGACCCTTAGTCAATATGATAAGAAAAGAAAGAAGAAAACCAAATTATGAGTATCAAAAATGAAAAGGGTGAATCTACCTCCAATGAAGAGGAAATTGAAACAATAATTAGGAATTATTTTGCCCAAATGTATGCACATAAATTTGACAATCTTAGGGAAATGGATGAATATTTATGAAAATATGAATTGCCCAGATAAATTGAAAAAGAAGTAAACTACTTAATAACACCATCTCAGAAAAATAAATTGAACAAGCCATCAGTGAGCTCCCTAGGAAAAAATCTCCAGGGCCAGATGGATTTACTAGTGAATTCTATCAAATATTTAAAGAACAATTGATTCCAATACTCTACAAACTATTTGGGAAAATTAGTGAAGGAGTCCTACAAAATTCTTTTTATGATACAAATATGATATTGATACCTAAATAAGGAAGAGATAAAACAAAAAAAGAAAATTATAGACCAATTTCCCTCATGAATATAGATGCAAAAATTTTAAATAAAATATTAGCAAAAAGACTACAGTAACTTATCACAATAACAATACACTTTTATCAGGGTCCAGGAATGCAAGGATGGTTTAATATTAGGAAAACTATCATTATAATTGATTATATCTATAATAAAACTAGTAGAAACAACATGATTATCTGAAAAGATGCAGAAAAGGCTTTTGAGAAAATACAACATCCATTCCTATTAAAAACACTAGAAAGCATAGGAATAAATGGAGTCTTCCTTAAAATAATAGGTAGCATCTATTTAAAACCATTAACAAGTATTATATGCATTGGGGATAAGTTAGAAGCATTTCCAGTAAGATCAGGGGTGAAACAAGGATGTTCACTATCACGCCTCTATCTGGTACTAGACATGTTTGCAGTAGCAATTAGAGAAGAAAAAGAAGTCAAAGGAATCAAATTAGGCAAAGAAGAGACCAAACTATCACTCTTTGCAGATGATGTGATGATATACTTAGAAAATCCTAGACAATCAAGTAAAAAACTACTTGAGACAATAAATAAATTTGAAAGTGTTGCAGGATATAAAATAAACCTACATAAATCATTGGCATTCCTGTATATTTCTAACAAATCCAACAGCAAGAGATAGAAAAAGAAATCCCATTTGAAGTCACTGTAGACATTATAAAATATTTGGCAATCTACCTGCCAAAACAAACCCAGGACCTATATGAACGCCACTACAAAACACTTTTCACACAAATAGAGTCAGATCTAACTAATTGGACAAACATCAATTGCTCATGACTGGTTCAAGCTAATATAATAAAAATGACAATTTTACCTAAATTAAATTAAATATTTAGTGCTATGCCAATCAATTTAACAAAATATTACTTTATAGAGCTAGAAAAAATAGTAACAAAATTCATTTGGAAGAATAAATGGTCCAGAATATCAAGGGAATTGATGAAAAGAAATGCTAGGGAAGGTGGCCTATCCATGCCAGATTTTAATCTGTATTATAAAGCAGCAGTCATCAAATCTACTTGGTACTGGCTGAGGAATAGAGTAGTAGATCAGTCGAATAGATTGGGTACACAAGACCCAGAAGTGAATGACTATAGTAATCTACTGTTTAATAAACCCAAAGTCCCCAGTTTTGGGGGTAATAACTCACTATTTGACAAAAGCTTCTGGGAAAACTCAAATATATTATGGCAGAAACTGGGCATAGACCATTATCTAACCCTGTATACCACAATTAAGTCGAAATGGGTGCATGATCTAGGTATAAAGGCTGATACCGTAAGCAGTCTGGGAAAGCAATGAATAGTTTAACTGTTAGATTTATGGAGAGGGGAAGACTTTATGACCAAACAAGTATTAGGGAGCATTATAAAATGCAAAATGGATAATTTTGATTACATTAAATTGAAAAGTTTCTGTACAGACAATGCCAATGTTACCAAAATTAAGAGGGAAATGAAAAATTGGGAAACATTTTTTACAGCCAGATTCTCTGATAAAGGCCTCATTTTTAAAATATACAGAGAATTGAGTCAAATCTATAAGAATACAAGTCATTCCTCAATTACTAAATGGTCAAAGATATGAACAGACAGTTTCCAGAGGAAGAAATTAAAGATTTCTATAAACATATGAAAAAATGCTCTAAATCCCTTTTGATTAGAGAAATGCAAATCAAAAGAACTCTGAGGTACCACATCTCACCAGTCAGATTGGCTAAGATGACAAAACAGGAAAATGACAAATGCTGGAGGGAATGTGGAAAAATTGGAACACTAATGCATTTTTAGTGGAGTTGTGAACTGATTCAACCTTTAGGGAGAGCAATCTGGAACTATGCCCAAATGGTTTTAAATAATTTCATACCCTTTGACCCAGCAATACCACTTATAGGGTTGTATCCCAAAGAGATCATAGAAGTGTGAGGAAGACCCATATGGACAAAAATATTTATAGCAGTTCTTTTTGTGGTGACAAACAATTGGAAGTTTAAGCAATGCCCATCAACTAGGGAATGGCTAAACAAATTGTGGTATATGAATGTAATGGAATACTATTGTGCAATAAGAAATGAGGAGCAGATGGATTTCGTATTTACCTGGAGTTGCTCATAGGAACTGATGCCGAGTGAGAAGAGCAGAACCAGGAGAAATTTGTACACAATTACAGACATAACATATGTGTGATGACCAGCTTTGATAGACTGGTCTCTTCTCAGCAATGCACAGTTATAAGACAACTCCAAAAGACTCATGATGGAGAGAGATGTCTACATTCAGAGAAAGAACTAGAAAGAATAGAGTTTGAATTCAGATTGTAGCAAACTACCTGCTCCCTTTCTTTTTCTTGTTTGGTTTTGTTTCCTCTTTCCCATTGTTCATTCCATCAGTTACAATCCTTCTGTGTAACCTGACTAATGTCTAATGTGAAAGTATTTGCATATCCTTTACTTGATTTCATGCCACCATGGGGGAAGGGGGGTGGAGGAGAGAGAGGGGAAGAAAATGTGATACTCAAGGGATTGTGAAACTGAATTTTTTAAACTAAAAGTAAGCAAACAAATTATTAACAACAACAAAAAAAGGAAAACAAAACAAAACAAAAAAGAAGGAAAGCAAGGTTTCCTTGGTGGGATATACAATGGAAAGGAAAACTGAACTGGGAAGGATGCTGAAATAGGATCTTGTTGGGAGGAGAGATTGAATCTGAAAACAATGGGCTTTCCTAGGAGAGACCTAATTTACATTGATCTATTTTACCTAAAGCACTGGCCTCCTCACAACTGTGGAGCTAGAATTTATATTGCCTTCTCACTTCATCGTGTATGCTAGCTGTGAAATGATTGTTAAAAATTAGAGTTAGGTAACTCACATTTATGTAGATCTTAGATTTAGAGCTGAAAAGGAACTTTGTTGTTGTTTGTTGTTCAGTTCATTAATCATTTCCAACTCTTCATGGCCCTGTGGACCATAGCATGCCAACAGTTTCCCTAAGTTTTCTTGGCAAAGATACTTAAGTGGATTGGCATTTCCTTCTCCAGTGGATTAAGGCAAACAGAGGTTAAGTGACTTGCCTAGGATCACACAACTTGTAAGTGTCCAAGGCTGAATTTGAACTCAGGTCTTCTTGACTCCAAACCCAGTACTCTAATCCACTGAGCTACCTAGCTACCTCCAGAAAACTTAGGGGTTTTCAAATCTAAATCTCTAATTTTGTAAATGAGGAAACTGAGACTCTGAAGATTAAAATGACTTGCCCAAGGTTACCTGTGGTAAATAGCAGAGTGAATATTGGAATCTGGGATTGAATTCTGTCTCTGACACTAATAGCTATCATGGCAAAATCATATCACCTCACAACAGGGGTCTAGAAAAGGAAGGGCATTTTACCTTCAGTTGAATGAGACAGAGTAAAGTTCATAATATTCAGTGGAGGACAATTCCCTTCCAGCTCCATAATATCAAATCTAGTAAACTTCACTAACTCACATTATTATCATTATTATCTGTAATTTACTAATTTTATTGCTAAATACTAATTTATCTCTTGCGAGAACCTTTTCAGTAGTTCTTGGCCGAATTGAAAATAGAAAAGGAAGTATGACCTAGTGATAACAACAGAAATTCAAATTCTAGTCTTGAAGATAAATGACACTGAGCTTTTCAAGGAAGACAGTTCACCTCAATGTGCTTTAGGGCTCAGATGTTCCAGAATTTGAACTTTCCAAACAAAGTAGGCCCATCTTTTGAAGATGACAGGGCCTTTCATGTGCATTAGTCTCCAAACATAACAAATCACACTAGCATGCTGTCATAAATAAGGAAGTGGCTAACCCTGGGTGACATGTGGGATGCTGGGAAGCGAGTTATCTAGGAATTAACTTCTGTCTAATATGATTAGTAACACTTGTCTTCAGGTGATAAAGTTCTCCTAGTGAATTATCTGTAAGATCAGGGGGAACAGGAAGTTATTTTGGCTGAAACTTCTTTTGGATTGCTACAATTCTTAAATTTCTTGAAGGTGAAAGAGGTCAACAAAGAAACAAAGGAATGAGATTCTGAAGAGCTGAAGAAATTAAAATTGTCCCAGAGAACATTCCTCCCTCCTCAGAGCAGAGGGGTGGGAGACTACTTGGGGTGAATGTGGTATATTGTTGTCAGTGTTTGTTTGATTGTTTTTTGTGTTATGAGAGAGGGTTAAATCATGAAAGGATCACCAAGGGGCATAGTATTTCCAGAAGTAGCTATGATATAACATCAAAAGGTATTAAAGCAAATTTTTAAAAAGGCTGGTTATTGAAGGACCCTTTCCTTGTATTTTTACCTTTTCAATCCCAGCTATTAGCTTCAGCACTAGCCTTAACTCTCTGGTACCTCCACTTGCAAATAAAGGTCTGTGTTTTCCTCTTTCTCTTCTGAGGTTAAGGAATGGAGGTGTATCTATAGTGTTTTAGCATTTCTCATTATTTTCTCCCAACTGCCTAAACTCTAGATGCTCCATGCCCCATGAAATTAATTTATTAAAATAATGGATTAGGCAAGCCTCATTTTCCACTGTAAACTCACTTGAAGAGGCTAAGGAGATGGGACATTTGGGTATCAGGGATACCTCATGGCTTCAAGTGGAGGATAGAATTTATTCTATTATATGAGCTCATGAAAATGAGGAGATATTGGGAATGGGGTGGCGATAATCCTGCTGCTAAACTCGAGGAAGTTGAGTCATAGACATCCTCAGAGAAGCAAGATGTTGGGGCTAACACTAACCTCTCTGACTTCACTCACACAAAGGGTAAAGTGCTTACTGTAACAATAATGAAGAGAGTTAATATTGCAATAGTGCTAGAAGGATTACAAAGCACTTTACAGACATAATTTCATTGGTGTCTCACAACTCTGTGTGATAAGTGCTATTATGATCTCTATGTTGCACATGAGGAAATTAAGGCTCCAAGAGGTCAGATGATTTGTCCAAGTCCACATATCTAGTTTGTACCAGTGACTGACCTTGAACTCCATCACACTACAGCACAATGTCTCTCACTCTTATAAGATATGATGCGTTAATCTGTTGTCAAGACAACAGAAATTTATTAAGCACCTACTGTGTTCTAGGCATAGTATTTAAGCACTGTGGATACAAAAAAAGGTGGGGGAGGGGACAGAAAACGGCTCCTGTTCTCAAGAAGCTTACAAAAATCTTGTTCCCCATCTTATTATGTTGTCCCAAAGGTGGGAGGAAATGAGTTTTTCTTTCTCCATATCCAAGTAAATCGGTTCTACCCTTACATCATTTTTCATGAAATTGGTACAGCACAACTATGAGCAATAGATATGCCTCCAATTATTTAATTCATTCTTTATTTTTAAAAGAATGTTTTGTGATTATATTTCTATAAGTTTTGATCATGCCTTGGTAATTGGACCCCCAGGTATTTTGTGCATTTTGAAGTCATTTAAAAATAAATATTTTATTATGATCTTGATATTCATCAATAAACACGAACATTTCCATATACAAAGAATATTAAAAAGGGTATTGCATATGGAGCTGGAAATTTACCATATACAGCTTTAAAGTATACATTGACTTTAACATGGTAGTACTAAGACTACCTTTCTTGTCTGTGTCCTTTTCTAAAAGTTCTTCTGCTCTCTTCTGTGTATTTTAATTGTTTTTCCCATTGGAGCACTTATTTTTCTTTTCTTCTCTTTTACCTTATTTATTTTTTTTGCAGCTGTAGCACTAATTCTCCCATCCCTAGTAAAGACCCTCCCTTATAATAAATAAGTATAGTCAACAAAGCTTTGTACTTATTTTAATGAGTTTTTACTTACTATTACTTCCTCCTGGGATTTGTTCTTGCTTTAGAGAAATACTATGGTTTCTGTGGATTTATTTTGTATGCTTCTACTTTAATGAAGCTGCTAATTGTCACAAATGTTTTCTTTGTTGATTCCCTAGAGTCTTATAAAATGAACCATGGTGGCATCTGAAAGTAGAGATGCTTTTGTCTCCTTGTGGCTTTTATTTAAATTCTTTCTCTTATCATATTGCTGTCATCTCTGTCAAACAACAGTGGGAAAAGGGGGCAGCCAGTCTTAATTGGTATACTTGTTGGGAAGCTATCTAGTGTTTCCCCATTGTAAATAATGCTAGATTTTAGTTTTCGATGTATACTTTTTATCATATTAGGAAATGGTTGTTCCATGCCTATATTTTGTACTGTTGTTTTTATCTTTAATTTATTTTTCTCAGCATAAACAAATGTTATACTTTGCCAAAGATTTTTCTAAATTTATTTGTATAATCATGTAATTTGAGGTGTTTTGTCTTTATATTATTAATAATATAAATTGCTTTTCTGCTATTGAATCATCCTTGGTATAAATCCAACCTCTTTATAGTGAATATATTTTTGGACGTGGCATTGCAGTCTTTTTACTAGGATTTTATTTTAAAATATTGAATTAATATTCATTAGTGGAGAGACAGTGTGAGATAATGGATAAAGAGCTGGACTGAAAGCCAATAAACCCTGGGTTCAAGGTCCACCTCTGATACATACTTGCTGCGTGACTCTTGGCAAGTTACCTAACCACTCAGTGTTCTTAGCAATTCTCTAATGCTCTATGTTGCTGAGAAAATTCTAACTTGCATATGTAGAGGAAGGTTCCTCACCTGAGAGTTCCATATACTAAGGAAATCACATATCTGGGTCCTTTCTCTCTTCATTAAAGATATTGGTCTAGAGTTCTCTTTTTGCCTTTATCTTTCTCTGATTTAAATATTCACATATCACTTATCCCATAAAAGGATTGTGGTACTTTATTTTCTTTCTCAATTTCTGAGAAAAAATTATGTAGGATAGTTATTCATTTTTCTTTAAACATTTGATGGAATTTACCTATAAAACTGTTTGTGCTGGATTCCTTTGGTAGTTCCTTTACAGCTAACTCAATTTCATTTTCTGAGCTACTATTATTATATAAACTATATTATTTACCATAATTATAATATAATCATATATTAATGCTAAATGCCAGCCACTATCATCATCATCATCATCATAATCATCAACATATTTGTTACTCCCAACTAATTGGAGATAGGAAGTTCTTAAGTTTTCTGATATCTCTAGTTTTTTTTAAGATCTTGATTTCATGCTCTGTTTATTTGAGTACTTTATATTTTTGAAGATAATACTCCAGTTCTTTTAAATTTTTAGTTTTGGAGGCATATAATTGCATATCACAAGTTTTGATAATTCTTTTATTTTTTCCTTTTTTACTGTGATTGTTCCTCGATCATTTTTTATTTTGATAATTTTATTTTCCTGCCTTTTCATTAGATTAGCTAAAACTTTATCAATTTCCTTAGTCCTTGCAATGAAACAGCTTTTCACTTTGTTCATCGGTTCTATAGCTTTTTTGTTCTTTGCTGTATCTATTTTGCTTCTAATTGTCAATATTTTCTCTTTGTGCTTATTTTGGGCTGCTTTTTTCTTGATTGATTTTCTAATTTTTAAAAATTGCATGTTCAGTCCATTAATCCTTGCCTTTTCCATTTTGTTAATGAATGTTTTCAGGGATATAATTTTCTTTCTGAGAACTACTTTAGTTACATCCCAGAAATTTTGATATGTTGTCTTATCTTTAACCTTCTCCATCATAGACTTACTGTTTCCATGATTCATTCTTTGACATTTAAAATAAGGATGATAGGAGACTTAATTATGATGAATTAATTAGGATGTCGTTATTAAGTTTCCTAGCATCCTTCTTTTAAAGAAGGCAGAAACTGAATCTCACCATTTAAGAGAATGGCATATAGTCACATAGCTCATAGCATTATAGATTTCAAACAGGAAGAGACCTTAGAGACTGGTCCAGATCCCTCCTTTCACAAAAGAGGAAACTGAAAGCCAAGGTCATTGTAAACAATAGAGCCAGAATTCTAAATTCAAAACTGATACTAGCTAGTGAGTATGAGAGTCAGAATTTGAAATCGTTTTTATTGATTATAGAGATTATTATTGTTGTTGTTGATAATAAATGGGTCGAACACTAAGTGATCCTATTTTCTTGGTTCCCAAACAGTGTGAAACAGTGTAGGGAATTCCCAGGGACACCATGGGATAGTGAGATATTTGAGGAAAACATCGTGATACCTGACCTCTGTAGGCCTCCAGGCAAATTACATGCAAAGCTGTAAGTAGTTCACAATTTTAACATTCCTTTCTGTGATGACATTGTCAAATGTTTGAGATATATTTTTATTCACTTGTACTTTTGGTTATACCAGTAAATTCTTGTTCTTTCTTGTTTGCCATGTCATATCTTTATGAAGATGGGTTTTAGAGGTTGTGATAAAAAGCTTGCACTTTGTGAAAATAGATACGTAATAAAAAATGAGAATGGCAGTGTTCAATTGGATTCCAAGGTTTCAGAAATTATGCAGTGCCCAAGAAGTACACGTCTCCTTAGTAAGTAATTATGGCAGGTAATTATGGGTACACTATGTACCAAGTAGCAGCTAGGTGGGGCAGTGGGTAGAGTGCTGGGCCTGAAGTCAGGAAGACTCCTTTTCCTGAGTTCACATGTGGCCAGAAATACTTATTAACTGTGACCTGAGGCAAGTCACTTTACCCTGTTTGTTTCAAGTTCCTTATCTATAAAACAAGCTGGAGAAGAAAAAGGAGAACCACTCTTGTATCTCTGCCAAGAAAATTTCAAATGGAGTCAAAAAGAGTCAGACACAACTGAACAACAACAGCAAAAAAAAAAAATGAAATTTAGAAAGAAAAACATGCATTTTTCTTTTAATTTATTTTTATTTATTTAATTTTTTTAAGCAATTGGGGTTAAGTAACTTGCTCAAGGTTACACGGCCAGGTGTTTCTGGGTGGGTGCTAAGTGTCTGAGCCCGGATTCGATCCCTAGGTCATCCCAACACTGGAGCCGGTGCTCTTACTCGCTGTGCTACCTGGCTGCCCCTCTTTTAATTTATATGTATGATTTGTTCAATTGCTACTAAGTTGTTATTAATTTTTTTGGCCCTAATTACTTTAAATAAACAGAATTGTTAAGTATTTCTTTTGGGATAGGGTCACCAGGAGAAAATTACTGAGGCATTAACAGTGATAAGAAAGGAGAAAGCTGGATAAACTCCTCATTCAAAGAGTCAGTTTGACATCATCTTTGAGAATTCGTGGGATGGTACATTTATTGAGCAGTTACCATGTCTATGGCTCTGTTCTAAGTTCTGAAGATAAAAAGATAAAAAAACAGGCCTTGTATGTAAAAACTTCCATTCTATTGAGGGGTAAGGGTAGGTACACATATAAGTAAAAACACCTTCCCTGAACAACTAAGGGACTCAGGGAAGTTATATGACAAATCAGGTATGTGACATGGCAACCAAAAAACCCTCCAAATGCTACACAAAGGCTGAATGAAGAAGAGAGGAATAATACAAAAAATGAGGGAGGTGACTGTCTTGTCCTCTGTGAGCCCTTGGAAAACCACATCTGAAGTTATGTGTGCCATTCTGGGCACTACATTTCAGGGAGGACACTGACAGGCAGGAGGGAAACCAGAGAAAGGTGACTGGGTTAGAGAGCATGCCATACCTGGCCCAGTAGATGAATGGAAATAGCTAAAACCTGGAGGAGACACAATGTAGGGGAGACCCTGCCTCATCTAATGACTTGTTTGTCTTCTAGCAGAGTGGTGGTGTGCTGGCTATAGAGGCCTTGTCTCAGGCATTTACCAGCTGGGTGATGCTGGACAAGTCACTTAACTTCCATCTGCTTTACTTTTCTCATCTGGAAAATGGGACTAATAATAGTATCTACTTCCCAGAATTGTTATGAAGACAAAATGAAATAATATCTGTAAAGTATTTTGCAGATCATAAAGTGCTATAGAAATGCTTTTATAATTATTATTGTTTAAAGAGCTTTCATATTAAAGAGAAGCTCCACTTGCTCTGCTAGATACCAAGGGGACAGACTGCAGAGGCAGACTTTAGCTTAATATAAGGAATACTTTCTTTACAATTAAAATTGACCAAGAGTGGAATGGACTATCTAAACATGCAGTGAGTTCCTCATCTTTGAAGTTCTTTAAGTAGTGGTAGATGACTGCTTGCCAGTAATATTATAGGAAGGATTCTTAGGACCTCTAGATAGGGTTTTCTGAAATCTCTTCTAGTTCTTAGATTCTGTGTTTTGAACTCCAAGTCCATTGTGTTCATTTCACTACATACTAGGGAAAAACTATCAGAGAGAAGTATGGTGGAAGAAAGGATGCTGAGCATCTGTCCAAGAAGGAATAAGAAGGGATATTTACAGTACAGAAGACCAACCAAATAAGAAATAAGATTTTTTCTCCTATGTCAATCTCAAATTCTTTGTTATTGGTGGTGGTGTTCAGTCATTTCAGTTGGTCTGACTCTTCATGACCCCATCTGGGGTTTTCTTGGCAAAGATACTGGATTGTGTGGAATTCAAACTAGAGGAGGCCAACAGAAGCTGAGACTATCAGTTAGAGGCCAAGATGGGGTCTTATCATTGAAGCAACCAACTCAGATGAACTGCATCCTGAGGGGAGGGTCTCTGGAATCACTTGACTGCCAACTGTATGCTTAATTTTCTTTAGATTTCTTTCTATGCTGTCTGTGAATATCACTCTGATACTCTGGGGCATGGGTGCTATCAAGGTTACAGTTAGGTAACCATATGAAAGTTTTTTCCCAGAGTTCTTTTTTTCACTCATAATAGTATTTTATTTTTTTCTAATTACATGTAAAGATAGTTTCCAGCACTCATTTTTGTAAGATTTTGAATTCCAAATTTTTCTTTCTTCTTCCCTCCCCTTCCCCTTTCCAATATGGCAAGCAATCTGATATAGATTATATATGTACAGTCATGTTAAACATATTTCCACATTAGTCACGTTGTGAAAAAAGAATTAGAACAAAAGAACACAAGAAAGAAAAAAAGTGAAAATAGTCTGCTTAGATTTGTATTCAGACTCCATAGTTTTTTCTCTGGATGTGGATAGCATTTTCCATCATGAGTCTTCTGGAATTGTCTTGGATCATTGTATTACTGAGAAGAACTAAGTCTTTCAAAATAGATCATTGTACAATATTACTGTTGCTATGTACAATGTTCTTCTGTTCTCACTTCACTCAGTACCAATTCATGCAAGTCTTTTCAGATATTTCTGAAATCTACATGCTAATTATTTCTTATAGAATACTAGTATTCCATTACATTCATATACCACAACTTGTTTAGCCATTCCCCAGCTGATTGGCATTCCCTCAATTATCAATTCTTTGCCACCACAAAAATAACTGCTATAAATATTTTTGTATTTCTGGGTCCTTTCCCCCTTTTTTATGATCTCTTTGGGATACAGACCTAGTAGTGGTATTGCTGGATAAAATTTCCCAGAGTTCTTTGTGGGGCCTTTGAACCAATAAGGAGAGGGACTCCTTGCTATTCACCCTGGAGGGAATCCATCCAGTTTTGGTTACTATTCAGATCTTTAGGCTTACATGACATGCAAATGTGACTGAATAAAGCCAAAGCTGCTTCGTTATTCCCCACTATCAAAAGTAAACCATTTTTGGGCTGCTAGGTGGTGCAGTGAGTAAAAGCGCTGGCCCTGGAGTCAGGAAGACCAGAGTTTGGTTCTGGCCTCAGACACTTAACACCCACACACAAAAACTAGCCGTGTAACCTTGGGCAAGTTACTTAACCCCAACTGCCCTCCAAAAGGCAAAAAAAAGTAAACCATTTTGGAGGTAGGATACCATGGAGGAAATATTCTATTAAATAATGTTGGATGCCAAGAATGTCTAACAATTCCACATTCTCCCTCCACCCTCACCAAGGTGTGCTATTCTAGTAAAGAGAGGCAATGTTCATTTTCTTTTCTGAACTCCTCAGTGGAATCGGGATGGGGAAACCCTATAGATTTGCAAGGACAAGCATCTTATCCACAGCAGCTAACAGTGTGGTCCCTTTAGCATTGGGTAAGAGTAGCAGACAATTACTAGACTCATATTATTTGACTCAGCTTGCATCTGGACCTCACCAAGACTACTATTGATAAATAGCATATGCACATACAACATTGGCCCCCTCAGGCATTTCTCTCTGATGCTTTTGGCCAGATATACCTGTTCCCTTCCTATTCGTAGCTCACAGAGATCCTGCTGCTCAATTGTACTACGGATTTTAGTCTCTCCCTGAGAGAATTCATATTGTGCCAATCAGCCTCCACTGGCTAGGTAGACTTGGGATTTGTCTGTTTGATGGACATCTTTCAACCTTGGCACTTTCCTGACCATATCAAATATGTGTGGATCTTCAATTCATTTTGATGTCTGTTGCCTTTTTAAAAAAGGTTTTAGACTAGACAACTGGAAAATGGGGGGAAAGTCCCATGAGCCCTGTGGGCTCTGAGTATGGCTTCATGGACTGCAGGTAATATGACTTCCCTAGTAACAAGTACAGCTGCAATCCGCTACCCTGAGACTTTGATGGACTTAAATCCAGTAGAAAAAAAATTTTCATTCTCATTCTAAGAGTACTTTGTAAACTTGAAAATACTATAGAGCCAGATTATTATTATTATTATTATTAAGAACCCCAATGGGTCTGTTATCACAATGAGATGGATATTCCTTCCAGCATCGCAGAGAATAGCCTGTTCATCATGTCTTTCCAACCTGCACCCTCATGTCCATGTCCAGTGGGGCTTCCCAAGGGAGCCTACTGGAGGCTTTCCCCTGACATTCTTCATTGATTCTTTGTGATACCTAGCTCACATGCCCTCTGTGTTATATTCATTTTGGCTTTGTTGGAGATTATTATCTTTTATCTTTCATGCATATACAATAACATTGGTAGAATATTTTTCTTTTTTTAACACTGATAATGATAGCTCCCATTTATATAGAGGTTTAATGTTTGCAAAATGCTGTTATTTAATGTTCATAATATTTCTGCGAGGTCAATGTTACTATTATTCCCATTTTATAAGGGAGAAAACTAGAGGGGGTAGAACCAAGATGGTGGAATAAAAGCAGGAACTAACTTGAGCTTGTCCCCAGTTACCTCCAATACCTATAAAAATAACACTAAACACATTTTAAAGCTACAGAACCCACAAAATGACAGAGCAAAATATACCTCCAGCTGAAGTCAGCTTGGCAAGCAAAAAGGAAGGTTCTATCACACCAGGCTAGGAGTGGAGTGCAATCCTACATGTTGGCATAGACCAGCCAGAGCAAACCTCAGGGGACTGAATCACTGGCTGCTGTGGTGGTTTCCAGACTTCTCAACCAATAAAAGCCAAAGAGAAAGTAAAAGGTTAGTGGAGAAAATCTGTTGGACCTGGGTGAGAGAAGAGTGTAATCTGGCCACTGCCCCTGGGGTGGCAGAGGTGGCAGTGGCTGTAGCAGCAGCAGCAGTGACTGTGGCAGCGGGGCTGCTGCTTCTGGAGATCCAGCCCACAGATAGTAGGGGGACCAAGTGGCTGACCAGAGGGCAATTGCAGGAATCCCTTGCCTGCACTGAGGCAGGATTCTCTTGCTTTACCCTGCTTGGATCTGGGTTGCAATCTTGGGTGGTGGTCCTGGGGTGAGGAGGAGCACTGATGTTGCTGAGCTTGTTGAGGTTGTGGAGAGGTGGTGCTTCTCACAGTTCTGAGGCAGGTGCCTAGAAGAGGCTCTGACAACAGCTGCACAAAACCCCAGCAATTTGGGACCCAATACTCTCTACTCTGGAAGCAGAGTTTTATCATGGCAAAGAACTCAAAAGTCAAATAATTGGCTGGCAAGATGAGCCAATAGAGGAAAAGAAATCAGAATATAGAATTGTTCTTTGTCGACAAAGAAGATCAAAACATGGAACCAGAAGAAGACAATAAAGTCAAAACCCCTGCATGAAAGCCTCCCAGAAAAATATGAATTGGTTGCAGGCCATGGAGGAGCTCAAGGATTTTGAAAATCAAGTAAAAGAAGTGGAGGAAAAATTGGGAAAAGAAATGAGAACCATGCAAGAAAATCATGAAAAGTGAGTCAACAGCCTGCTAAAGGAGACCCAAAAATACACTAAAGAAAATAACACCTTAAAAAGTAGACTAACTCAAATGGCAAAAGAGGCTCAAAAAGCCAGTGAGGAGAAGAATGCCTTAAAAAGCAGAATTATTCAGATAAGTGAGAAAACTGAAACTTAGAGGGGTTAAATGACTTACTTAGGGTCAATTAGCTAATAAATGTCTGAGGTGGGATTCAAATCCAGGTCTTCCTGACTCTGAGGACACCCTCTATCTCTCCATGTGCCTTGCTATTTCCCTTTTGGTTATACTTATTAAAAATTAATCCTGGGACCATGAACTAGAGCTCAATTTTGGCAGTTTGATCATTTTTACTTGCTGTATTTACCACAGAATTGGGACATAGGCATTAATATCATGGGATGAATACTGTCTATTGTTAAATAATGCTCTTTCATCTACTATGTAACTTCAATTGTCCATGCAACAGTCAACCTTCAGAGCTAACTAGGGCAGCTAACATTCTACTTGACTGGTAAACTCATATACAGAGACATTTAGTGACTTATCAAGAATATACCCCTCCCCACTCCTACCCCCAGACTAGTGACAAATCAAGCCCAGGCCTCCTGAGTCTCATGGTATTAGTCTATCCTCTACCTGTGCTGGGAAGGTACTAATGTTTTGATAATCTTTTTCAAGGCCCTCCACTTGAAAGCACCATTTAAACCGAGGGGAAATAGTTGTTTATGACAGATTTCAAATTTGTAAATGGATTCTATGCAGTCTAGCTTATTATTTACCATTTCTTTTCTGATCGTTATCTGTGCTGCTATTTTAGGGGCGCAATAGCCCAGTTATGGGATATACTTTGTTGTCACTGCTTTTTCATGAGTGACAGATTGATTGCTTAGAAACTGATCTTTTAAAAGAAAGTATGAATATAACTATTCAGTTAGACATGGCTTTTATATGATAGGTAGGTCAAGTCCTTAACTTCTTTTGGGGGATAGGGTTTTAAAATACATTATGTTGATATGACACTAAAACCAACAGATGAGATGATCAAGTCCTCCCTAGTCAGAGTAGGAGCAGTAATCCATCACATCCATTTCAAAGATCCAGGCTTCAATCAGTATGAGCACTCCTTCCTATGAAGCTCATGAGTCTGGGAGAATTGGTGCCCTCCCCCCCAATCCATTACTGGTCAGCCTTTTGATAATCTCTCTAAAATATAGTGATATTGGTCCTCATTTTACAGACCTACAGTTTCTTACTGGGCCCATCCTTGACACCTTTCTAGCTTAGCACAATTTGTACTGTCCTGGAAGAGCCTTTGAGAACAAAATTAGCTATTTGCCACCATGATTTACCACAGGGCAACTTAGGTGAGAACTTGGACTAGTTAATTCTGCAAAAAATGATTTGGTTACTTCCTATGGAAACAGGCAGAAACTGTTTCTCTAACAAAAATGAATTTAATTCACCTAGTACACTGATACTTTTATCCTGTCTACACAGCAGCACACTTAAGTAACTAGTATAAAAATCATAACTGCTAACTCTGTGACGATGTTTAGCAAGGCAGGGCCCTCTAGTCAACTACTTCAGAATTCCCTCCAGCCTAACATTAATCCCATGGCCAAAGAATTTAAAAGTTTTTTTTTAAATAGATTTTTGGGGCAGCTAGGTGGCACAGTTAATAGAGCACTGGCCCTGGAGTCAGGAGGACCTGGGTTCAAGTCCTCCTGAGACACTTAACACAAAAAAAATAGCCATGTGACCTTGGGCAAGTCACTTAACCCCAACGGTCTTCCAAAAAGCAAAAAAATAAAATTAAAATTAAAATTGGTTTTTATTATTAAGTCAATAACCCTTACCAATAATCATTCAAGCATATAACAAGGAAAAACAACCTCATAAACCATACATGAAATCATATATACCAAACCTTGCTAGAGGTCTTCATGCCCAGACTGGATGCTCATTTATTGGGTAGGTTGAAGGGTAGATTGTTATTCAGGTAGAGATTGAACATCAAGATTCTGTGAAGCTCTGAGAGGTTAAATGATTTTATTCAGAGTCACATAGCTAGTGAGCATCTGAGACAGAATTCAAACCAGATCTCCTCACCCTGGTAACAGCATTCAGTCCTTTGCCACTTAATGCTTTTTGCAATCTTGGGCTACATCTAGAAACAAGAGAGCAATTTTTTAAAAAAATTTTTAAGCAATCAGGCTTAAGTAACTTGCTCAAGGTTACACGGCCAGTTATTTCTGGGTGTGGTGTTGAGTATCTGAGCCCGGGATTCAATCTCCAGGTCATCCCGACACTGGAGCTGGTGCTGTTACTTGCTGTGCTACCTGGCTGCCCCAAGAGAGAAATTTATATAGTAACAGCAACAATGTAAGCCGAATAAATGTGAAAGACCTTAGAACTCTGATCAACTCAATAACTACCCATAATTCACTGCAGTAGACACCAAGTATGCTCCCCATTTCCTGACAAAAAGGTGATGGATTCTGAATTTGGAAATAGACGTTTTTGAATATGGACAATGTGTTTTGCTTGACTATGCATACTTACTGTAAGTTTTTTTTTAAATTGGGAATGTAGTGAGAAGGAAAGAAAATAAATGCATGTTAATTGAAAAAAATCATTAGAACATTAGTTGTCCTGAACAAGCATCTTAATCTTCCCATTATGCCTGGGTGATACATGATGATACAGAGGCCTTGATGATAAAACATTGATAATGCTATTTCCTTTTCTAGGCACCGTGTTTTAGTAAGGACACTGGCAGGCTGGTATGCATCTAAAAATCGGAAGTAAAAGTGGTATGAGGAGTAGAGCCCTGCTATAGAAAGATCAGTAAAGGAGACTGGAAATGTTCAATCTAGGGACCAAATGACTTCTGGTGGGATGGGTTATGGATGATAACTGTCTTCAGGTATTTGAAGGAGTGTTATGTGGAGCAGGGCATAGATCTGCTCTGCTTGGCCTCAGAGGGCAGAGCTAGGAACAATGGGCAGACATTGCTGAGAGGCAAAATCTGGCTTGGTATCAGGAAAACCTCCTTAAATATTAGACCTGTCTGGGAGTGGGATGGGTTGCCTCAGGAGAAAGTGTGAGTTTGCTACCCTGGAAATCATTGAGTTGAGGCTTGCAGACTCCTTACTGGGAATATGACAGAGAGGATTTCTAGTTGTGTATGGATAGGATTTTATAGTCCCTTTTTTCATTCTCTCTCAGAAATTTTAGAATTCTAAAGTGTAATTTAGTATTTTGAACTTGTATTCAGGTACCATGTATCAGCACATTTTCAAACTACAGACAATGCTTCCTTTGTAGGTAAATATACATTTTTAGTTCCATTCTGTCTTCATGATAAGACAAATTTTAAAATGATGTGTCCAGTAACTCACTGATCCAGACTCTGAAGCAAGGGGAAAGCATGCTGTTCTCTTGCTATGGAGGGACAAAGAGACCTAAGTTTTCCATTGTAGATTTTCTGCCTGTGTTTCGTTAAATGAAATAAATGGTGATATTAGTGTAGCAGAAGAAAAAGGGTAAGCCTTAATTTACTGTATGGGGGCACCTCCCATGGAGCTCTGTACTTCCTCCCTTGCTCAGATATTCAGGTCTGTGAAGCTTTGGGTCAGTGGCAGTGAGAGAGTAAAGGGCTGGTTGACTGGCTGGGGATACAGAGCCTTTGTGTTCTTTTGGATTATGTCGTTTCTACCATGAAGGAAATAAGCATCACTCCTGTACTTCTTGCCCATATTATACATTGAGCACTGTTGTCTACTTTTGGGGAAGACCCTAGACATAAGCCATGCTGAAGATGTCTTTGTTTTTCTGGGAGTGCAATTGGGGTTAAGTGACTTGCCCAAAGTCACACAGCTAGTAAGTGTGTTAAGTGCATGTGTCCTGATTTGAACTCAGGTCCTCCTGACTCCAGGACCATTGCTCTATTCACTGAGCCACCTAGTGCCTCCTGAAGATTTCTTTTAAAGATTTCCCTGGAGGGTTTTCTTTATTTTTCCCACTCGTTATTTTGTATTTGACAGACACCAGCTGACACAGACATGTCCTATTACAAAGACCAATGCCACCATCATCACCAACAATAAATAGGTTGGAGGTCGAGAGGATTGCATATGCAACTATGAAACTCTCCTAGGAACAGACTGATTCTTTATTTTTTAAATTAAATTTTATTTTTATTTTACATCATTTCTACAAGATTTTGAGTTACAAATTTTCTCCCCGTCTTTCCCCTAACCACCACCCCAAAACAGTTATCCCACTGTATAACCCTCCCCCAATCTGCTCTCTCCTATATCCTCCTCCATGCCCCTCCAACTTACCTGGATCTCTATACCTCATTGCCTGTATATCTTATTTCCAAATTGCATGTAAAAATGATATATATATATATTTTTAAACATTTGATTTTAAAACTTTGAATTCCACATTCTTTCCCTACCTCCCTCATCACCCACCCTTACTGGGAAGATAAGCAATTCAAAAAAGTTGTACATTTGTAGCTACACAAAACATTTCCATAGTGGATATATTGTGAAAGACTGACTATATTTCCCTCCATCCTATCCCACTCCCCACTTGTTCAATTCTCTACTTTGACCCTCTCCCTTTCCAAAGGTGTGTGCTTCCAACTTCCCTCCCCCCAACCTCCCCTCCCCTCCATCATCCCCCCCTCTCATCCCCTTCCCCCCTACTCTCCTGTATGGCGAGATACCCTATTTAGTGTGTATGTCATTCCCTTCCTAAGCCCAATTCAGTGAGAGTAAGGTTGACTCCTTCCCTTTTGCCTTCCTGTACTTGCCCTCCATTGTAACAGTTTTCCCTTGCCTCTTTTATATGAGATAATTTACCCCATTCTGTCTCTCCTCATCTCCTTTCATTATATACCTCTCTCACCTCTCAATTTCACCTTTTAAGTATCATCTTCCTATTCAATTGGTCCTGTGCTCTATATCTAGGTATACCTGTACACATATATACACTCACTCACATATGTATTCATACACCCATATGCCCTCCTATATAGACATATATATATGTATGTATACATATATGTATATGTGTATAAACACACACACACATTTATATTCCCTTCAAATGTTCTCATACTGAGAAAAGTTTCATAAGTTACAATTATCGTTTTTCCATGTAGGAATATAAATAATTCGACTTTGATAAGTTTCTTATGATTTCTTTTCCTTGTTTACCTTCTCATGTTCCTCCTGCTTCTTGTATCTGAATGTCAAATTTTCTATTCAACTCTGTTTTTTCATCAAGAATTCTTGAAAGTTCTCCATTTCATTGAATGACCTTATTTTCCCCTGAAACATGATACTCACTTTTGCTGGGTAGGTGATTCTTGGTTTTAATCCAAGCTCCTTTGACCTCCGGGATATCATATTCCAAGCCCTTCGGTCCCTCAGTGTAGAAACTGCCACACCCTCTGTTATCCTGATTGTGTTTCCACAATATTTAAATTACTTCTTCTTGGCTGCTTGTAATATTTTCTCCTTGTTCTAGGAATTCCAGAACCTGGCTTTAATATTCCTAGGAGTTTTCTTTTGGGGGATCTTTTTGGGATATGATGGGTAGATTCTTTCAACCTCTATTTTGCCCTCTGGTTCTAAAATATCAGGGCAATTTTTCTTGAGAATTACTTGAAGGATGATTTCTTTTAGGTTCTTTTTTGGTCATGGCTTTCAGGTAGTCCAGTACATTATCTCTCCTGGATCTATTTTCCAGGTCAGTGGTTTTTCCAATGAGATATTCCACATTGCCTTCTATTTTTTAATTTGTTTGGATCTGTTTAATGGTATCTTGATTTCTCATAAAATCACTAGCTTCCACTTCCTCCAGTCTAATTCTGAAGGAACTATTCTTTTCAGTGAGCTTTTGAGATTCTTTTTCCATCAGGTAAATTTTGGGTTTTTAAGGCATTTGTCTCCTCATTGGCTTTTTGAGCCTCTTTTGCCATTTGATTTAGTCTATTTTTTAAGGTGTTATTTTCTTTAGTCAGGTTGGTGACTCTCTTTTCATGATTTTCTTACATCATTCTCATTTCTCTTCCCAGTTTTTCTTCCCCTTGTCTTTTTTTTGGTTTTCAAAATCCTTCTTAAGCTCCTCTATGGCCTGTAACCAGTTCATCTTTTTCTTGGAAGCGTTTGATGCAGGAGTTCTTATTTCATTGTCTTCCTCCTGTTCCATGCTTTGATCCTTTTTGTCCCCAAAATAGGAGTGTAAAGTTGGATTGCTTTGCTTGTTTTTCTTCCTTTGCTTCCTTATGTTGCCACTCAATTACTTGACTTTTGAGCTTTTTTGCCACAGTAGAGAGCTTTGTCCCAAATCACTGAGGTTTCCTCAGCTGCTGGAGCTATTAGTTGGGTGCCCTCTCTGAAGCCTCCACATGCTCTGGCACACTGGTCATGCACCCCAGGACCTCCACCCTAGACAGCAATCCAGATCCAAGCAGTTTAAAGTAAGCGTGATTACCCCTCAGACTGGTTGCTTGGTACCCCTACAATCTGCAGGCCAGGAGCTCTGAAGTAGCCATGCCGTGGTGGCTGCTGCACCTCAGTTGCTTCTCCCTCTGGTGGCAGAGACTGGACTGTCCTCATGGACCCCCTGTTCCCACAAAGTCCACAATGACCTCTCACTTTGTCTTTGGCATTTATGGGTTGATAATTCTGGAAACCCCCATAGTTGCTGGTGATCCACTCTCCTGAAGTCCCTCCAGCTGGTGGCTGGTTGTGGCCACCCTGAGGCTCAAACTGAGTACTTATGCGGGGCTGGGCTCCCAGCATGTTGTGATGGATCCTTCTTGTCGGCTTGCCAGGCTATCTTCAGTGGGAGGTTTGTTTCTCTCTGTCAGTTTGTGGGTTATGCAGCCCTAAAGTTTGTTTACAGTCATTTTAATTGGTATTTTAAGTGGTTATGGAGGGAGCATATGGAGTTTTCCTGCTTCTATGCTGCCATCTTGGCTCCACCCCCATCTCCTGGAGTGTTTTCCCTAGGGGGGAGAAGAGGGCCAGAGAGAGGGAAGCTTGGCTCAGCTTCCAGCATGGCATCAAGTTCACCTCTAGGAGATCCCAGACCCCTTTTGGCCTCCTTGGGTCATGGAATACATAGAAAATCCCAGAAGACTATTGTGTGGATGAATTAAAAGGGCGTGAGTTCTTTGTGGGTTGCAAGTATTGAGAGTTTTTATGCTGGGAAGGGAAGAAAAATGGCAGCTTGGCCTTATTATGATTTCTTTACAAAGTCAGCAGGCATCTAGATGCTGTTCTCAAAGAGTTTCTGGCTGATAATAAATTAATTATTGTCATTATCATTCCTAAATGATGCTGAGAAACATCAAGAACTACCTTGTCAAAACACAGTGTCTCAAAGACTTAAAATGTCAAATTTTCTCCTTGAGAGAGACATGTAGCATAACTTAGTTTTAGTATAAATTGGTTTACTTAAGACATATTCATGGCAGTCTGTTTTTAATGTAAAAACTTTTATTTTCTTGGTTAGCAAATAATCGTAAAACATATGAAGGAATTTTAAATTTTGCATCTTGGCAATCCCTCTCCCCCACCAGATGTGACCCATTAAGACCTCAGTCAATAAGCCCGAGGAAATTGTCCCAGGCACATAGTGGGAAAACACTTGCCCAGGGTCACACAGCTAGGACAAGTCAGAGGCAGGTTTTGAACATTTTCTTGATCCAAGCTCAGCACCCAAGCATATGCACAACCCTACCTCTAATTATAAAAGAAATATTGGGTACTGTAAACTGCAAAAATAGCATCTGCTGCTGACTTTCTCAACTCTGATAATTAGTATATACTCAAAATGAGAAGCAGCATGGTGTAGTGAGTAAAGAGGAGGCCTTGGGTTCTCCTTACACAGCACACTTAGCCATGCGATCCTGAAATTACTTCAGATCTCAGTAATCACTGATCCACATTAGCAGAAGCAATCCCCTCCCAGGGACTGTCTTACACTGATGAAATCACAAGTCCATCTGGTTAAAAGAAAATTACAATGAAGTTAACCCTTTTATAAGCCGATTCTTTCTAAAAGGTTGTAGAAATTGTAATTACTGACATTAACTACAGTAATTTAAATGAAAAAAAAAAATCACTGGAAGGAAAAGTGAAGTTTGAATAATTAAAAAAACTAACACTGATCATGGCTAGCAAATACTAAAATAGAACACTCTTGTATTGGAAGAGAGGTGTGGGGCTAACAGGGAGGAATGTTGTGTGTTGTCAGGTATGGGCACAGCCAGTTGCTTTGTATGGACTGATTTTTTTGTGTTACAATGGAGATTTCAGTTGTGGGAGGTGTTATATAGAAATTACTCTGATAAAACAACCAAAGGCACTAATAAAACATATTTGGAAAGAAAAATGCCTTTAATTTTTCCCTATCTGAAAGTCAGGAACCATTTTTTTAATTGTGGCCAAATGAAAGGACTTTATTACATGATGCTAAGACCAGGGATCTAAATGTTTCATCTCTGGATGAGTTTTGAATAGAAATTACTTTTACCAGGGAAATGGTAAGAGATAAAGAAGGGCCCAAGAAAAGCCCCAGGGGTTCAGTGTGAAAGAGAATATTTTTTTTTATTATTACCTATCAAGGCCTTGGTTCACAGTTATTGGTGAAGGCTGGATAAATGCTTTCTGATGATGCTCATCATACTTATGTGAAATGAAGATTATCTGGCATTCAGCAGAAATAATTGAGCCTTACAGGAATACTTTTGGTTAGATCTGAGACAATATCCTCAGATTGTTAAAAGGAAACTCATTGTTATTGGCTTATGGAGTTGTATTTACTGGTGTTTTTTTTTTTCCGTCCCAACTTCCATTACCTGAAATTGGTAACATTTCAGGGCTGTAATGAAATAGCTAGTAATGGAAAACAGGCCTGAAATGATCTATGTAGATTGGAAGTTCTGGGCTAGTTACTCTGATCTCTAGCAAGTCTAATTTATAAGCCTTTAAAAGGGTTCTGGAGGTTCAAGATTGAGGTAGTCATGTTGACTGAATTTCATTGAAGTGGCCAGGAGGTTTCATTCCAACTTGTGACTTACTAGTTGAAGTTAGTTTCCCCAGCCTACCAAAGAATATCCATTCCAGTGGGTATGCCTGGTTTTGAACCCAAGATGAAGCAGCTCTTTCCCGAGACAGAATCCCTGTTCTTGTTTGTCTGGCTGTGGTATATGCTTCTAAGAGGCATGGGGGAAAGTGACACAGTGACATTTTGGGCTATAATTCTGATCCCAAGATGATTTCACAGAATTTCGGAGTTGGAAGGGATTGGACATCTAGTTCAAATCTTATTTGCAAAAGAATTCCCCCTCTAATACATTCCACAAATGGCCGTCTATCCTTTGAAGACCTCTAGTGAGTGGAAATCTACTTCCTCTTCTTTGGGACGATATCAATTGTGGAGACTTTTTTCAGACATCAAGTCTCCACTTGCCCCTTTGCCACTTTCACCCATTGCTCTTAGTTCTTCCTATCTGAGGCCAAACAGAGCAAGTTGAATCCCTCTTTTATATGATATTTGTCATCAACTATCTGAAATGCTATCAATTTCCCCTTCCCAACCCCTGCCTTCTCTTCTCTGTACTAAATACCCCCAGTTCCTTCAACTGATGGTGGCATGGCATAAACTAAGGATCCTTCCATGGCCATTACTTAGCCCAAGGGAGGCAACCACACAGGAGCATCTAAGGAGCATCCTACTTGTTTGCGAATGAGAAAGAGTAGTAATTTACCTAACACATAAATTCACAGACAACTTTCTCTAAGTGTTCATGATGTCTAAGTGTTTAAGGAACCTATAGTTCCTCAGAATTGTAGAATGTAAGCTCTTTGAGGGGAGGGTGAGGACTGTATTTTTTTTCTTTGTATCCTCACTCTTTCATTTAGCAGTATAAACTGGGAAATGTATAAATTAGCTAATGTCTTCTCAATCATGGCCTGAGTAGTGTCTCAGAGTGGTGTTCCAACATCTTTCCCAGAGTTTAGGACTGCATTTGGTTGATGGGGAAGATCTTGCCCCCCCGCCCACAGGGATCACCACTGGGGCACATCTTTTTTCCTGCTAAACAGAGAGTACTTGCTGCCCAGATGGGCACCACTAGCAACAAATCCTTTGGAAGTCTACACTTTCTTACTTTGTGCATAGTTTCATAGAGACCTTATTCAAAGGAGAAGATACCCAGAGTTTTAACCTCTGGTTAACAGATCCCAAACATATCCAAAGGATTGCATTTCCATATGAGAGTTTATCCCTGTTAACTTGGAGAGAGAATTGGGTTTACCATTTGATGGGAGCACATTTATCCAGAGGGCTTGGCTCTTGTTTTAATGATTGGGTACCTTTCTGAGGCACCATTTTTGCTTTTGTGGTAACTTGGGTTTGCATCGGCCATATGGTCAACTGATCCTGTGTATCTGGGACCATTCAGTCAGCAATCACAAATGATTTCTAGGGAGTATGGAATAGCTCATGGGGAAACTCTTGGTTCCAGGGATAGTTTGATTCTATGTTATAAATGGGTTGGGGAGAGGACTAGGTAATACACATGCAACAATCCAAGTCAGTCTGGCAGCCTGCCTAGCTGCCATATTAGTTTCTTTTGACCCTTTTTATTTTGATACCCAGGATGTCAGTTTAATAAATCAACAGATGGTAAAATGCCTACTGTGTGCCAGGCACTGTATACTAGGTGCTGAGGATGAAAAAGATGAAAAAACAACATGCTCAAGGAGTTCATATTTTAATAGGGCGCACAAAGTGTGTACAGGCACACAAAACAGAATGGGATTATGGCAAAAAGGGTATAATTAGATGAAATATGAGAAAAAAACCTGAAGAAGTAGAGATTAATTTACACATAATATTAGGCAGTTAGGTGGAACAGTGAATTGAATGTTGTACTTGGAATCAGCAAGCTCTGAGTTGGAATCCTGCCTCAGATACTCTCTAGCTTTTGACCCAGTGCAAGTCACTTAACCTCTGTCAGCCTCGATTATCCCATCTGTAAAACGAGGATAATAATAGTACCTACCTCACAGGGTGGTTGTGAAGATTCAATGAGCATTTTAGGGTTAGAGTTTACAAACCTTCAAATGCTCTATAAATGTTAGGGGATTATGAAGAGGTATATCCCTGTCATAAATGATTGACTTCATGGATATACTGACATGGGAGAGTGCAAGGATAAAATCATGGAATAGTCCAGTTTCCCTGGAACACAAAGCATGTGCAGGGGAGAAATGTGAAAAAGGTAGAAAGGTAGTTTGGAGCCAGGATATGAAGGTCTCAGTCTAAAATATTTGTATTGTACCCTAAAGATAACGAAGAACCCCTGAAGGGTCTTGATCAGATGAATGGCACCACATCCTAATCCAGTAACAAACATTTATTTCGTACCTATTGTGTTCAGGATGCTGTGCTGCCATTATCCAAAGAAACAAATCTTAGTTAAGAAATGATCCCTTCCCTCATTGAGCTTACAATCTAGTAGGTGAATAAGATACAAACATAGGTAACTGTAATTAATGCATATAATTATGTCTTAAGTACATTGTTGTTTTTCAGTTGTTCATTTGTGTCCTACTCTTTGTGACCCCCCGTGAACCATACTGTCCATGGGGATTTTCTTGGCAAAGATACTGGAGTAACTTGCCATTTTTTTTCTCCAGTCGATTAAGGCAGAGACTAAGTGACTTGCCCAGAGTCACACAGCCAGTAAGTGTTTGAGGCTTCATTTGAACTCAGATTTTCCTGACTCCAGGCCCAGCACTCTATCCAATGAGCCAGCAAGCTGCCTCATAAATACATCAGAGGGTTGCCAATCAAAGTGCTATTTGAGATCCAAGGGAAAATGTTGTTATCAGATTGGGGAGAGTGTAGAAGTGGGAAAGACTGAATTGGATAAAGCGCATTTGAGATAGTGGTATTTGAGTTGGGTTTTAAATAATGGTGAAACCTATATATTGGGCAAAATATTTTGGTAGGTATGTGAAGAGTGGATTGAAATGGGGAGAGCCTGGGGATAGAGAAACCAGTTAAGAGGCTGGTATGATAATCCAGACAAGTGCAAGGATATTGGCAATGAGACTAAAAAGGAAGGGACAGAATTCAGAGATAAAATCAGCATACTATTTTGGGAGCATTCCAATGTCACTGCCAATTCAACCACAAGAGCTTATATGTTTCAATGTTTCAGTATTTCAATATCACTGAAATTGGGTTCCAGTCTACGGGAGCTACATTAATAGAAAAACTGCCCACTACCTATATATGTCTACTTAGACAGTTTTTGTCTAATTCCTCACATCAATCCTCCACAGAGTATCTACCCAATATTCTACAGGCCACTTAGGTCTTTTCACATTTTGTCATAGTATAACACTTTGATTATCCACCCTTCAATCATGCTATATGACTGGCCCACCTTTTCTTGATATTATATTTCCTTCATAATAATCTACTATGCTGTTTATTTCATGTAGGCCATTACTTGTAGTATTCTATAGGGCACACCAATTGCATGTGCTAGGTGTCTCTCCATTGCTTTTTAGACATTTCAACTTTGAGTCTTTAGAGATTTTGGTATTCTAAGATGTAGAGCCATGTATCAGGCAAACAGGTGGGTTTTGAAAAAAAGGTGTGTGTGTGTGTGTGAGCACCAGGTTGCTGCTTGGAATCATTGAAATAACTGTTCAGTTTCCCAAGAGCAATCCAACCCATTCTCTTTCTCCTATTCAGTTCTGAGCCCAAATTGCTGTCCATCTGCAGTGTCTGTTCCAAATATATGTACTGATGCATTAACTTAATGGACTGGCCATTCAGTTGCATGTCTTCCTCTGGACAACAAATATTTTCCATCCATGTAGCTTTTCCTGTGTAGGGCATTGAACTGGTCTCTCTTGAGTACTCATGGATCTCATTGAAGAGACTGTTCAGGTTTTGAGGGGTTTGACACAGTCAGTATAATGTTATCCCAAATAGGAGCAGATGAAGGCCCTCACACTGCTCTTCCATTTGGACCCTGCATAAGACATCCTCTATGGCAATGTCAAACATCTTTGGTGAGCCTATGTTCCACTGTATTAGGCTTCACTTAAAGTCAGTAACCAGAGGGTCATTGGCCAGTGTTCTTGTTCTGTGGTTTCATTTGTTGAGGAATCCCACACAATATTAACATGTTGGAAGAAAGCTTTTACAGTAGCTTTTTGCTCTACTGAGTCAAATGCTTTTTTTAATCAACAAAAACAGAGCAGGATCTTGCATTTTCTGTATGTTTGAGACAACTGTGTGGCTTTAAAGATGTAGAAAACAATTTGTGAAAGTTGGCCCATGCCCTTCCCATGTTTTCATCAATATGTGTATAGATCCTTCTCATAAGGATTTTATGAGGATGAGAAAGCTGCCAGAAAGATCGGCAGTTATTGATATCTTCTCAGTCATTTATTTTTGTTTAATAAAATTGTTCATGATTTTCCTCCTTCCGCACTTAAGACAGCTCCTTCAGAGCTTTCATGGACTGGGTCACTGCCAGCACAGATGCACTCTCTGGTTTTGTCCAGCTACAATTTCTGCTTTAATCTTCCTGGAGCCATTTCTTTTTCTTTGTGTAGTACCTTGGAGACAGAGGTACTAAGCAAATGTAGTCATTTCCTGTGCTAGTGAGGATGGAAAGAGGTCATTTTAGAGACCTGACAAGTGCTCTTATAAGCAGATACTCACAAATGATGGCATTGCATCATTTTCTTCAACTTGCATTATAACTGTTCTTTAAGAAAAGCTCAAAAACCATTTATTGATGACCTTTGTTTTGTACATTAGTCATTTCTACATGTACTGTGCCTCCCACCCATCCACCCAATAAACTTTACCTTGTAACAAAGAAAAAGTGTTAAGCAAAACCAACCACATTACAGTGACCACATGATACGGTATGTGCAACATTCTATAATCAGTTCACTTCTCTAAGCAAGGGATAGAGGTACACTGCTTCATCTATTCCTTGGGGTTGAAATTGATCATTGCATGTATTGCTTTATTTTGCAAGAGAAAATGCCTTTGCCTTTTGATTAAAAGCAATAAATCAGGGTGATGGGCATATCTTATGTCGGCATTGTGTTGGTTTTGCTTAATGTACATTAAGGCCCGTGTACTCTTGCTTATCAAAGAAAAATATTTTCAGTTTATACACACACACACACACACACACAAACATATATATGTATGTGTTGAATTCATGTAAACAAAACCAAATATCTTCACTTGAAGAATATCTTCAGTTCATATATATATATATGATATATATGTACATACATATATATGTATTTATATATACTCTAAAGATATTCTTCAAGTGAAGTTTTTTTGTTTGTTTTTGTTTTTTACTTCCCAAGACAAAGAGGAAGCCAAGATGTGTAAATTAGTTTATGCCTACCATTCCAGGAGCAGACCTGAACAATAGCAGCAAGGCAAGAAGCCCAACATAAGTACTGTTTGTCTCTGTCCACTGGACCAATTACTGTGCTGTGAGAAGGGCAGGGGAGAACAAGAATCTGCTGATGCAGCTCCTGCCAGACCCCCGGCCCCTAGTTCGGCTCTCCCCACCCCCATCTACAATACTCCTGGGTAGATTAAAGAGGGTCTTCCATTCCCATTCCTCTAACTGAGCTGCAGTGATCATTAGAGATGAGAGAAAACTGCAGCCACTGTATTTCTTGGCAATCTGCTTGAATAAAAATAGAGATCTGCTGAGTCAGGATTCTCATATCTGCAAACCTTCCCCAGCTGGGGAAAAAGATTTTCCCCCCTCTTTTGAATGTTTACCTAAATTAGGTTTCCCCTTCCCAAGCCAAAGAGATACATAACCTGCCTGGAAGTTGGTATTTTCAAAGATAAATGCATTCTTTATATATAGATTCTATGCTCATTTAAACTACTTCTAACTGTTAAGCCTAAAATATCTTCTTTCTTTGGGGAGATGAAATAAGATCTCCACTTATCTGGTTCCGAATCTACACATCAAACATACCAACACGGTTCCATACTGAGTGGAAGTCACTTCTTTCCTAGGATCACTCACTCCTGCCTGCCTTCTTAAACTACAAAAGATTTAGACAAAAGTCATCGAGGGAGGAAGGTATGGGAGATGGACAAACAGCATTTTAAAGAAATGGTCCCTATTTCCCAATCTTGTCCAACAGGAGCAATGATCGGATGGCAGGGGCACTTCCTCTTCTCCTTGCTTTACTTCATGACCAGAACCACTGACCTTTTTCTTAGCGATAACATCAAGCCCCAGTGGAGAGAGATGAAATGCTCTTACTTCCCTGTGCCCAGAGAGAATATTAACATACAGCAGGATAGCATCATACCTATAGGGAAAACTAGCAAGTGCTCTGGCCCATCCTTTATGGTAACTGCCTAGATAACTAAGTCAAAACCTTTGCTAGAGCTTTCTTCTTTGGGAATAATTTTAATGTTCAGTCCTCCCAATGATTACTTTAAGAATCTAATCTACTTGTCCCTTTCCTAATGAACATTATTAAACACATGCATGTGTTTGTTTATTTTCACTATTTCCTGTACACATAGTTTGACCCCCATGCCTGGATTACCCTCCATTCTCTCCTTCCTTTTGGAATTCCAAGCTCCATTGTGGCTCTGCTCAGGTGCCCTGTCTCCTTCCTGAGGTCTATCCTGATACTCCCAGTTGTTAATGTTTTTGCTAGTTTGCTAAATTACTTTATATTTACTTATTTGTGTACATTTTGTATTCTTCCAAAGGGATGAAAGTTCCTTAAGGGCAGGAACTGTTAGGGTAAGGGTTAAATTTTTGCCCTTCTATTGCTGCTATCTAACACAAAGCTGTACATAGAGAAGGCACTCATACATGCTGGTTCAATCAAATTGAATTGAATTTCAGCTTGGGAGGCAGCTGTGGTTTTGCAGAAAACCCTGAATTTGGAGTTAGGAGACTTAGATTTGAATATGGCTCTGCTATTTAGTGGCTGCATCACCTTGGCCTACTGACTAACTTTTCCTCACCTATAAAGGGGAGAAGCTGAGTAAAGTAGCTACCTCACAGGTTTGTTGTGAGGACTAAATGAGATAGTGTACTCAACTATAAAGTACTATTATTATCTGCTCCTTCAGTAAATAACTACTATTGATTACTGTTGGTTGCTGAGACTCTCTCCATCTCTTCAAAGAAGTAATATTTTCCCCTAAAAACCTTTTTCTGAAAAATTTCCAAAGAATTTCAAGTATTTTTTTTCAGCAGTATTTTGTAGTTTGAAGAGCTCTGGATTGGGAGTCAGGCAAGGGTGTGCCAGAACCAGCTCGAATTGGCTTTTGAGAACCAGTTGCTAAATATTCAACTACACTTCAAAAATCAGCAAACTACATAACAAGTCTTGTTTTATTGTTTGTTGGTCTAGATTTAAGAAAGTGATGGAAAAATGTTAATAATGTAGATTAAACTTGAAAGTATACCTTGGATAATTTGTTGTTAAACATTTACTAGCACACTCTGGTAGTCAGGAACCCTGGATTCTAGTTACCAGCTTTACTGCTTACCCCCTATATGACGTTAGAATCAAAGAATGTTGGAACTGGAAGAAACCTCAGAGATCTTTTGGTCCAGCACCTTCATTTTATAGATGAAGAAATTAAGGCCCAGAGAAGGAAAGTCACTTGCCCCAGGCCACACAGCTAGGTGGGATAGACCTAGGACTGAAATCCACTATACTCCATCTGTCTAGGGGTAGCTAGTTGGCACTGCAATGGATAGAGTACCAGACCTGGAGGCAGGAAGACTCATCTTCCTGAGTTCCAATCTGACCTCAGACACTTTCTAGCTGTGAGATCCTGAGAAAGTTAACTCTGTTTGCCTCAGTTTCCTCATCTGCAGAATGAGCTGGGGAAGGAAATGGCAAACCAGTCCAGTATCTCTGCTAAGAAAACCCCAAATCGGATCACAAAGAATCAGACATGATTGAATAACAGTAAAAACAACTATCTTGGACAAGTTACTGTCCTTCTCTGGGATACGTTTCCTCTTCTGTAAAATGAGGCAGTTACACTAGAAAAATTCTAAAGGTCCTTCCAGATCTCACATTTTAATCTTTTAATTCAAGTTAATCAACATATATTAAGTATCAAATGTGTGCTTGACACTGAGCAAGACTCAAAGTATCGATAACACATGGTTTCTATACTCATCAAGCTTATGATCTAATAATAACTTGGGGCCCATCAATGGAGCTTCTAAATAATCTATAGTATTTCTTTTTGCTCCCTTCCAGAGAATCGTTTCTTCTTCTCTTTCTTTTTTTAAAGCAAATGGGGTTAAGTAACTTGCTCAAGGTTACACAGCCAGTTATTTCTGGGTGTGGTGGTAAGTATCTGAGCCCGAATTCGATCCCAGGTCATCCCGACTCTGGGGCCGGTGCTCTTACTCACTGCGCCACCTGGCCTCCCCAAAATCATTTCTTTTTTTAAAAAATATTATTTATTTATTAGTTTTCAACATTCATTTCCACAAGATTTTGAGTTACAAATTTTCTCCTCATCTCTCCCCTACCCCCACCCCAAGATATCAAGCATACTGAATACCCCTTCCCCCAATTTGTTCTCGCTTATACCCTCCCTCATCTTCCCCATTACTTTCTTGCAGGGCAAGATGGATTTCTGTACCCCAGTGCCTGTATGCTATTTCCTGGTTGCATGTAAAAAGCAATTTTTAACATTTGTTTTTTAAAACTTTGATTTCCAGAGTCTTTTCCTTCTTCCCTCCTCACCCAACCCCACTGAGAAGACAAGCAATTCAATATAGGTTGTACATGTGTAGTTACACAAAACATTTCCATAGTAGTTATAGTGAAAGACTAACTCTATTTTCCTCCATCCTATCCCACCCCCCATTTATTCTATTTTCTCCTTTGACCCTGTCCCTTTCAAAAAGGTTTGCTTCTAGCTACCCTCTCCCCCTTCTATCACCCCCCTTATCCCCTTCCCCCCTACTTTCCTGCAGGGTAAGATACCCAATTGAGTGTATGTTATTCCCTCCTTAAGACAAATTCAGTGAGAGGTAAGGTTGACTCATTCCCTTTCACCTTCCTGCTCTTCCCCTCCATTGTAAAAGTTTCTCTTGCCTCTTTTATGTGAGATAATTTACCCTATTCTATCTCTCCCTTTCTCCTACTCTCAATATATTTCTCTTTCAACTCTTAATTTTATTTTTTACATATCATCCCTTCATATTCAACTCATCCTGTGCCTTGTGTCTATGTATACATATACACAGATATATATACATACACATATACCCTGCTATACATATATGTGTGTGTGTGTGTATACAGAAACACACACACATGTATTCCCTTCAACTGCCCTTATACTGGAAAAGTCTCATGAGATACAATTATCATTTCTCCACTCCACTCAACTTTAATAAGTTCCTTATGATTTCTTTTTCCTATTTACTTTCTCATGCTTTTTTTTTTTTGCAGAAATAGGCTTATGTTTATTTACATTTACATATGGATAATAATTGTATTAATCATCACATTAGGCAATGTCTTAAGCCAAAATAAGGCAATATTGCAATCTGTGATTTCTTTAAGATGTGGAATGCCATTTTAGAAAATCCCCCTCTAAGGACTTTTAAGTAAGAAAGTCCTGGGGAACTACACTAAACATGTAGAGTTTTCATGGCTTACTAAGTGTCTGAAAGAAGACTGAGTTGACATTGGTCAGCCTGCCTCCAAGGCTTAGCATTCTATCTATCATTTAGATCTAATGCCTTTCGTCTGTTTACAATTTCCAGTTTATCCTCTATATAGTTGTTTCGATGTTATCTCTCATTGGATATGAGTGTTTTGAGATCTATAAATGTCCTTTACCTTTTATTGCACTTCTCATTCTTTTCTTGCTTCTTGTATTTGAAAGTCAAATTTCCTGTTCAGCTCTGATCTTTTCATCAAGAATGCTTGAAAGTCCTCTATTTCATTGAATGACCATATTTTCCCCTGAAGCATTATACTCAGTTTTTCTGGGTAGTTGATTCTTTTTTTTAATCCTAACTCCTTTGACCTCCAGAAGATAACATTCCAAGCCCTTCAGTCCCTTACTGTAGAAGCTGCTAGGTCTTGTGTTATCCTGTTTGTGTTTCCACAATGCTCAAATTGTTTCTTCTTGACTGCTTGTAATATTTTCTCCTTGACCTGGGAACTCTAGAATTTGGCTATAGTATTCCTAGGAGTTTTCTTTTTGGGACCTTTTTCAAGAGGTGATTGGTAAATTCTTTTGATTTCTATTTTGGCCTCTGGTTCTAGAATATCAGGACAATTTTCCTTGAGAATTTCTTGAAGGATGATTTATTTCTAGGTTCATTTTTTGATCGTGGCTTTCAGGTAGTCCAATAATTTAAAAATTATCTTTCCTGGATCTATTTTCCAGATTAGTGGTTTTTCCAATGAGATATTTCACATTGCATTCTATTTTCTTCATTCTTTTGGATCTGTTTTATAATATCTTGATTTCTCATAAAGTCTTTAACTTCCATTTGCTCCAATCTAATTTTGAAGGAATTATTCTCTTCAGTGAGTTTTTTAAATTCCTTTTCCATCTGGCCAATTTGACTTTTTAATGCATTCTCCTCATTGACTTTTTGGGCCTCTTTTTCCATTTGAGTGAATCTATTTTTAAGGTGTTATTTTCTTCAGTATTTTGGGGTGTCCTTTAGCAGTCTGTTGACTTGCTTTTCATGATTTTATTGCATCATTCTCATTTCTCTTCCCAATTTTTCCTCCACTTCTCTTACTTGATTTTCAAAATCCTTCATGAACTCCTCAATGGCTTACAACCAATTCATATTTTTCTTGGAGGCTTTTGATGCAGGAGTTCTGACTTTGCTGTCTTCTTCTGGTTCTATGTTTTGATTGTCTTTGTCAGCAAAATACGATTCTATAGTTTGATTACTCTTCCTCTGTCTGTTTATCTTGCCAGCCAATTACTTGACTTTTGAGCTCTTTGCCATGGTAGAACTCTGCTTCCAGAGTGGAGAGTGATGTGTACAAAATTTCTGGGGTTTTGTGCAGCTGTTGTCAGAGCTGTGAGGAGGGCACCCTCTCTACATCCTCCACAAGTTCTGGCACACTAGTGCTCCTCACCCCAGGACCACCAGCCAAGACTGTAACCCAGATCCAAGCAGGTCAAAGCAAGAGCAATTACCTTCTGAATTGTTGCTTGGTTCCCCTACCGATCTGTAGGCCTGGAGCCAGAAGCAATGGCAGGAGTTGCAGCCACAGATACCTCCACCATCCCAGGGGCAGGGGCCAAACAATGCTCTTCTCTCTTCTCTCTTCCAACAGAGTTCCCCTGCTGACCTTTTACTTTCTCTTTGGTGTTTATGGGTTGAGAAGTCTGGAAACTGCCACAGCTTCCAGTGATTCACTCTCCTGAAGTCTGCTCCAGCTGGTCTCTGCCATGGGTCTAGGCCACTCAGGTATGGGCCAACATGGCTCATGTGGAACTATGTTCTGTTCCCAGCTTGGTGTGATAGACCCTTCCTATCGGCCTGCCAGGCTGCCTTTAGCAAGAAATTTGTTTCTCTCTTTCACTTTATGGGTTCTGTAGCTTGAAAATTTGTCTAGTGTCCTATTTTACAAGTATTGGAGGTGGTTGCAGTTGGAGCTCAAGCACGTTCCTGCTTTTACTCTGCTATCTTGGCTCCTGAGAATCATTTCTTTATTCATTAGACAAGCATTTATCTAACACTTAATATGTGTAAGGCACTGTGTTAGGTGAAAGAAATATAAAGACAAAAATGATGAGACACATATCTGCCCTCAAAGGGCTTACATTTTACTGGGAGAAAACAATGTGTACAATACATACTCAGAAAATTAAATACAGGCCATATATGTAAATATGTACACACACACAAACACACACACACACACATATATATATATATATGTGTATATATATATGATAAAAATATTTTTGAAGGGAACCAACATCTAGGGATTCATGGTAATGATTACATTCCATATCTTTGCTAATAATGTGGGAGCTATCCATCATATTGTCAATTAATTACAGTAATAAGGAATGAAAGGAAAGAGATGAGCCAATGTTTCCTCATAGCTAGCTGTGACAAACAAATACACTTCTGGATTGTTAATATTGCCATGGCTCCAAACTTGTTTATTTATAAACATAATTTATAGCCCAACATTTTCCAAACCATATACTTAATGCTGCACTTTCTAGTTTTTTTTTTGGGGGGGGGGTTCACTTAGTTTTTTTTTTCTATTAAATAATCATGACTAGTATTCACATGTAGCCATGAGAAATCAACATAAATCAGCCCCAGGAATTGCATGTCAATTAGATTTGGAACGTATCCATTTCTCTCATTCAGATTCAATATGTGACATTCTCATACAAATTGTCTTTACTCCTTTAAGTTTGGATGATTTTTCCAGACCAATACCAATTTGTCAAACATCATCATATCAAAGGATATATAATAAGATGCCAATCTTAATTCAGATGGCATAGACGTTTCAAGTCTCCTGACCATCTGACACATCTTGATTATAACGCTTGGGGCACCCTCAACCCTGCCCCTCCTTTCCCCACAAGAAGGATAAAATAGAATCTCAGTCTTACTTTGACACATACCTTGGGCTCTATGGAATTTCTCTGCCCTTAAAGACTTGCTATTATGGAAAACTGGCTCTTAAATTTAAGGTGGGTCCCCTCTCCCAGAACCCAGTGGCTTACCTGGATCAGCTTCTCTACTTCTGAAGGTCACAACTGTGTTGAAAAAAGTTTCTCATATATAAATGGCCTGAATAATGGACAAAGGAACAAACGAATGAATGAAAAAAAATGCCTTGCTCATAATAGGTGCTTATTACATGTTGAAGTAAATTGAAAGTCCCCTTGTGACTGACCCTAATTGCCCTCCCTGGATGTTGGAAATGCTACTGTTCCTGGAAGAGCAGCTCCACCTCCTCTCTTGTCTTCCCATTCTTAGTTCTTCTTAGTATTTTGACTGTGGCTATCCCAACACTGGAGCAGTTATAGTTTGCTACACTTTAACCCAGAGAACAGAAAGTGGCACAGTAGATGGTGTGCTAGACTTGGAGTCAGAAAGACTCACCTTCATGAGTTCATATATGACCTCAGACACCTACTAGCTGTGTGACCTGGGCAAGTCACTTCACCATGTTGCCTCAGTTGCTCATCTGTAAAATGAGCTGAAGGAGGAAATGGCAAACATCTCCATTATCTTTGCCCAGAAAACCCCAAATAGGGTCATGGAGAGTTAGATATGACTGAAACAAACAACATAAACCCATAGAACACTCGGGTAATAAGGAAGAATAATGGACTCTCATACAGCACTCTAAAATGTGAAAAACACTGTCTATACTTTATCTCTTTTGAACCTCATAACAATGAAGTAGGGACTAAAGCATTATTATCCCCACGTGCTAGGTGAGGAAACTGAGGTGGAGAGGTTATATTACTTGTCTATGGTCACATAGCTAGGTAAATGTCAGAGATGGGATCTGAACCCAGGTCTTCTTGACTCATTCAGGACTCTATTTGCTGTGTACTTTGACTCCGAACAAAGAATATTATCATTAGTCAAGTTAAGAAGCATTTACAAAGCCCCTACTATGTGCCAGGAATTGTGCTAAAGGGAGAGAGAGATACAAAGAGCATGCACATATACGATTATAAATAGTGTAAATGGGAGGTAGTCACAGAAGGAAGGCAATGGGAGGGGTGCGGCAGGGATGGGAAAAGCTTGTTACAGAAGGTGCCTTGAAGGAATCCAGGGAAGATGGAGATAGGGAGGTAGAGCACTCCAGGCATGGGGGGACAGCCAGAGAAAATGCCCAGAGTCCAAAGATGGCCATGTCTTGTTCAAGGAACAGCAAGGAGGCCAGAAACTACATAGAATTTTATAGGAAAGTACAAAAACTTTAAAATAGTAGCTTCAGCATCTAATAATAAGAAATATAAATGTTGCAAGCTCGGAACATTATTGCAGCTTTTAAAAGAAAAAAATGATTTCTTGTTTGGATTTCTAACACATCACTTTGTTCTCCATGAAATATTTCTTGAAAATAAGCAGAGCCATTATTATCACCATCCCCATCCCCATCCCTATCATCATCATTGCCATCATCGCCATCACCAGCATCAGCATCATCATCAATCAACAAGTATTCATTAATTCCCTACTCTTTATCGATTCTGAGGAACAAATGATGAAAATACAACATTCCTCATTGCATATATCTATGTAAATATGTATATATATATAATATATAATAAACATATATATATATATATATATATATATAATAAATGCCAGCTAGTTTTGGAGGGATTTTGAACTAGGGAAATCAGGAAAGGGCTCATATAAAAGGAACACCTGAGCTGAGCTTTGGTAGAGGTGGCGGGAACAGCATTCCATGCACAAGGGTGGCAGCCTTTGAAAAGATATGAAGGCAAGAGGTTGTATGTCATGTTCAGGAAACAGGAAGTATGCCTGTTTGGTTGGCACGTAGATTTTTTGAAAAGGAATAACACCTCATAAGGATAGAAATGCAAGTTGTAGACAAGTCATAAAGGACTTTAAATGCTAAATGAACATGTTTGTGTTTGATCCTAGAGATAATAAGGAGCAATTAGAATTTATTGAGTAGAGGCATGACATGGTCAAATCTGCTTTTTAGCAAAAACACTTTGGCAGCGTTAGGAGGATGGACTGGACTGAGGAGAGACTTGAAACAAGGAGACTAACCAATTAAGAGGCTTTTGAAATACTCCAGATAAGAGGTGATGAGGGCCTGAACTATGGTTGTAACCAAGCTTTCTCTATATATCATCTATCTGTCTGTCTATCTATCTGTCTGACTATCTGTCTGTCCATCATCTTTCTATATTTAGTTAAAATATTCAAGCAGAAAGGTAACTGAGAAATCAACTAGGTGTAATAATAATGCACATTTCTATAGTATTTTAAGTTTTGATAAGTGCTTTCCTCTTAAGAACTCCATGAGGAAATGTTAAGCAAAAATATTATTATCCTCATCTTACAAATGAGGCTACTGAGTCTCTGAGAAGTTAAGCAGCTTGATCATAGTCACATAACTAATAATTTTCTGAGTTGGGATTTGAAAGCTGGTCTCCTGGCTCCAAAGTCAAACACTCAATCCATTCTTCAATTCTGTTTATTTCAAAGCTTAAAGATCACTTTACATCCAGAAGAAATGCTATGGTTCATCTTATTCAAAATCTTTACTTTATATAGCAGGAAAACAGGTCTCATGGAAATTAAGTGACTTGACCAAAGTGATAAAGTTAGTTGGGAGCAGAGCCCCAGTCTACTGACTTAGTAAACTCTTATAGACTCCTTTGGAAATTTCAAAAAAGAATTTCCTGACTCAGAATTCATCTAAGTCATTATTCTTTTTCTTTTTTTGGAGGGAGGAAGGTAGGGCAGTTGGGGTTAAGTGACTTGCCCAAGGTCGCATGGTTAGTTTTGTGTTAAGTGTCTGAGGCTGGATTTGAACTCTGGTCCTACTGACTCCAGGGTTGGTGATCTATTCACTGCACCATCTAAGTCATTATTGACCTTTGAAATTAATGTTAGAGAAGACCTCTCAAAAAAGTGAATGGAATGCTCCATGTTGAGAAATGATTCTTTTATTCCCTCATTCCTATCTTCTACCATGTTCTTTAATGGTGAGGATATTGGTTCATAGAAGTAAGTAGGAAGATCAATCAAGAAAATGATCCTTCCAATGGGAATAATACATGGGAGGGTTGTACAAGATTATAGGATCTAAAGCTGAAAGATAGAGATAATTTCACCCAATCTCCTCATATTCCAGATGAGGAAACAGACCTAAAGAAGGAAGGTAGGCATGAAGGAATGAAAGGTGAGAGAGAGGAAGGAAAAAGGAAGGAGGCAAGAATTTATTATGCACCTACTATGTTAGAGGAACTTTGCTAAGCACTCTTGTATCTTCACAATACTTCTAGGAAACAGGTACTGTTATTATCTCCATTTTACAGTTGAAGAAATGGGCAGAAAGAGGCTAACTGCTTGCTCAGTTTCACATAGCTAATAAGTGTCTCTGAAATGGAATTGGAACTCAGTTCTTCCTGGTTTTTTTTTTTCCACTTAATTCTTCAGTTATAGAGTTAATAAATGGCAGAATCAGGATTTGAATACAAATCCTCAAACTAAATTCAGTAGGGTTTTTTCCCATGATACTACACAACTTTCTCTGATTTGATACACTTAGTTTCCTCTATCTAAATCCACACAGTTTTTCTAGTGCCAGAGAAGCTAGAATTCACCTTCTCCACTGCTCCATGACTGGAAGCAAAGAAAAACTTCCCAGCCAAAAAATTCCACTCTAGAGGAGAGCAGTGTTCAACAGTGGAAAGAACAGTGGGTTTGGAGCCACAAGACCAAAGTTCAAGACCTAGTTCTGTTATTTATTACCTGTGTGACCTTGAGCTTCTGCCCTCTGTATCTTGTTTTTTTTATCTGTAAAATAAGGGAGTTGGACTAGATCAGTGGTGTCAACTCAAATAGAAATAGTGACCATTAAACCATATGTAAGAATACCCACAGGTTATTAGAAAATCACATACTAACATTATTCATGTTTTATTGTATTTTTATTTACTTTGTTAAACATTTCTCTGTCACATTTTAATCTAGTCCAGGCCACAGTACAGGCTACCAGTTTAACACCTCTGGAACAGATGACCTCTAAGGTATCTTTCAACTCTCAATTGGTGTTCCTCTCCTTAAGCAACCAGCTCTTCAGTGTAGGAGAAGAAAGGTCTTGGACTAAGTCAGGCAGGAGTATAAAAACCAAGTTTATTTGAAGGAAAGAGAGAGAGATCAAGACAAAGACAACAAGTTATAGAAACAACAGAGAAGGTTTTATATAAGAGGAAATTCCAACTAGAGGAAAATTCCACTGGGGGAATTTTAGGTCCAAAACAAATTGTCAGACCCTGAATTTTTTTGGCAGAACTTCTGAGTTCTCTTAATTTCGGTAAATTTTATCTTGCACTTGGCACAGTGTCTGCTGCTACCCAGTTAGTCGACTGTTATCGTTGTTGTGGGTGATGTCAGCCCATCGCCACCATAGCAGCTGTTCAGCTGCCTGGATATGCTGTAGTTTTATTGGAAACAGATCCAATATTACAAGGCAAGGAATCAAACATAAATTTTGTTCTATCCAGCTGCTGTTAGTAAAAGACTAACATTCCTCAGAGTGCTGGTAACAGCCAACACAGACAGCAGTAGTGCATCCCTACTGAAAATACAAGGATCAAATTGTAGAAGGCAAACAATGGTCCAAACAACTTGATATGCTCATAATGGTTACGAAAATGGCATGAGGTTTCAGCAGGTGTGGGCATTATAATTTTCTCAGGAGGGGTTTCCGAAACCCAGCTGGTAATTGGAAGCACCGAAAACATGGAAGGCCTGTCCTACTGGAATGCTTTGGATTTTCTGATGCCAGTCTGGCTGCAATAGAAGGTTTGCCTAAAGAAATAATCAGAGATAAGGTTGAAGAAGTAGGTTGGGGTCACAGTATAAGTGACCTTGATGGACAGGTTTGAGCTTTCTTCTATAGGTAGTGAGAAGCTATTAAAGATTTCAGATACATGCAAAGTGATGTTTTAGGAACTTCATTTATTAATTCAACATATATTTTTTTAATATTGACTATGTGAAAGGCACTGTGGTAGACAGGGGATCTCCCCTTACTGGAGCTTATGGTCATCAGCATCACCAACAAGTGTTTTTTGAGTAGCTACACTGTGTTGGGGAACTGTGTACAGACTCATGGCATGTTCTCTGTACCCATAAGGAGCTCACTGTCTGGTTGGAGAGACAGGATGTTTAAACGGAGTGATACAAAGCAGCATGTTTTGAGTGGCAGATGAGCAGTTCACACAGTCAAGTGGTCCAGGAGATCAGAGGGGAGCAAAATCACTGAAGCTTAGGTGGTGGTATGGGGGAAGGCTCCTAGAGGAAGTACGTGTGGGGTAAGTAGTTGCAACTTGAACTTGGCCTTGAAGAAAGCATAGAATGGAAACAAATGGAAAAGAGGAAAAGGATTCTTTGGATATAGAATCAGAAGACCTGAGATCTAGTCCTGGCTTTGTTACTAACTTGATAAACTCTATTCAAATGCTTTCCTCTCTCTGGACCTCAGTTTCCTCCTCTGGCAAAACAACAAGTTGCATTAGATGATCTCTCTTCCTGGCTCTGCCATTTTCTTATTCCAGGCACGTGATCTTTTCTGGGGACAAAGAAGGGACAAGAATTACAGAATATCCAACTGTAAAGACCTTAGTGGTTCTCTATTCCAGCATGAACCTAACCCCAAATCCCCTCCCTGATATCGTGTGGTCATGAGTGGTCATTCAGCCTTTACTAGAAGACCTCAAGTGAATGGGAATCCACTGCTCCTAGAGGCAGCTCATTCCATTTTAGGAAAAATGTAATTGTTCAAATTGTTAGCAAGTCTTTCCTTAGACTGAGCCTAAATTTGCTTCTTTGCAAATTCTACCAATACTCCTCATTCCAGTCAAATGTAACAAGTATTGGGGCGGCCAGGTAGCACAGAGAGTTAGAGCACTGGCCCCAGTGTTGGGATGACGTGGGGATCAAATCCGGGCTCAGGTATTTAGCACCACACCCAGAAATAACTGGCCGTGTAACCTTGAGCAAGTTGCTTAACCCCAATTGCTTTAAAAAAAATGTAACAAGTATTTATTAAGCACTTCTTATGTACACGGTATCATACTAGGCACTGGGGCTATAAAACCAAGGCCAATCTCTACCCTTAAAGAGCTTATATTGTATTGAGAGTGGGAGTCTGTTTGAGGGGAGGGGATATAATATGTGTATGGATAAATATATCTGTGATTATTTGAATCAGGAGAAAAAGAAAATAATTAGGGGGATTAAAACCAGTTTCCCATAGTAATTGGTGCATGAATTAGACTTTAAAGGAATCTAGGGATTTGAGAGGGCAGAGGCAAGCAAAGAGTGCATTCCAAGTCTGTGGGACAGCCCAAATCCAGGGCATAACAAGCAGGTCAGTTTTGTTAGAACAAAGAGCAAATGAAGAAGAGTAATATGAAATAAATCTGGAAAGATAGTTTGGAGTCATGATGTAGAGTACTTTAAATATTAAGCTGAGGAGTCTGTATTTTCCCCTAGAGGCACCAGGGATCCATTGATAGTTCTTGAGCAGGGATGTGACATGGTCAGACTTGAGCTTTATGATGATCCTTTTGGTGAGGTATATAGATAAGAGAAAGGCAAGTGTGGTAGTTAGGTCCTCTGGGGCCAAGCAAAATTAATCTAATCCTTCCTCCGTTTGAAAATTTTCAACACAGCCAAGAATTATATAGCTGATTAGTTTAATATGCATTTGAAGAAATGGGTTGGGGCCCCAGTGTGGAGGGTCAGAGAGAAGTCTTTCTATTCTCCTGTAAGCAGAGAGGAGCCCCTGAAGATTTCTGAACAAATTGCTGATGTGTGCAAACTGGTGCTTTAGACACATTAATCTGGCAACACTCTGTCAGCTAGATTGGAGAGGACATAGAAATTCTTACTTTATATTGGTTTTGTTCACAGGGGTTCTTGGAGAATTTCATAAGCTGTTTGCCTAAACAGTAAAATGGAATTATAACCACTTATAGATAATGTTTATTTGATATCTAAATAATGTGGGGTGTTTTAGATGAATTCATCTGACTCTAAAAATTGTCATTTTTTTCTTTTTCCTTGCTAAATCATTTGATACCAGCTAATTAACTTTCAGGAAATAAGTAGAAGCAATAAATGATGAGGGAAAAAGTACTTGAGTGTCAGAGAAACTTCCTCAGTCAAACCGTCCTGAAGTTTCTTGAAGACTGCACAATGACAAACCAATCCATTTGAAAGTGACTAATTAAGGCGCCCTGCATGACAGAATTGATTTTTGGGTTCGATTTGGACAGAATCGACTGAGCAATTCAGCTAGAGGGTCAAATGGGCTGTGGGTGGAGATGCAGGCTAAGCTTCCTGGCTTGCAGGTCTCACACGTGGGCTCATTGATGAGTTTGGCTCAGCCTTTTCCCAGGTGGCCAGCCAGAGTGGGGGCAGGGTTACCTTACAGATCTTTACCAAATAGCTGAAGCTGGCAGGAGGCTGATGTCTGACCCTTGAAAATGTTCAGAATTCATGTGTAGGGGTCTTAAGGAGGAGGAGGATTGTGGAAAAATCGACTTTGGATAGTCTGTGTATTACATTTTAAGGTGTAATGTTTCATGTTTGCATTCTTTTATTTTCTGAAGGAATATTTATTGTATAAATAGTACTTCTTTCAGCTTTTCTCACCAGGTATATATTCTGGAGCACAGTCTTTACTTTATTTCATTTTTGTGTACTCTTGTTTTCTTTTGCTGTTGCCTGTGACTAGTATCTCTATTATTTTCACTGAATCATAAGATCTCAGAGCTAAATTATTTCATGTCCCATCCTAGGCATGAATGTTGTTTACCAACATCTAACCTCTGACTAAAGACCTTTCCAGACAGGCAGCTCACTACCCTCCTCTCCAACCTGTCAAAACAGTCCATCCAATTTTTGGATTGCTCTATTTGTTAGGAAGTTTTTATTTATATTGAGCTGAAATCTGACTCTTGGTAACTTTTATCCACTGCTCTTCTGATGCCAAACAAAACAAATCTAATCCCTTTTCCATATGACAACCTTTAACATTCTTGAAGACAGTTTTCCAGTTCCCACTAAGTCTTCTCTACTTTGTGATAAATATTCTTTGTTTCCTCCACCCTCTCTGTAGGTTACTGTTTTAAGCTCACTCACCAACGTTCCTCTCTCTAGATCTGCTATAGCTTGTTATTGTCTCTTCTAATATGTGGTGCCTGGAATGGAACCCAAGGTGGCAGAGGTGTTCTGACCAATGTAGAATGCAGTGGAACTTTTCTCTCCCTTGCTATGAATGTTCTACTTCTCTTCAGGAAATACTAAGATCAAGTATAATGTGGCCAAGGGGATAGAATGCCAGCCGCATGAACCATTTGGCTTTGGCCCCAAGTTCTGTCTCTAATTCATACTGGTTTCATGATTCTGGGTAAGTCATAGGCTCTTGATACCCCAGGCTGGTCTAGGGAGTTCTCCTTACTAATAAAATCATAACATCTACACACACACACACACACAGAAGAAAAGAAAAAAAAGAAATAAATTGAAGTTTTTGTTGGGGGAGCAGGGTGGACTGTCATTTCATACTGATGATTCCAACTAAACTATAATCAGCTAAAAATTTGGTTCTTTTTTACATGCATAACTGCCTAGTCGTATCTTTCTTATTCTGTATTTAAGCAATTAAGTTTTTTTTTTTAACTCAGCTGTAAGACTTTATATTTGTCCCTCTTAAATTTTATATTCTATATTTAAATTCCGTCAGTCAATAAGCATTTATTAAGAAGCTACTATGTGCCAGGCAGTGTACTAAGCACTGAGGCTACAAAGAAAGGCAAAAGATAGTCCCTGCTCTCAAGGAGTTCACAGTCCAATGAGTAAGACAACATGTAAACAGCTATGTATAAGCAGATGGAGACAGGATTAAATTGGAGAACCTCAACAAAAGTGAGGCACCGAAGACATCAGAAAAGCATCTTATAGAAGGTAATATTTTAGTTAAGACTTAGAGGAAGACAGGGAAGCCAGAAGAAAGAGATGAGTAGGGAGAGCATAGCAAGCATGTGGGACAGCCAGTAAAAAGGCATGGAGATGGGAGCTAGAGTGTCTTGTTCAAGGAAGAGCAGGGAGACCAGTGTCACTGAATCATAAAGCACATGGAGGAGAGTAAAGTACAAGAAGCCTGGAAAGGTAGGCAGGGGACCAGGTTATGAATGGCTTTGAATGCTGTAATATAATGCCAAGGAAAGGCAACTTCCCAGGTTCAAAATACCAGCATAGGTGCTCTCTATTTTATTCAGTAACAAACCCAGAACAGAGAAGATCAAAACATGACATCATTCAAAATACAGCATTTACTAAGTGTGATTAAATAATCTCCAAGGCCTACCCCACCCCAGGACTTTCCAATCATTCAATCAATTACAAAGTCTCTGTTCCAAATACTTCTCCACCCCTAGGCTATACCTTAATTAAGTCCACCACAAAGCCCCTCTTCTCAAATGGAGATTAGTTTCCAAACATAAGTAAAATACATTCATTTGCTCAACCATAGAACACAAAAAGGTCAAAAGTTCCCCACCCCTGGATCACAATTGAATCTACCCCAGAGTTACATCAAGTTTAAACACAGCACTTAATACCCAAATGGAGGTCTTTTCTTCATCTTGACACGAGGCAAGTTCTCAGCAATCTTAGTTCCTGGAGAGACAAGGCTTAGCAAGGCCATAAGATACATTGCCAGTCCCTTCATGAATTTATCCTCTGTCTGTAGAACAGCCCTAGAACCCCTGAACACATTACAAATGCCAAACAGAGGATTTTCTGGAGGAGAAATTTATTGAGTAAGGGCGGGTTTTGTGACACAATCAAACCTGTATTTTAGGAAGATCTGTTTTACAGCTGAGTGGAGGATGGACTGGAGCAGGGAGATGAGATTGTTTTGTATTCTGACTCTAATGTATCCCAGCTTCATGTCATTCACAAATGTGATAATCATGACCTCTATATACACTGCCTGGCACATACTAAGCTAGGTGATGTAGCAGGAAGAACATTGTATTGGAGTCAGGAAGATGCGACTTCTGGCCTCAGATAGTTACTAGCTGTGTGACCTTCGGTAAATCACTTCATCTCTCTCAGACTAACTTTGCTTACCTGTAAAATGTGGATAATAATGGCATATACCTTACAGGGTTGTTGTGAGGATCAAATGAGAAAAATAAACTTAAAATCCTCAATAAATATTGAAGTGCTATTTAAATCTTAACTATTAATACATTTTAACTCATTCTTTCCTTTATACCTTCATTCTAGCCATTGTTAAAATATCAAACAGAATGAAGTCAAAGCCAAAGTCTTAGTGACCACCCTGCAAGTCAATATCAGTCACTTAATTGACAGCTTTTGGGTCAAGGTCATCATCTAACTGAGACACATTGTGAAGTGAATATAATGCTAGATTTGTAATCAGGAAGCCATAAATTCAAATACCACTTCTGAAACTTATTGTCTGTGTTAGCATGGGTTTGTCACTTAATTTTTTTCATTTTCAGTTTCCTTGTATGCAAAAGGGACAATGTGTGTGTTTGTGTCTGTATGTACATATGTATTTAAATACATACACACACATATATACACACACACCTATAGTGCCTACTTTCTAGGTTGCAGGTTGGTTGTGAGGCTTAAATGAAGTAATGTGTATGAAGTGCTTTGTAATTTTAAATTTAACTTAAACTTTTAAAGAACTATATAAATGTCAGTTACCTCTCTCTGTTGTACATAGGGTGATCAGAAGGAACATTTGTCAAATGTGTTTCTGAATTTCAAATACCCTATGTCCTTTATCCTAGCAAAATTTGTCTGGCATAACTTATTCTCAGACCTGTGCTATTTCCTATTGATTATTTCATCCTAAGTGTTCACAAACCACCCCTTTAATAAGCATTTCTATTTTTTTTTTACCAGGAAACAATTTTGAACTCACTAGTCTATTGTTGAAAGTATTGACCTTTTCCCATTTGCCCCAATTCCTCAAAGGCCACTAGTAAAGACCACAAATCATGTTCTTTGAGTATCTTTGGATACAGTTCATCCAGGTCAGTGACATGGTGTCTCTTGACATCACCTCCATCTATATTGGGTTCAAGTACTCCTTAACCATTTTTATTAAATCCATCCCCATCTGATGATCACTTAACTTGAGAGAAAAACAGATAAGAAAAGATTTGAGTATTTTCCCTTCTCTTCATCATCTAGTATCATTTTAATTATTATATATTGTTGTAAAACATTAATGCTAGAAAGAACTTTAGAAATAATTGTGTCAGGAGGGGCGGAGCCAAGATGGTGGAGTAGAAGCATGACTTTCCCGCAGCTCCGGCTTCCACCCTCCCCAATCCATGTAAAAAGGGGACTCTAAACAAACTTTGGAGCTGCAGAACCCATAAAATGACACAGAGAAGCTAGCCTCCTGCTGAGGACAGCTTGTCAGGCTGGCAGGAATCCAGCACAGCGCTCTGGGAGCCCAGCCCAGCACCACGCCAAGGCTTTAGCCCCAGGGTGGGCCTGACCAGCCGTGGCCAGAGGGACTCCAGATCAGCAGCAGCTGTGGCCGTTTCCAGATTTATCAACACATAGATGGGAAGGAAAAGAAGTAATTAGGCGGAAGGTGCGGTGCGGCTGGCAGACACAGGGTAGGCCCGGAAGGCACGGCCAGCAGAGGCAGGCCTGGAAGGGGCCTGATCAACTCAGAGGGCAAGTCTTCCCACCAACCACAAGGTCAACTACCAGGCCTATCACCAAAGGGCTGGGACTGGAAAGAGCAAGGTAAGAAGCAAATACAAGGGCCCCTGTCCTAGACAGCAAATACTCCTGGGGCTACCACTTCATAGCCCAGAAATTTTTTTTAAAAAGCCCCTTTCAGGACCTCCAAAGACTAGGATGACAGAGTGAACCTGACTTGCTCCAAACCCCTGCTCTGACCCTGAAAACATAGTAACTCTTGCCCCAGGGCAAAACCCTCTACAGTAAAGGCTTGGGATCCTAGAGGAAGGGCGTGGCTAGGACCCTGCCTCAAAATGGGTAGAAAGCAGACTACAAAGACAAAGACTCTGGAGTCCTACTATCCTCAGAGGGAGGAACCAACCTCAGAGGGAGACAATGTGGACTCCACACCCAAAGCTGAAAATTCAACAGGGAATGGGTCCCAAGCACAGAAGGTTCTCCTAGATGAGGTCAAAAGGAAGTTTGAAAACAAAATGAGAGAAATAGAAGACAAAATGAATAATTCTCTCAAAATGAAAATAGCAGAATTAGAAAAACATTATAATGAGGAAAACATCTCTCTAAAAAGAAAAATGTATGATATGGAAAAGGAGCTTCAAAAATTAACCAAGGAAAATGATTTGCTAAAAACCATAATTAACCAAATGGAAACAAATAACTCTATGAGGAACCAAGAATTAGCCAAGCAAAACAACAAGAATGAAAAATTAGAAAAAAAGGTCAAATACCTCAAAGAAAAAATAACTGACCTGGAAAACAGATCCAGGAGAGATAATCTGAGAATCATAGGCCTACCAGAAAATTATGATGAAAAAAGAAATAATTGTGTAAGTTTTTGGCAAGAAAACAGAAGCTCAGAGAAGGAAATTACTTGCCTAGAGTCACAATGTAATAACTAGTGGCAGATTCCCATATTCCTTTTCTTGGCTATTTTTTCTACTATACTGAGTTAACTCATTCAATGAAGTCAAGAATACATCGCTCTGATTTTTTCCATGAAACATGGTGCTTGGCACACATTAGACACTTAAGGAACACTTATTGAATGAATGAATGAATGGACCCTCTTTTAATCAACTTCATGTAGAATAAGCTGAATCTAACTCTGAGTCTACACTGACTAGTTTCATCAATGGTAACAAAATACCCCACAGCACACCACCTTGGTAAGTGAATAGCAACTGATATGCCCCTAGAACAGAGATAAATGAAATATTTTAGTTAATTGGACACATTCACAATGAAAAATGTATTAAGGAATGAACCTATTTTAAGTACATGAGGTTTGGACAAACTGGGAAAATGACCAAAACATGGGTAACAATAGAAAGCAGGAGGAAAATCAAAAGGTCTGAATGATTGTAATGGGAATGTAAATTTTTAAGATCTTCCCTGCCCCTAGGTTAAAGTGTACCTGGAGCCTGGGGTGAGAGGCCTGTTTTTCAGTAGATACTTTTTGATTGGCCAGTGGGTCCAGAAGGTTGTTACATTCTCTGAGCCAGAAGAAGGCTATATAAACCCTGATTTGAGGCTTTGTTTTGGGGCTCACTTTGAGAAGTGTTCTGTGATTTGATCAGATGAGACTCTGGGAAGCTGTTGTTGAGAGCCCCCCAGCTTTGCAGAACCCAGATGTTGATTTGGTATGGATGTAATGGTTGGACAGTTTGGAAACCTGTCTACTTTATCTGTTTCTCTGTCTTGATAATTCTGTCTGTATACTCTGAAGTTTGGGGTGCTGACCTTTTTCCCCTGAACTAGGTAAACGATATATGTTTGACTGATTAAAGTAAGCTTGTTAACCCATTTTGAGTTGCTTTCCTTTAGCAAAGCAGATCTAAGAACCGGTGTTGGCTGCCACCCTGGGGACTCTTGGGGTGCTTGCCGCTATAATGATCTACATAGAGGGATAATCTACTCCTAAATAATGGCAAACTAATTTGGATAGGATGTATGCTTTGAAGTGAAAAGTTGTTTATGACAAAGTAGATATGGATGGAGGTTCATCTGTCCCAAAAGAGGAACTAACTTTGCTGAGACCATGGGTCTCAAACAAAAGACAAAGGACTGAGACCTTTTTCTTAGAGGCTCTATGGCATCAGAGAAGAAGGCCCTAAGGCTATCTTCCTTAAGGCATGATCTCTCATTAGAAGCCCTGAGCAGAAAAATTCACTGTGCTTCCCCAGATGCAAATTAGATGGCTAAAGCTGACCCAGGCCTTTCTGATGATGCCCCCCATACCTGGTTCCATAGCCAGTTGAAAAAGGCTCCTTCCGACTATATGGTTATCCATCCAGAACCAGTTATAGAATGTCCATGGTCTCTCCAAAGTACTTGTGATTCTTCTAGAGTCAAGCTCCTTGTCTTCTCCACTCAGAAAGGTCGCATTAGCCAGTGAAGCCTATGGGGTCTGCTCATATTATCTCTTTTCCCACTGAACTGACACTATAAAGCCAATTCATTTCAATCATAATATAAAAAAGCTTTTATTAATTGCTTACAATGTGACAGGCAGAGTGAATACAAAGACAAAACTTGAATCAGTTCTTGCCTTTAAAGAGCTTACATTTTACTGAGAAAACAACAACAATATGTTTTACCTAAACTGTAGTCTCTTACAGAATCTAGCACAGTGCTCTGCTTATAGTAGGTGCTTGATAAATGTGTGTTGAATTGAATCCAGATGGTATTAAGCAATTCCAAATATTTCTTTGTCTTAATGTGGGACTCTTTAGCCATTTGATGATAAGGGATTCTAAATGGATAGGTTTCTATTATAATTGCTTAAAATCAACATGCGTCATCTAATCTCATTGTTAATCAGAATGAGGGAAGAATTATAATGGTAAGGAAAAGACTTCAAAAAAATTTCCATGCATGTTTTTTCTCTGCTTTGCGGATTCACTGGATTTCAGAGTTGTATCCTAATTTATTTGAGTATTCCCTCCTCTGAGCAGATAGTAGCCCCTCTTTCCCTTTGTATCCTTTATTATACTTGTCTGTTACCTCCTGTAAGCTCTCTAAACAGGGTCAATCTAACACAATGAACTTCTTCTAGACTCTTTATGTGTTATATGAATATAAACATATACATACATCTATTTCACTCTATCCCTCCACCATCTCTACCTATCTCTCTCTCACTCTCCCCTGCATCTTTCTTAATCAGTCTATACATGAGAATTTTGGTTAAAAATTAAGGACAAAAGGCTTGAAGCTCATATCATGCAGTGTAAAGAATGATGCCTCATAGCTTCCCGACAACTCAAGGGCTCTGAATAGGTCACTCCTCTGTCTCCCTGTGCTCTTTTAATTTATGTTTATATTGCATAATCCAGTGCCTACCTTTCCAGGATCATGTGAAATGCTTGGCAAAAATTAAAGCACAATATGAATATTAGTTTTTATTATTTGCCATTTTGCCTCCCCCATCCTCTATGGTCCAGCCAAACCTTTTAATTTTCTGCCACTGTATTTTCACTCATGCTTTTTTCCCCTATGTCTAGTATTTATATTGTATTGCATAGAGATGTATACCCCATCCATCTGTGGGTCTGGTCAGTTTCACACCAGTCTTTAAAACTCTCCTCAGATGTCACCTACTCTATGAAGCCTTTCCTTTTCTACCCTGTTTGCAATGCCCTTTCCTCCTAGGCCTTCATATAGAACTTTGTTTTACTTTTTATCATGTATTACAAGTTATATCTATATATATCTTATCCCCCCTCCTAGACTGTAAGCTCTATAATGGTAGGAGCCATGCTTTACCTAAACCACACAACAGATCCTTAATCAGTATTAATTGAGTCTCAGGTGGCAGTCAGTCAGTCAAAGGAGTCTGGATAAGTCTTGTAGCAAGGGCGACAGACAACATAAAGTACCCCTCAACTTACATATTGTGATTCCAGATGGTCAATAGGAGGCCTAAGATTTGGTGGGAAGGTCCACTTATTTGGACAGAAATGAAAAAGCAGCCACAGGGTAACTGATTTTGCTATTCAGTGTATCTAAGCACTCTTACTGAATCAAGTGATAATGAAGATATGATGTGTAGATAACTTAAAAATGGAATGCAAAGTATTTTCTTATCCTACTTTATCCATATCTATCTGCTGTCACACAGATACAGTTGTTTACCTCTCGTATAGGAAATAATACTAGCTACCAGAAATTGTTGATAAATCAACAAGAATTTATCAAGCATTTACTATGTACTGAGCATGACACTAAATGTTGAGGAACTTACAGTACAAGAGGACAGACAACATATAAACAATTATGCCTGTACAAGATACATACCTATTAGATGGAAGGTAATCTTAGAAATGAAGGCTCCAGTAGCTTAAGGGATCCAGAAAGACTTCTTGCAGAAGGCATTTTCTGAGCCAATTCTGGAAGGAAGCCAGGGATTGTTAGAGCTAGCATAAGGTAATAGTGCATTCCATGCAAGGGGAACAGTCCATGCAAAGAAATGGAAATGGGAGATGGATTGTTGTATTCAGGGAACATTAAGGAGGACAAGGCAGTTGGATCATAAAGTATGTTGAGCAAAGTAAAGTATAAGAAGACTAGCAAACAAAGAAGAGACCACCTTACAAAGGGCTTTAAAAGTCAAACTGAGAATTTTATTTTGGATCTTGGAAATAATGAGGAGCAAATGAAGTATATTGAATAGGGTAGTAATATAGTTAGACCTGTGTTTTATGAAAGCCATTTTGATAGCTAAGTGGAGTGGATAGAGACTTGGGAAGAGCCTAAATGTTAGTATACTTTATATGTATTTGATCCTGGAGTTAATAGGGAGCCACTGATGTTTATTGAGGGGGAAGATGATAATCAGACTTGGGCTTTAGGAAAATCACTTTAACAACTGTGGGGAGGATGGATTGAACCAGAGAGAAACTGGAGGTGGGGATATCAATTGGAGAGCTATTGCAATCTTCCATGAAAGAGGTAATGAAGGCCAAAGAGCAATAGAAATGTGAGGCAAGAGAAGGGAATGGGATGAGAGAGATATTGCGAAGGAGAAATGATAAGTCTCATTGTTTCTACTGTCCATTTCAGTTATTAATTACTGAAACTCATTCAGAGGAACAGAGGATAAAATTTGTACGTCTTACGATCATGGGGTGGAGAGGTAGAAGGTACCTTAGAGATACATTAGTCTAACTGAGCACCAAAGTGGGGAAGTTCTTTAATTAAGGTCATCACCCCTTGGATCCCATTACTGCCATATTATTGAACTATTTTTCGGGGGGCCAAAAGCCTCCTGCCTTTGACTCTTGTATGGTATCTTGTGATAATAGATTCCTTTGCCATGTCTACATGGCCTCCACTATGCCACCTAGTACTTGGTATGTTGTAAGATAGCAGAGTGTGGCTCCCATTGACAGACTATTTCTGAAAGAGTGAAACATGGCTTCCAGTATAGAAGTGTTTGCTCGAGGAGTTGTTGGCAATTTTGAACTAGATCAAATTTCTGGTTTTTGACCTTGAAAAATCATCATGGCCATGTATCAGCAAGTACCCTAGCATACACAGGATGACTGCTAGCACAGGTTTTTTTAATCTGCTTTTCTTAAGGAAAGCAACTCAAAAGGGATTAACAATCTTACTTTAATCAAACATATATATATCAGTTACCCAGTTCAAGGGAAAAAGTTAGCACCATGAAGTTCAGACAATACAAACAGAAATTACAAGCAGACAAAAAATACAGACAGAGAAAATAACACAATTCAACAGACCAACAAACAGGTCTTCTAGCTGTCTAATCATTACATACTTACAGTGTTAGTTGCCTGAGAGAGAAGCACCAACATCTAGGTTTTCAAAGCTGGGGGGTTCAAAGGTTGCCCAGAGTCTCATTGGGTCAAATCATACAACTCTTTCCATAAGTGATCCCCAAAGCAAAATCTCACCTCAAGGAATATATATATATATATATAGCCTTCTCCAGGGTCAGAAGTTATCATAACCTTTGTGACCCACTGCCTAATTACAAAGTAACAAAAGGTGGGCCTTCCTAAAAAACAGGCCTTCCCTAAGCAAGCTTCTATTGTTGGGCTCCAAAGGAGGCCCATTAGGGTCAGGGAAGATCTTCAAATTCCCTAGGCCTATTAAGGGGTAGGGAAGATCTTCAAATTTCCTTACCATTACAAGTGAACAAAACACTTCCTTTTTGAATAAGTCCTCTAGACTTGAATTTCCTTTTTGTCATGGAGTGGACATCTTCTTATATAAACAGCTTTAAGCAAGGCAAGCTCCCTGTTCCTGGTTGTGGGGGACACAAATAAGTATGAGAAACATTGTCTTTACTCAAGGAACTTAGAGTCTAAGTGAGATACTAAGGTCAAATAGTGCTATAGGGTAAACAGAAGAGTTCAATGCAACACTATAAGAAATATCTTGAAATGGTTTGTGACTGGTTGATTGTCCTTTCTCCACCCCCAACATGTTTTCCCCTAATTTAACACAAATATCCAGGCCAATTTGGAAGGGGAAGATTTCATAATTACATACTTGATCAGTACTTCAAAGATCGAAAGATATTTGGCATAGACTACCTTATTTGAACCTCATGACAACCTCCAACATCAGTTCTTCAGGTATCATTTGCCCCATTTTACCATTGTGGAGATGAAAACTCAGAGAGATTAAGCAATTTGCTCAAGACCACAGTTAGCAAGTGTCAGAGATGATATTTGAACTCAGTTCTTCCTGACTCCAGGTCTAGTAATCTCTGTACTACACTATAGTGCTTCCTAGAAGTACTGAGATTCTCAAGGACCATGGAGGGAGAGCTATGTGGACTAGGGAAGGGAAAGGAGACTCATATATGATTGACCTTGGTGAAATTGGGATTGCAGGATGAACTATGGGCTGATTACATGCATATGAGCCTTAAATCTTTCTCAACAATAGCTGTCACCTCATTGTCTATTTATCTCCCTTCCTGACTGACCACTCACTGTCTCCCTGACCACTGCCCCATGACCACTGCTGAGTTCCTGGTGACTTCCCTACTGTAAGACATCTAACTTTGCTCCTTCCCTTGGGCTATTTGGCAAGAGTCACTTACTTGTTCACCAGTAAATTATCCTGGAGCTATTCTTTATTTTGTTTTATTTGTTTTCTTAAACAAATCCATCCATTTAATCTCTTTTGTATCAAGGAGCAAATAGCATTTCTGCATTTCTAACCTAGACTCTTGTTATAACAGAACTCAGAATATCTGAGGAAAGGCACTGATGTTTTGTTTTTGTTGACAAGGAAATTAAATTGTGAGTTAGTTCCCAAACAATGGAAATTATTTTAGCTGACCCCTTCCAAAGGATGCTTTTAAATGAAGTACTTTATGTTAAGAATTAATAATAATAATAATAATGCCGTATGTGGTGATTTATGAGTATCATGTATTTTCACATCCATCATCCTGTTTCATCCGCATCATAAGCTTCTGTTGTAGGCATTGAAGGCATAGGTATCTACATTTTACATATGATGAAGCTTGTACTCAGAGAGGACTTATATGCAATTTCATGATGGGTAAATGGTAAAGTCAGAACTCAAACCCAAGTTTTCCGATTTCAGGCTCACAGGTCTTTCCACTTGATCATAATTGTTTATAAAATGGACATGCTATAAAGTATTAAATACTGATCTGTTTTTTCCACTTGGTCTGAAGTTCAATTTAATTCAATGCAAAGTTGGAAAGGATGTAAAAGATCATCTACTCCACCCTGTGGACTATTCTTTAAAACTCTCATTAGTAACAACTGACTTTTATATAGAATTGTAAAGTTTACAAACTTTTTTACATGTTTAGGATAAGAGATTAGGGAGAACTAACTGCTTGGCCAGGACCTCAGGTCTAGTGGCCCACACCAGTCCATGATCTTTGCCAAGTCAATATGGATTGCTCAGGTTCTTTGCTGGGGAATCCTACTTCTCTATAGGGGAAGAAGGCTCCCCATTCTTACATTTATTGACTTATTAACCATACCCTGGTTATTCCAGGGACAATTCTACATTTGGCTTTAGTCTACAGTTTTCCACAAAAGTGAAAAGTAAAAAAAAAAATTACCTAATGTATAAAAATGAACTCGGTGTAGAACAGGTAATTTATTTCTGCCCAGAAAAGGGAATGCTAAGCAGAAAAAAATATATATAGCACTCTTTCTAGAAGGATTAGAACAGAATTCAGTAATTTACCTTATAGATGCAGATAGTTGGTTAGGAAATTCATAGGCTTCATCTTCTGAAAATAAAGCAATTTTTATCACAAGATTTCTACTTAGGCAATTTCACATTGAACCTCTGCACTGAGCATTGTCCATTCAAACAGTCAAGCTTAAACTTCTTCCTGGAAGCTTCCCTTTATGATGCCAGCCTTTTCCTGCTTCGGTAGCAACCAAAACTACTCTAGTATACAAAGCTACCATTCCCAGACAAGCTCAAAAAGGCCACCAACTTAAGGGAAGCCCCCCCCACCCCTGGTGATGGCTTATTTGTCTAAATCCCCATGGCAGTAACCACCAAATGACATTGCCTTGACTCCACCCACACCTCACTGCAGTCATATCTTTTTGTCTCTAGAGCAAAGACAAGAAGAAGGTGCCAAGTTGGACGTTGCTCATTTTTCTACTTGGTTTGGCACTGTGTTATCAGCTCTTTTGGTTCAGCTGTCAATTAAAAGATTCTCAGCAGATGAATCTGATCCCAAGAAATGGTCAGAGAATATCTGCACATGCTCTGTACGGGAGGGGGAGAAGGGAGTTGTTACTTGTATGTTATCTCATTTGATCCTTACAACAACCCTGTGGGGTAGGTGCCATTATTATCCCCATTTTAGAAATGAGGAAAACTGAGGCTGTTTAGTGACCTACCTAAGACCACATAGAAAATAAACATCTGAGGCAGGTCTTTCTGACTCAAACTCCAACCATTTCTATGTTAGACTATACATTTCTCCTCTATTAGACTGGTCAATCAGGGAAATTTTACAGGTACAGCTTACCTAGACTTTAGCAAGGCATTTTATAATGTATCTCATGCTATTCTTGTGGAAAAGATGTAGAGATGTAGGATGAATGAAAATACATTCAGGTAGATTCAGGACTTATTGAATAGTTCATGACTAATTGCCCCTTCTTCACCCCCAACATGCTTCTCCCTAAGTTAACACAAATATCCAGGCCAGTTTGGAAGGGGAAGATGTCATACTAACATATTTCAACAGTACTTCAAATATTTAAAGATATTTGGCATAGACTACCTCATTTGAACCTCATGACAACCCCTGACATCAGTTCTTCAGGTATCATTTGCCCCATTTTACCATTGTGGAGATGGTAATCTCATGGATTAATCTAATGGAGATCTCAGAGAGATTAAGCGATTTGCTCAAGACCACAGTTAGCAAGTATCAGAGAAACAAAAATTTATTAAATAACTGCTATGTTCTAGGCACTGTGCTAAGTGATTTATCTATCTATCTACCTGTGTATCTATCTATATATATATATATATATATATACATATATATATATATATATATATATATATATATATATATATATATATACATATATATATATATATATATAATTTTTATCCTCTTAACAATCCTAGGAAATAACTGTTATTATCCCCATTTTACAGATGAGGCAACCAAGGTAGGCAGAGGTTAAGTGACTTGCCCAAAGTCATATAACTAGTAGGTATTTGAGGCAATTTAAACTCAGACTTTTCTGCCTCTAGATCCAGTGCACTACCTGCCACATCACCTAGCTACTTCTAGTCATTTTCATTCATAGCAGTTGTAAACCCTCACACTACTTTCATTTCACTTCTTTTTTTTTTAAAGCAATTAGGGTTAAGTAACTTGTTCAAGGTTACACAGCCAGTTATTTCTGGGTGTGGTGCTAAGTATCCGAGCCCGATTCGATCCCCTCATTTCATTTCTAAATTAAATATTTTGACTTCTCAAAGTAACTTGTACCATAGCATCTTGGCCAGTACTGAAAAGTCAACCTAGTAATTGATGTTGGACTTGATTGATTGATAGGATCAGAGATTTAGAAGCTGGAAGGGTCCTTCCAGGTCATCAATTCCAACCCCCTGGCTTTACACTTGAGGAATTTGAAGTGACTTACCCAATTTCACACAGTGTTACAGAGAGAATTCCAATGTAGGTTTCCTCATTCTAAACTCTGTTTTTTTTTTTTTCCAGTATACCATATTGAAAAGGCTCATTATTTATGCTTTTTTTGATCCCTCCCCCACAAAACCTTCCCACCTTCTTGCTTTGTTTTTTTCCTTCCTTCCTTCCTTCCTTCCTTCCTTCCTTCCTTCCTTCCTTCCTTCCTTCCTTCCTTCCTTCCTCCCTCCCTCCCTCCCTCCCTCCCTCCCTTCCTTCCTTCCTTCCTTCCTTCCTTCCTTCCTTCCTTCCTTCCTTCCTTCCTTCCTTCCTTCTTTCCTTCCTTCCTTCCCTTGATAATTCTCTTTTCATTATTTATGTCATAAATCACATGCAATTTTATGCTATCATTTTAAAGAGGAATTGATCTTTGAACTTGATCTCCTGCCCTTCTCTTCCACTGATCATTATTCAAGTAAATCCCATACTGATGGTATAGTCATAGGACAATAAGGCAAAAAAGTTCATTAGGCTATCCAGCTCTCTAGAAAGGCCCCCAAGTTCATGAAAACTGATTTCCCATCTCTTGGCAGGACAATTTTATGATGTTTTTTTTTTTCCTTTCCTGTGTTTCCATGGCAACAGACTCAGTGTTGTTGCAAAGGTGACTCTGCAAAAAGATGTCCTTGACTTCTTACTCTTCATATTGAAAAGAGTATATTTTTGTGCATTAAAAATCCATCTCTAACATTGAATAACCTACACAGTAGCTGGTGGTTTGAACATAGAACTGTACACGGCATGTATCAGTTGTGAGATAGGAGAAATGAAGGTGAGAGTATGTGAAGGTTCCTTCATAGACCCATTTTAGCACAAGTATAAAAGCTATTTTTGATCATACTACCCAACTCATTGTTTACAACATTTCCTAATTTTAGTTATTAATATCAAGATTCTGTGACCTCAAGACACAGGCACACACAAGAGACTCAGAAGGCATGAATTCACTTAATTTGCCAATGTCCTTGAGAAAATATGGCACTCTGAACTAACACTACTCTCTTAGTGTCAGTGGTTATCACCTCCTTCATTCTGGATACTCTTTCTCTTGTTGTGGTAGATAGAGTGCCAGACTTGGAATCAGGAAGATCTGGTTTGGATTCTTAATAGCTATATGACCCTAGATAAGTCATTTAACCTCTCTTTGCCTCAGTTTCCTAACTTATAAAATGATGTGGTTAGATTGATGAACTCTAAGGTCTCAGCTCCAAATTTATGGTCTTAGCTAAGGCAGTAAAATGTGATATTAATTTTTTTTGTTAGAATGTCCTACCATGGACTCCTTTACAGCTGTTTCATGATCAACTCTTTGGATCATGGGAATTTTATACCTAGAAGGTACCTTAGAAGTTATCTTGTCCAAGATCATATGCGTAGTAACTTACCAAGCCAGGATTCCAACCTTGGTCTTCTGGCCCCATTTATAAGCTTAGATCTTTCCCACAACGAACTATTATTAAATCACAGTTCTCCCATCCTGAATTTGTCATTTAATTTACCAGAATTTCACAAGTAGAAAAATGCTGCCCAAATGGAAGAAAGAATATTTACTTTGAGGGGTTTCTATTCTTTTGATATGTGTTTCTCCACTAAAGTCCTCCTTGGATCCCTCATTGTGGAAAGCATGGATGAGACCCTGGCTTCTTGAAAGCCACAAAAGTAAAAAAAAAAGCTCAGGGAGCCAAGATGTCAGAGCAAATAAAGGCAAGGATTCACCTGACCTTTCCCAATTCCTCTCTAAACAACTTTAAAATAACTCCTCAAACCAAATTTTGAAGTGGCAGAACCAACAGAAAGTTGGGTTAAAACATTTTCTAGCCCAAGACAGCTTGTGAGATTGGTAGAAAAGGTCTGTTTCACCAGGTTGGTATTCAAAGTAAAGTGTGGAGCAGACCATGTCCCAGCAAGCCAGCATCAGACCTTGGGGGTAGCTGTATTTGTGACAAAGGCAGCTTTGGGAATTCTCAGCCCACAGATGGTAAAGGGGTCTGACAACTGGTCAGAAGGAGATTACAAGGGGCCCTTTACTATTACTTGATGTAGGACCTTGTTGCATTGCCCATAGATAATTCTAGTTTGGGTTGCCTGGCTGCATTTCTGCATGAAAGACCAAGCCTTAAACCCATTTCACTCTGAAGCTCATAGATTGGACAATAGGTCCCTGCCCTGCTAGCACAGAGTGAATGTAAATACTAAATAGTAACTTTCTCTTTTGACCAGGAAATCAGAGGGTCCTCCCTTGCCAGTTTGATTATTTTTTCTTTCTTGATTAAAGGAGCCAACTCCTTGATTAACTTCTTAAAGAGGCCTATTTACTGAATGGGTGTTACCTCATTGAAAGTGAGAACTTGAAAAGACCTTAGCCTAAAAGGGCCAAGGTCTCCCAATGCATCCTTTGCCATCTCTAGTTGTCTTGATGAATATCTGGCCACTGGACCCAGATGGCTCTGGAGGTGAAAGTGAGACTGGTGACCTTGCCCACCCTTCCCTCACTCAAATCCAAGTCAACTACAAGTTATATCATTATTTCCCTGATGTCATGCTCCTCTTTGAGAACAAAGGAAAAATACAACAATGACAACAACCTTTTCTCAAATATATAGATAACTGAGTCAAATTTATAAAATTAGAGCCATTCCTTAATTGATAAATGGCCAAAGGATATGAATAGGCAGTTTTCAGAAGAAGAAATCAAAGCTATGTATAGTTATATGAAAAATGTTTTAAATCATTATTGAGAAATGAAAATCAAAACAACTCTGTGGTACCACCTCATACTTGTCAGATTGGTTAATATGACAAAAAAAGAAAATGACAAATGTTGGAGAGGATGTGGAAAAATTGGACACTAATACACTTGGTGGAGTCGTGAACTGACCCAACCATTCTGGAACGCAGTTTGGAACTCTGCCCAAAGAATTTTTAAATGGTTCATACTCTTTGACCCAGCAATTCTACTACTAGGTATGCATCCTCCCCAAAAGGAAAAAAATATTTATAGCAGCTTTTATTGTGGTATCAAAGAATTAGAAATTGAGGGGGTGCCTGAATTTGGGGAATGACTGAACAAATTGTGATAGCAGATTGTGATGGAATATTACTGAGCTTTTAGAAATGGAAAGAGAGGAGATGGTTTCAGAAAAAACTGGGAAGACTTATGTGAAGTAATTAAAAGTGAAATGAGTAGAACCTGGATAACATTGTACATAGTAACAGCAATATTGTACGATGATTACTTGTGAGTGACTTAGCTATTTTCAGCAGTTCAGTGATCTAAGACAATTCCAAAGGACTTATGATTACAATGCTCTCCACTTCCAGAGAAAGAGCTAATGGAGTCTGAATGTAGATTGAAGCATACTTTTTTACTTTCTTAATTTTTATTGTCTTTTTTTAACCTGTATCTTATTTTCCAACATGGTTATTATGGAAATGTTTTACATGACTGAACATGTATAATCCATATCAAATTGCTTGCCTTCTCAAGGAGGGGATTGATGAGCAGGGGAGAGAATTTGGAACTTAAAATTAAAAAAAATATTAAAAATTATTTTTCCATGTAATTGGAAAAAAAAATTCTTTTAAAAAGAAAACCATGAAAATGAAACTCAGGCCTGATCAGGTCCTACAAGTATAGAAATGCTTTGAGGCTTGGCCCAGGCATGAAGTACATATCTGTAACCAGCCTAGCCAAGCTTAGAGAGGATTAACACCAGCTTGGCTGCAGAGTGATGGATTTTACAGCCATAGCAGCTCTCCAGCACCATCTCCTAATGCACATTGAATAAGGTTATAATCTTTATTCGCGGAGGGAAGACCTGTATGGCACAAATCCTTGATATGTTGAAGTAAGTATTTGTGTTGGCCCACACAGAGTAGGGACCCTAGGGTTGTGTAATTGAGCTGCAAGGAACTTTAGAGGTCATCTAGTCTATGCCCCTAGTTTTATAGGGGAAGATATTTAGACTCAGAAAGATAAGTGACTTTCCCAAGGTCACCTAAGCATCAAGTTGTAGACCCAGTATTTGAATCTGTGTCTTTCAGTTCCAAATTCAGAGCTGTTTCCATGATATTGAAGTTTCTATTTTCAGACAATCTGTAATAAATGAAATATAACTTAAGCGTTGGAAAACGGATCTCTGTGCTAGTACACTAACTTTCAGAGTATTTATTGTTCTGATTTTATTTTGGAACTACTACAGTAAGAGCTAGAGGCAGCTTGTCCATCTTCAGAAATATGGGCCATTTGGAGCTGCAGGGGGGAGATCCAGGAGCAGCAGGTTTGTGTATTTTGCAAGCTCCCCAGAGGCTGGTGGGAGAGACATTTCACTTGCCTTTAGTTTTTATGAAGCAAAAGAAATGTGATGCATCACAGAAAAGTATCTAAAATGTTATATAAGAAAAAGGCAAATAAGATACTGAGTCTCATCATTGCCAAATACCTGAATATTTACCTATCATGGAATGCTTATTTGCTGTGTGTGAGGAAAACTGGTGAAGCAATTCAAGATGATCAAATGTTCTCTCCTCTATAAAGTGGCATCCTCCAAATGATTTGTAGAGTGTTAGCACTTAATATAAGTTTTCCTTTCCATTTAACAAATCAGTGCACTGATCAGCATTGTGGCTAGTTTGTAATTCAGTAATGGTTGCTTGAAAGATTCCTCTACTTGAATCATTTGGTGTCTGGGGATTTTTAAAATTTGAGATAGGGAAGGAAGAATATTTTGAGGAAAATGGAGATTCCCCAAACACTTTGGAAGTACTGCCTTTTATTTGGGACTCTCCATGAAAAGTCAGGGTTTTGAATTTATAATTCAGGGAAAACTTCACTCCAATTCCTAGATTTCCAGTAGAAGAATGCTGATAGCTTATAATTATATAGATCTACATGGCTCCAGATTAATTTTACATACATCATGTTTCTGCTTCATGACGGCCCTATAAGGCATTGTATGCAAACATTCTTCTTCACCCTCTTTTTATGTATGAAGAAACTGAAGCTCGTAAACATTCAGTGACTTACATAAGACCATGCAGCTGGTAGATGGGAGAGGAGAACTAGAAATCTAGGTCTCCTGATTCTGTTCTACATTTTTCCACTACAGTATGTTGAATTAAATTAAATCAAACTTCTAAATTAAAAATTGAACTAAGGAGATCAGTATCAGGAAAGTAAAGGCAATTCTACCTTTCCAATTTGTGTAGGAAACATGGAGACTGAGGTAGGAGCTAGCATCCAATGAAAGCATATTTGACTAAGTAACAGTGAATTGCAACTTCTTTTAGAATTCCAATTGAGGAAATTAATTCAAGTCAGTAGATTTAATCATCCAGTGAAAAGACCATTTGCCAGAGAGTACAGCTCAGATAATGCATGCTACCATATCTGGCAGAGACATATATATTCTCTACACATTCTTCCTTTTTTTAAGCAAGATACTTATCAGGCCTTTTTTCTACCTCCAGTCTAACACTTAAATATGTGTTCCTAGAGAAAGAGAGGGTCATGTCAGTAGGAATGGCAGAGAAATGAAAAGAGAGAATGTGAGAGAGGAGAAAAAAGAGAAAGATAAAAGAATGATATAAGATGGGGAAAAGACTTCAAAAAGGGGTGGAGAAGGGTAGAGCGAAAGCATATACCTTAGAGCTACATGCAGGAAACTTTCATGGCGCCCCCCAAATAGTTAGCAAACACATAAAGATAGTGGTAACTTGTAGGACGTGAGAATGGTGACTTCCAGCTGGGTTCTGCATCCCCAAATAGACAGTGTCCCTAAATATCCTAATGTGATGATAACTCTATAGTAGGTGTTTATTTTCCTCTTCTCCGCTCTACTTTTTTCCCTCAAGTTCTTCTGACATAACAACAATATCCCTAGAGCCTGTGGGCTATTTGTTGTTTTTCCATCTCACCACTTAACCAATCCATCTTCTTTTAATAATACATTTCTTTGATGATGTCTTTTATACTGCTTCTCCTTACCAAATCCTTGTTTTTAATATGGTGCATTCTGCTCATACCCACCATATCTCTCTCCCTTGCCCTCTGGGTGGTCTTCAGTTTCAATTCATTGGTGGCTGTAATATTCTAAGACTGACAGCTATACATCCCTGAGAATTTATTGGAAAAGATGGGCCTTTGTTTCAGAAAGAAGTTTGGGGTCATCAAAAGATCTCTGCAATTTTCTCAAGGCAAACATACATTTACTGTAAGTATTCATGTATCCTCTCTGCCCAGATAAATGAGAAAATAGGGGAAACCTGATCCTGTAGGCAGTAGTGCGGTCAGTAATAATCAGAAAGCTGAAGAAATTCAAAGCAAATTATCTCAAGACCATGGAATCCCTTCAAAATGAATCAGCATCATCCCCTGAACAATTCACACCAGATCCAGGTTCCCTGTTCTCTCTCCCCAATCTTTGGGCCTGTTTGACCCAATTGAGAACTGTATAAAAACACATTGGACTTTACCAGTTTGGGTGCTATTTCCCACAAGGCACCACAGTAGCCCTGACCTGTGTTCACTGTTCCTGACTGCCCCTCATATTTTGAGTATCACCTTTCAATAAATCCTGCTTGTTTTACTTTCTTTTGGTTGCCATCTCATCCTTTGTTCTATCTTGTGATGTTACCCTGTACCCCCTCCTTCCCTCTCTCCTGGTCACAAAAGTGGTTGAAACTAATTCTTTTAGAAGCATCAGCTCTTGATGAAGGTGGAGAATAATGGTTTTGGCTGCCACACCTATTTTCCAAGCTATGGCTTAGGAAACCAGGTGTATTTTAGTGTGTTGTAGAAAGCCAAGACTGAGATCCCAAGTCCCATACCCTGAAAGTAGGACTCCCCCATTCTCCACAATATCAGGAATGTGACTAGGGTCTTGCCTTGAACCAAAGGCCTACTGGCAACATAAGTGACACAAAAGGGAGATTACCACTCCATTCTTGTACAGTATCTTGGGATCCTGAATTTTATTCACACTTCATTATGATAGTCACTAAAGGAGATGTTTATTAGCCAATATCATGGACAAGCATTAAAAATAACTTTGTGGTTTTCAAAAAGGTAATCCAGCCCACTTTGTTTTTCCTGTTTTATTATGGGAACAAAGTTGTCTATTTGCAGTGTTACTGATAGATAAGTTCATCTAACTGCAAATCAATCTGAACAATAGATAATCATTCACTTGGCTTTTCTTGTATAGATAGTTAGGCCAGAATCTTTTGAGTGATTACAGATACTGTTGAGGAGATCCCCTGATATCCCATGACTTGATGCAGTAATCACTATGTCCATTCACAAACAACAGCATTTGTAGGACTTTACACTGGGAATCACTGTTCAACTTTCACTCTGTCTTAGATCTCCATGATGGTGGCAAATATCTTTGGTGAGCATCTGTCTCCCTGTTTCATGTCTTTATTCTATTATTAACAATAAGTAATATTTATATAGTGCTTTAAGATTTGCAAAACATTTTTCACATTATTTCAGTTGATCTTTACTGATTTTTATTTTACTAATGATCAGAGGGTCATTTAACAGGATTATATTTGTTGTTTTATCTTTCAAAGAATGATAAGATTTTGATATACACATGGGGGGGTAAATTGTTGGAGAGAGCTATTAAGGTGACATGTACTGTACTAATTAAAATGAATTTTGCTAGTTAATAAATAATAAATGGAATGAGATCTTATATCTCCTTATAAGATTTTAGGTTGTTAAAAATTCATTATTCAGTATCCATCTTACAGATAATGCACCTTTCTGTGCTTAGCTAGACTGGTTCTCTGAAAGCAAACACATTTTGTGCTGGGACTATGGTCAAGGTCTTTCCAGATTGGTAGGAATTGTCAGAATTTCTCCCCTGCCCCAACCCAGCATAGCTCAGTATCACCTCCATGGCATCATACAGTTTTTGAATAGGACTGTGTGGAGGTCCTGGGCAAAAAAAATAGATGAAATAAATAAGGAGTTTGGGAAATATATCACATGCCTAGAACCAGGGGTAGTAATAGGGAACTTTAATTATCTAGACTCTCTTCTCAGTTACTAATAATTTCTTAACTTGTCTTGATGATAATTTCATCTTTCAAAAGAAGGAAGAACCAATAAGGGGAAAACATTTTCTAGATCTAATTATTACCAGAAAGAAGAAACTGGTTAAAAATGATGGTAACCTTGAAGGGAAATAATCATTCCATTTTAGTATTGTTCTGGGGAAAAAGAGGAAACCATGGGACAATTTGACACATACCAGAGAAATACATGGCACAAGATTTGAATGTGTCACATACTTTGGGGGAATTCTCCTGTTAGCTCTTCATCTTTCCCTCGGGAATTCTAAAACTTTCACCAGATTTTGAGTGATAAAATTTCAAAGTATGCAGAGGAAGGATAAGTAAGGTACCATAGTCTAAACTTCTACTTAAGAAGTCAACCCAAGAGAATTGGAAAGCCTTTAGTAATGAAATTCTGAAAATGCAAAGAGAAGCTATTTAGATAAGAGGGAAACTGATGTGGACATACATGGATCTCACCAACTGTTTTGGATTTTAAAATGATACAAAAAAGTTGTAAATAAGACTAGGTAACAGAGGATAAATGCAAAAGTGTTAAGGAATCCCATAAGAAGAGTATCATTAGTGCAAAGACCCAGAATGAACTGAAGTCAGTAAGGGAAGTGAAAGGACAAGGGAAAGGTTTTTTTAAGCTAAATTAAGGAAAAAGAAGGATCATCAAAGAGGACTGTTGTTGATGGTGGATGGAATGATAATAATGGATGAGAAGACAGAACTATTCAATTGTTATATTGCTAATGTTTTCTCTGATAAGAAGACTGATCTTTGGACTGGAAAGGATAGAACAATTTTTTTTTCTATGTCTGGAGTCAGAAAGACCCAAGTTCAAATGTGGCCTCAGATACTCAACTAGCTGTGTGACCCTGGGCAAGTAACTTAAACTCTATCTGCCTCAGAGTCCTCATCTATAAAATTGGGATAATAATAATACTTACCTCCCAAGTGTTTTGTGAGGATCAAATGAGATAATGTTTGGAAAGTACTTAGCACAGTATCTGGTCCACAGTAGGTGATATATAAATGTTAGCCATTGTTATTAATTGGTATCTAAAATAGGTATGGAAATAGCAAGAGGACATCTCTCTGTCCTTTTTGAGTTCAAGTTACCAGACCCAGAGGTATTATAAACTGTCAGTGGTGTGCTGTATTCTATTTGTACCTGCCTAAGAGTCAGTTGTTAAATTTGGAGTTTAAGTATTTATACCTCAGAAACCGGCAAACAGTATGAGTCAAGGATTGATTTGTTGTTTTGTTGTCTAAACTTAAGAAAGTAATGGATAAAATGTTAATAATGCAGATTAAATTAAAAAATATAGGGGTGGGTAGGTGGCGCAGTGAGTAACAGTGCCAATCCCGGAGTCAGGAGGATCTGGGATTGGTTCCAGCCTTAGACACTTAACACATACATACATGGCATACACTCACACACACACACACACACACACACACACACACACAACTGGCCGTGTAACCCTGGGCAAGTTACTTAATCCCAATTGCTTTTAAAAAAATTCAAAAATATACTATATTGTGTATACATTTCCCCCCAGAGAGTTAGTTTATATCCTAGGCTACTGAAAAATAATAGCAGATGTGGATTGTTTAGCTGCTGTCTGTGATTTTAAAAATATCAAGGAAAAAAGGTAGAGGTACTGAAGGATTAAAGAATTTCAAATGGAGAAAGTAGGGGGCAGAGCCAAGATGATAGAGTAGAAGCAGGAAATTCCATGAACTCCCCCCACAACCACCTCAAATATCTATAAAATATGACTCTAAACAAATTTTAGAGCTACAGAACCCAGAAAGTGACAGAAAGAAAAAAATCTCCCACTGAAGGAAGCCTGGCAGGCCTGCAGAAAGGGTTCATCACAGCATGCTGGGAGCTGAGTGCAGTCCCACATGAGCCACATGGATTTGGCACTAGGGAAGCAGCTGTAGCCAGAGCAGACTTCAGGAGAGTGAATCACCAGCAGCTATGGCAGTTTCCAGACTTTTCAACCCATAAATGCCAAAAAGAAAGTAAAAGGTCAGTTGGGAACTCTATTGGAAAGGAAGGGTGTGGTCCAGTCCCTGCCCCTGGGGAGAGAGGTGGTAGAGGCACAGTGGATGCAGCATCTGCTGCATGGCTGCCTCAGATGCTCCTGACTTACAGATAGTAGGGGGAGCAAGTGAACATTCAGAGGGTAATTGCTCTTGCTTTGACCTGCTTGGATCTGGGTCACTTTCTTGGGTGGTGGTACTGGGGTGAGAAACACCAGTTTGCCAGTATGATGTCTGTAGAGAAAGAGGGTGCCCTCCTCATACCTCTGACAACATTTGTGAAAACCCCAACAATTTGGGACAAAGCTCTCCTCTCTGGAAGCAGAGTTCTGCTGTGGTGGGGAGCTTGAAAGTCAAGTAATTGACTGGCGATATGATCAAGCAGAGGAAGCACAGACAGACCATGGAATCCTTTTTTGGGGACAAAGAGTATGGAGTGGGAGGAAGACAACAAGTCGTAACACCTGCACCAAAAGCTTCCAATAAAAATATGAATTGCTTACAGTCCATGGAGGAGCTTAAGAAGGATTTTGAAAATCAAGTAAGAGAAGTAGAGGAAAAACTGGGAAGAGAAATGAGAATGATGCAAGAAAATCATGAAAAGAGACTCAACAACCTGACTGAAAAAAAATAATACCCTAAAAATAAACTAAATCAAATGGCAAGAGAGGCTCAAAAAGGCAATGAGGAGAAGAATGCCTTAAAAAGCTGAATTAGCCAGATGAAAAAGGAATTTCAAAAACTCACTGAAGAGAATAATTCCTGCAAAATTAGATTGGAGAAAATGGAAGCTAATGACTTTATGAGAAATCAAGATATTATAAAACAGATCCAAAAGAATGAAAAAAAAAATAGAAGGCAATGTGAAATATCTCATTGGGAAAACCACTGACCTGGAAAATAGATCCAAGAGAGATAATTTAAAAATTACTGTGCTATCTGAAAGCCATGAACAAAAAAAGAACCTAGAAATAATCCTTAAAGAAATTATCAAGGAAAATTGCCCTGATATTTTCGAACCAGAGGGAAAAATAGAAATTGAAAGAATTCACTGATCACCTCTTGAAAATGATTCCCAAAAGAAAACCCCAAGAAATATTATAGTCAAATTCCAGAGTTCCCAGGTCAAGGAGAAAATATTATAAGCTGCCAGGAAGAAAAAAAAATGAGTATTATGGAAACACAATCAGGATAACACAGGATCTGGCAGCTTCTACACTGAGGTATTGAAGTGCTTAGAATATGATATTCTGGAGGTCAAAGGAGCTGGGATTAAAACCATGAATCACTAACACAGCAAAACTGAGTATAATGTTTCAGGGGAAAATATGGTCATTCAATGAAATAGAGAACTTTCAAGAATTTTTGATGAAAAAACCAGAGTTGAATAGAAAATTTGACTTTCAAATACAAGAAGCAAGAGAAGCATGGGAAGGTAAACAGGGAAAAGAAATCATAAGGAACTTATTAAAATTGAACTATTTACATTCCTACATGGTACAACAATAATTGTAACTCATGAGACTTTTCTCAGTATGAAGATAGTTGATGGGAATATATATGTATTTATACATATGCATACATATATATGTTTATATAGGAGGGTATATGTGCATATAAATACATATGTGAGTGTGTGTGTATGTGTGTACATGTATACAGAGACAGGGCTCAGGATCAATTGAATAGGAAGGGATGATATCTAAAAAATAAAATTAATAGGTAAGAAAGGAATATAATGAGAGGAGATGGGATGAGATAGAATAGGGTAAATTACCTCATGTAAAAGAGGCAAGAGAAAAAGGTTACAATGGAGGGGAAGAACAGGAAGGTAAAAGAGAATGGGTCAACCTTACTCTCATTGAATTTGGCTTAAGGAGGGAATATCGTACATACTCAATTGGGTATCTTACCTTAGAGGAAAGTGGGGGGGGGAGGGGATAAGGGGGGGGATGATAGAAGGGAGGGCAGATTGGGGGCCATAGTATTTACACACTTTTGAAAAGGGTCAAAGTAGAAAATAGAATAAGTGGGGAGTGGGATAGGATGGAGGGAAATGTAGTCATTCTTTCACAATATATCTACTATGGAAATGTTTTGTGTAGCTGCACATGTGTAACTTATATTGAATCGCTTTTCCTCCCAGTAGGGGTGGGTGACAAGGGAAGAATGGAAAAAATATGGAAATCAAAGTTTTAAAATAAAATGGTAATATATATGTATATAATTAATTTTTACATGTAACTGGGAAATAAGATATACAGGCACTGAGATATAGACATCGATTTTGCCCTACTAGAAAGTCAGAGTGGGGATGGGGGAGGATATAAGGGAGAGCAGATTGGGGGAAGGGGTATTCAGTAGAACCTCTACATTGGGGTGGGGAGCAGGGGAAAGACGTGGAGAAAATGTGTAACTCAAAATCTTGTGGAAATGAATGTTGAAAACTAAAAATAAACAAATTAAACAGAATTTTAAAAAGAATACCAAATGTACTGATTTTATGTTAAAAGGCAAGAAAAGGGAGTGTGGAAACTCCAAATTATAAGCCAGTGACAATGACTTTAGTAGAATAGGTCACTCCAGACTTACCTCATTTCCTTTTATGGTAAGGTTATGTAACAATAATGCAATATTCACAACACCCATGGTGATTATGAATATACTGCTATTGCTGTGTGTTACAAATTGTAGCAGACTCTCCACATGGAGGGCAGAAACAAAGCCTTTCAAATACCAGAAAACTGAGTCCCAGAACCAGAAAGCCAAGGTCATTACAGTAGCTACGAAATTGGTACACATGGTCAATGCAGTTAACACCCACATTCTCAAACCTTCACAGCAGAACAGGCTCCCTCAGGTAGGGATCCCCCTCTCGCACTCATGGAAGCTCCTCAGCCTTGTTCTTGGAAGTTCTCAGCAGACATTCCCAAAGGATAGGTCTCAGCAGAAGAAAGGTCTCAGCAGAAGCTCCAGCCTCTAGATGCTTACCCCAGCAAATTCAGATATTCCCAGCCGGGGCTTTTCCTTATATATGCCTTAGCTCCTCCCTGCTCTGCCCCTTCCTATTACATCAGAAGCTTCCTCCCAAGGTGTTAACTACTTCTGTATTAATTAAATAGCTTAAACATGGTGTTAACTTGAAACAAGGTGCTAAGTACCTGCTTACTTGCCAATACAAAGGGGCATGGAAGATCTTCAGATTCCATTAACAGGTTACTAGACTCATAGATGGAGGAATGCAAAGATATAGTTTGCCTAGATTTAGCATACCATTTGACAGTCTCTCATGCTATGTCGATTGAAAAGGTAGAGATATATGGCTAGATGATAATACCATAGCCCTTTCTTCCTTAAGGAATTCATACATTGAAATAGCACTTACTCTTTCATGTATTTATTTATCTTGTTAAGATGAGTTTGCAGGTTAAATAACTATATTTTTTCCCTTGAAGAATTAGTCTCTGATAGCATTACAATCTCCAATCTTTTGTCATACGCAAGATAAAGTGAGATTTTATATATGATATACATATATTTATATATGACATATATATGGTATACACATATATTTGGAAATCTCTATTTGCTTTATAAATGTCAGATAGCAACAATAATAAAGAATATGCTAATTTTTGTGAGATAAACACTTTTGGTTTGAAGACCAATCTGTCCTGCATTTGGGGATATTACTTTCCAGATTCTGCTTTCATTTTGTATCATTGTTCAGTTATTCTATGTATTCAGATTGTTGTTCTTTGATGTGAGATTTGATTCTTTCTGATTGGTTGTAAGACTTTCTTTTTGGTAACAAAACTCTGAGTTTTTGATTACTACATTGAGTTAAACTAAGGATCCCTCTCTGTCAGCAATGTGTGGATTGTATTGGTATGGATTTTGCTCTATGTTTTGAGTGTTCCTAGGCAGTTCTCTTGACCAGTTTCCTAGAAAATGATCTCTAGACTTTCATTCTTCTTATTTTTCTAAGCCCATTAATTCTTAGCTTGCCCTTTGACTTTCCATCTGTGTTGTTTTCATTTATATGGATCACAAGTATTCTTCCACTTATGTATTTATTTATTTATTTTTAATTCTGCCAACTGCGTTTTTGTCCTCCATTTGGAAAACTTTATTCTCCAGGGAATCCACAACTTTACTTTTTTATTATTTTAATTTTTTAGTCAATAAATTTCTTTTTTTTCTCTCTCTCTCCCACAAAATCCTAATTGGAAAAAGAAAAAAAAAACCTTTGCAACAAATATGCATAATCAGGCAAAACAAATTCCTGCATTGATCATATCCAAAGCATTTGTTTCATTCTGTGCCCTAAGTCCATTGCAGCTCTGTGAGAAAACATGTAGGAGGCTTAATCATCAGTCTTCTGGAAATACAGTGTTGATCAGTTCTTAAGATTTTCAAAGTTATATGTCATCACAATTTTTATTTGTATGAATTGTTCTTCTAGATCTGTTGACTTTACATCATACCAGTGTTCCCTGGTTTCTCTGAAACCATTCCTTTCATGATATATTATGGAACAATAGTATTCTACTACATCCATACAATTTGTTCAGTTTTTCTGCAATTGATTTATACCCCTTTGGTTTCTAGTTCTTTGCCATCACAAAAAGAGATGTTATATATATATATATATATATATATATATATATATATATATATATATATATACATATATATATATATATGTACATAAATAGCTTCTTTTGATTTCTTTGATCTCTTTGGTATTTTGGGTTAGTAGTTGTATCACCAAGTCAAAGGGTATGCACAGTTTAGTAATTTTAGGAACACAGTTCTGAGGCAATTATTGCCACTCACAGTGTATTAATGTATCTTTTCTTTTTTTTCTTGTAGCTCCTCCAACATTAGTAATTTTGTTATTATTTGTGGACTTTTCATAAGTCTTAGGAGTGTGACATAGAATGTCAGAGTTGCTTTAGTTTGCATTTTTCCCCTATTAATTTGTGATTTGAAGCATTTTTTTTCATACGCTTATAGGTAGCTTTACTTTTTCCTTAGAAATCTACCTCTTCATATCATGGTCATGTAGCAACTGGGGAAATTCTCTTATTATAAGTTTGGAACAGTTTTGGAAATGAGTACTTTATCAGAGTAATTGCTGAAAAGATTTTTTTCCCCTTTTACTGCTCCTTTTCTAATTTTGGCTTCATTGGTTTTGTTCATGCAAAAATGTTTTAATTTTATGAAATCAAAATAGCCAATATTCTTTTTTACGATCCTCTCTATACTTTATTAGGCAATTCTCTATTTCAATCAAATTATTCACAGTGTTCCAAGCTATAGAGCCTCATGTTTATCTTTTTGCCTTTGTTCAGTATTCATTTTGTAGATGACAAACCTTCTTTTATATTTCTTAATGAGTTTTAAAATCATTCTTAAGGTTCTTATAGTAAATCCACTCTCTCCTATAGGAGTCCAATTGTTTCTTTTGTGATGTTCTTTTTTTCTGGAGATTTTTATTGACTTACTTTTATCCCATAGCATTTATTCATTTATTAGTGTTACTTTTTGTTTAGTCATTTCTTCAATTTCTCTTTTTTCCCCAGGCAGGATTTCTCCTCTTTCCCCTTTAAGATTTTTTTTGCTCAAAGGAGTATACCCTTATTTCAGCTGTACATGAAACCATCTCAAATCTTGACCACATATTAGGGTGTTAAAAAACTGACAAATGTATAGAACAAAATTTTAAATATACCCTTTTCAGACAATAATGTTATAAAATTACATTAAGTAAGGGGTTTTTTAAATTATGCTTCTAGCATAGATTAAAATTAGTTAAAAATTAAATAACCTACTCTTAAAGAATGAGTGGGTTAAAGAACAACTCATAGAAACAATCAATAATTTCATTAAAGAGAAGAATAACAAGACACCATACCAAAATTTGTGGGATGTAGTCAAAGCAGTACTTGGGGGAAAATTTATACCTCTAAACACTTACATCAGTAAACAAAAAGGGAACAGATAAATGAATTGGGCATACAAGTTAAAAAAATTGAACTAATAAATAAAATTAGTAATTTGTATCATAAAAAATCAATAAAATAAACCACAGCATAATTTGATTTAAAAAATAAAGGAAAGCAAATTATCAGCATCAAAAATGAGAAGAGTAAATACATCACCAATGAAAACAAAATTAAAGCAATTATTAGTAGTTATTTTGCCTAATTATATGCCTGTAAAACTGACAATTTAAGTATTTATACTTAAATATTTACAAAAATATAACCTCCCCAGATTAAAAGAAGAGGAAATAGAATACTTAAACAAATGTATCTTAGAAAAAGAAATTGAACCAGTCACAAATGAGTTCCCTAAGGAAAAATCCCCAGGAACTGATGGATTTGCTAGTGACTTCTATCAAACATTTAAAGAGCAATTAATTCCAATACTATATAAACTATTTTAAAAATAGGTAAAGGAGGAGTGCTACCAAATTCTTTCTATGACAAAAATATGGTTTTGTTGCCTAAACCAGGGAGAATAATAACAGAGAAAGAAAGCTATAGGCTAATCTCCCTAATGAATATTGATGCAAAAATTTTAAATAAAGTACAAGGAAGGAGATTACAGCAACATATGAGAAAGATCATATACTATAACCAGGTGGAGTTTATATCAGGAATGCAAAACTTGTTTGATATTAGGAAAACTTTAAGTATAACTGACTGCATCAATACAAAAACAATAAAATTACTTGATTTTCTTCATAGATGCACAAAAACTTTTTGACAAAATATAACTCATTCCTATTAAAACAGTAGAAAATATAGGAATAAATGGAACTATTCTTAATTTTTTTGAGGGGGGGGAGACAAGGCAATTGGTGTTAAGTGACTTGCCCAATGTTACACGGCTAGTAACTGTTAAGTGTCTGTGGCTGGATTTAAATCCAGGTCCTCCTGACTCCAAAGCTGGTGCTCTATTCACTGCGCCACCTAGCCACCCCTATAAACAGGCAATTTTCAGAAGAAGTTGAAGCCATGTTTAGTTATATGAAAAAAAACAATGCTCTAAATCATTATTGATTATAGAAATGTAAATATAAACAACTATAAGGTACTACCTCACATCTGTCAGATTGGCTCACATGACAGAAAAGGAAAAGGGCAAATGCTGGTGGGAATGTGTAAAAGCAGGGGGCACTAATACACTGCTGGTTAAGTTGTGTATTAGTCTCACTATTCTGAAGAATAGTTTGGAAGTATTCCTACGAAACTGAAAACTGGGGAGGGACAATGATTTGCCCAAGGTCACATATCTAGTATGTTAGAAGCAGAATTTGGGTGGATCTCCCTTGCTCCAAGTCCAGTGCCTTCTCTGCAATATTATGCTAATCGCTTTTGAAGGAATAAATGTAAAAAAATTCAGGCCATAATCATGCCCCCCAACCCACACGAAATCAAAGGCATTAATTCAATAATCCTTTTTTGAAGAGAAGAGATAAAAAAGGAGAAAGCACTTTAGTTTGACTAAATAATTACTAAGGAGGGGCAATGTAAACTTTTTCTAGGTATTTGGAAATCCTAATAAGAGAAGGAAATTATAGAGGCCGATTTGAAAAGTATAATTAAAAATAATAGGATTAAATTGAGAAGAGGAAACTGTACCTAGAATAGAAAGTCCTGCCCCCCCTCCCCAATTTGCTATGGATGAATTTGCTTAGACTGTGAAATGATCTTCAGAGGGAAAGTTGTCATGCCCCCACCACTTGTGACCTGTGAGCATAATGCAGACAGAAGGTACCAGCAACAACATCTAAGGAAAAATCCTGCCAAAATTACCCAAGGATGGAGTGAAAGAATCAGTAGCATTTTCTTTTCTGATTTTAAGGATTCTATCATTTTAGCAGCCACATATGTCCACAATAGAGACAAATGCCTTTCTCTTGTCTCTCACATCTCACCCTGTGACATGTGTTTTCAGTTGTCTGTGAACAAACAGCAGATAAGATTCAGAGAAAACAGAAGCAGAAATTAAGTCACAGAAGTCAAAAGGATTTTTTTCCCACAAAATCTTTCAATTTCTTCTTGAATCTACCTATTCTTCTTTTATGAGCTATAGGATTGTTTTCCCAAAAGATCAAATTATGCTTTATTAAAGAACAGCTTAGATGGAGCTTTGTATTCTGTTTTGGCTCCAGTCCTCCAGCCTCTTCCTTTCCCTCATAACTGTCATCTAAGGAAAGAATTGATGTCTTGATGTCTTTTAAAAATTCTCTACCAATATTCACAGCATTTCCTTTCCTGCTATATATTTTATACACTGTATAGTAAAAAGAACTCTAGACTTGTAGTCAGAGATTTGGGTTCTGATAGCTAAGTGACTGTTATAAATTCATTCATTGACTTGAATGTACTTCATCAATATGTATATCCATATTCATTATATAATATACTAACCAGTTTATAGTATGTACTTGCTACAGAAAGACAGGACACATTATGAGTTTGGTTAGAAAGTAAGTTTTATTTACTTCACCTTGAACTGATGCATGTAACATAGGACCACTCAAAAGTCATTTTATTTATCAGGAAGTTGTCAAAATATTTTTAAAAAACAATTTTCCTAAATCCTAAATACCTGATTGTTCTAAAGCAGGGGCTTTTAATTTGGAGTCCATGAAATTAAAAAAATCCTGAATGTCTGTTGATATAATTGGTTTCCTTTATAATCTTACATATTTTATATTCTATACTTAAAAACATTCTGAGAAGGGTTTCACAGGTTTCACTAGACCGTAAAAGGTATCCTCGGTATAACACAGATTAAAACTCCTGTGTTTAAAGTTAGTGAGTGAGGATCACTTAACAGCAGGTATCAGTTGTATCACTGAAAGCACAGCCTTATCCCTCCTTGGCCAGTGAGAAGGTTTCTGGTCCAGGAGCATGGAGATCTGGAAGTAAATTTGGACACTCATTGCCAGAGCTGTGGGTAATGAGGGCTGAAGTTGAACTCCATCTGGTCCAGACTGATTTTGTCATTCCCTTCAGGTCTCCCTGGAAACTGCAGGCTCATGGTGTGGTTTCTCTTCTGCTTGTATCACTGTGGCCTCTCCAAGTACCACAGCTGGACTAGAGATTTTGGTCAGCACTGTATAACCAAGCCAATCTGTCACAACGAGGAGGGGTCACCTGGGCTCTATATAATTTGGTTTTATGCTTACACCAGTCAATCATCTTATGAATTATATAACAATAGCCAACCAATATCTGAGGGTCTTTGTATCAATGTGCAAATATGCTGACATTAACACTACAGGTAATTATGTTATTTTTTCTGTATCTCTTTTTTATTAAGTTATTTATTTTTAGTTTTCAACAATCACTTCCATAAATTAAAATTTTTTCCCCTTCCCTCTCTTCTCCCTCTCCAAGATGGCTTGCAATCTGATATGGGCTCCACATATACATTCCTACTAAACACATTTTCACATTATTCATATTGCATAGAAGAATTATAACTAATGGGAAAAACCATGAGAAAGAAAATAAAACAAAACAAACAAAAAAATAAATAGTCTGCTTTGTTCTGCATTCTGAATCCATAGTTCTTTTTTTGGATGTGACTTGCATTTTCTATCACGTGTTCTTTGGAATTGTTTTAGGTCCTTGTATTGCTGAGAAGAGCTAAGTCTATCAAAATCAGTCCTTGCACACTGTGACTGTTACTGTGTACAATATTCTCCTGGTTCTGCTCCCCTCACTCAGCATCAGTTCATATAAGTCTTTCCAGGTTTCTCTGAAGTCTGCCTGTTCATCATTTCTTATAGCAAAGTAGTATCCCATTATATTCATATACCACAACTTGTATAGCCATTCCCTAAATTGATGGGCATCCCCTTGATTTCCAGTTCTTGGTCACCACAAAAAGAGCTGCAATAAATATTTTTGTACATGTGGGTCCTTTTTCTATTTTTATGATCTCTTTGGGAAACAACCCTAAAAGTAGTATTCCTGGGTCAAAGGGTATGTACAGTTTTATAGCACTTTGGGCATAGTTCCAAATTGCTCTCTGGAGTGGTTGGATCAATTCACAGTTTTACCAACAATGAATTAGTGTCTCAACATTTCCACATCCTCTCCAACATTTATCATTTTTTCTGTTTTGCCATGTTAGACAATCTAATTATCTTATTTTATAAACAACTTACAGCAACCATATCTTGGTTGGAAACAGAATGCAAGATGCGTATTAGACTTCTCTGACCAACATGTGGTATTTATAACTTTAAAAATGCTGCTTACATTCTTTAAAGTACTTGAAAGCCCCTGTCTACCCCAGATTCAAGATTATTCATGACAAGAGTTGTCCTATGATAGAGCAAGTCATTTCCCTTCTCTGACCTTGAGTTTTCTTATCTATAAAATGAGACAGTTGTGCTACATGACTAGAAAGACACTTTCCCTACTCTAAATCTTATGATCCTAGCATGGGTAACATGACTATCACTCCAGTTCAAACCCTCATCACCCCTTGGCCTAGACTATTCCAATAGACTCCTAACTGGTCCCCCTGCCTCTAGCCTCTCTCCTCTCCATTCCTTTCTTTAAACAGTTGTCAAACTGTTATTTCTAAATCACAGACCTAACCATGTCACTCCCTTTGCTCTAGAAATTCTGGTGATTCCCTATTGCCTCTCAGATAAAATACAAACTCTTCTTTTTGGCATCTAAAACCCTTTACAATCTATCTCCCACCTGTTTTTCTAGGCTTATATCTCTTCTCATCTAGAGTATTTCTATGGCCTTCTTACTAGTCTCTCTTTCCAAAGTCTCTCCTCACTCCAATCCACCCTCTACACAACTGCCAAAAGAAATATTTTCCTAATGTGCAAGTCTGACCATGTCAGTCCCTACTCAATAAACTCTGACAGCTCCTTGTCACATTTAGGTTCAAATATAAACTCCTCTGTCATTTAACACACTTTATGACTCTAACCTATTTGTCCACACATTATATATTACTCTTTGGTTCCATCAAACTGACCTTCTTATTGTTCCTGCCATATAGTACTCCACATTCCATCTCCATGACTTTACACCAACATTCCCTGTGCCTGGGATGCACTTGCTCCTCCCTTCTGTCTCTTGGAATCCATAGTTTCATTAAAAACTCAGTGAAAATGTCACCCCCTCCATGAAGGCTTTCCTCATTTCCCCCAAATGCTAGTGATTCTACCTCCAAAATATATTTGGTGTAAGGTCACAGGAGAGGGGTGGGGCAAACATGTAGGTTGCCGGCAGCATACAGCCCACAATATTCCCCAGTGTAGCCTAAACTAGGTTAAAATGTAACTGGGAAATATTTAGCAAAAGAAATAAAAGTAAAGTAAAGCATATATAATATTACATTTTGAAATGAAATCAATATGTAGCCTCCAGGGACCCTTATGTATATGGTTTAATGACCCTTTCTCCTATTTGAGTTTGATACCACTGGTGTTGATTACACAGAGCCAATCCCAAAGCTGAAAAGACCTGGGTTTGAGTCCTGTCTTTGACACACAAAGGTTGTGTGCCCATGGGAAAGTCACTTACCTTCTCAGAGCTCTCTGCAGCGTTCTTCATCTATAAGTTTCAGAGAAGGTACCTGTGAGGGAGTTTCTTAAACCCAGAGTGAAATCACAGATCTCCTCACTTTGCCTTATATCCTGTATATACTTATATATGTATATATTCTTTCCCCAAGCTAGACTGTAAGTTCCTTGAGAGGACTTTTGTCTGTATCCCCATTGTCTTAGCACAGTGCCCTACCTATATTTGGGCCTTAATAAATACTGGTTATTTGACTGATGATCTTTTACTCCATAGAATGTTATTTTGAAAACAATTTTCATTTTGATTCGTATAATTGTTCAGTGAGTAATACAAGTGCTGCTTTTGGGGAAAGCTCATTAGCTTTCTTAGGCCTGCTGTACTAAATTCAGAAAAAATCAAGGCACTTCCTAAAGGCTAGCCACCAAATATCTCCTTTGATTAAATAGTTGACCATGTTAAAAATTAGCCCAAACACTTGATTGCCAGGGGTGTTTTTCTTGACATTTAGTTCACTAGCTCTAAACATCATTGAGGAAGAAATCAATTGGATATCAATGGGAAGAACTGATTAAATTGTTGGTCTTAAGATTTTAATTGGGAATGTGAGACCTCTGGCTTGCAATGTCAGACAGGAAAAAAAAAGTAACTTAAAAATGGAAATTTTGGGGGGGAGCTTCTCTGTATTTTAGAAGGATTTGAAGAAGTAATTTGATTTCTCAGCCCCTTTGAGAAATGTAGGGTTCACTTAGATAATGAAACACGATAAGGTTATTTTTCTGTACCATAAGTGATGAAATGTAGTCAAAGCATCACGTGTATGTGTGTATGAGTAAGTACACCTATGTGTAAATGGAGGACAACTTCAGTGTTTCTTTGTGATGCAATAGCTAGCATAGTCAATTCAATTTGGCAAATATTAATTACATACCTACTATGTGTAGAATATTGGACCATATTCATTCTGAACTTCAATTTTCTCATCTTCAAAGTAGGGATGGATACTAATATTTCCAAATTTCCATGGTTGTTGTAAGGACCAAATGACAGAATGTATGTAACTCACTTTGCAAACTTAAATCTGATATATAACCCAAAGGAAGTAAAAGATAGAAAGTCAGGTTTCACATATACCAAAGTACTCATGGCACGGTTTTATTGTGATTAAAAAAAAACTGGAAAATAGGTATCTGTTGATTGAGTAATGGTTTAACAAATTGTGTTACATGAATGCAATGGGATATAATTGTACTATAAGGAATGAAAAAAAAATGAAGTCAGAGAAACATGGAAAGAGCTGTGTGATCTGATACAGAGTGAAGCAAACAAAACCAAGAAAGTAATATGTACAATTACTGCTATCATGTCTATGATAAGATGACCAAAAGGGAGCTGAATGTTGTAATCATAATGCCTGATCTAGGCCAATAATGACATAATGCACCTCCCTTCTTTCTTTGGAGAGGCTAACCAATAAGGAGTTAAATGTTGAATATGCTGTCAGAAGTAGTCACTTTGTATGTCAGTTTTGCTTAATCAATTGCCTTCATAACAAGAAAAGGCTCACTGGTAGGTGAGGAGGGGGCAGTAGAATGTAAGCATATCTGGAAATGACTGTGATGTGAAAACAAAAGGTATGAATGAAATGCCATTTTAACAACCTTTAAAGTGCTTTATAAATGTCAGTGGTGATGATGCTGGTGATGAGGATCCTGGGTTAAAGATAGTTCCTTTCTCAAAGCCAATGATTTAAATAATGATGTTTTAAAAATGAAATTAGATATCTACCACTCACAGATTGTCTACAAAGATAAAATATGACTTCTGAGTGCATATGTTTTAAATGTATGTGTATGTGTGAAAGTAAAGTTGGCTATTTGAAAATGTCACCATTCTCTTTCATTTAATCTCACTGTGACAAAGAATGGTGCAGAACCACCTTAAAATACATGGAAGAGGTTAAAATGTGAGCCATCTCAAAGACTAACATTTAAGAAAAATTCTGACTTCTAGCAAATACGATGCCCTTGTGCCATCAAAGAAGGGGCGGAAAAGTCTAAAGACTGGATACATTGACCTTTCCTGCTAATTGCCTGGATTTTTCTTGCGCTGGAGTCACATGATGGTTTTAAAGCCTTCACATGTCAGCATACCTACAGGAAGAGGATATTGTTTTTAGTCATCTTATTTCTCATAAATGTGCAGCAATTACCAGGAAAGTGAATCAATTCATCACACTGTTACATTGAATTAATTAAAGGCTATAGCAAGAGTACAGATCCATTCCATTATTGAAATAAAATCTAATTTTATCAGTGAGATCCCAATCGCATTCCATTTGGGGGATGGCTAAGTAATATCTAGTGAATAGAGCAATTATCATTGATGGTAATTGCAAAAACTCTTCTAGTCTTCACTAAGGAGTGTGAATAAGTCCATATATACAGCACAGAGTACATTTCCTGCTAAGGATGATTATAACTCTATTAATCACTTGTTACGGAAGTAAGGCCTATGAGAGAAGGCTGAATGGAATTGGGCTTATTTATCATCCTGGAGAAGGGAGGCTGTCTGAATGGAGGGTACTGGAGTTGAATAAGAGCTCCCACATCTATGAAAGGAAAGCATACACACATGAACATGTTCTCCATTTCTATTGAGGACAAAAGAAAAAGAACTGGATCCATATATGATAGCACCAAGTATTTATAGAGCATTTTACATATGAACTTGTTCTTCAAGGACTTTAAAAGTCCTTATACGCTTCTTATTTACCTTTCTATATCCATTACTCTCTGAGCCTGCCTTCTTACTGATTTCCACCCATGATATTCTATCTCCCATCTCTGTACCTTTGCATGGGATATTCTGCATATCTGGAGGTTCTCATAGAATCCTTGGCTCCCTCCGAAGTTCAGCTCAAGTTCCACTTTCTACTAATGCCACCTCCTAAAGGACCTATCTTGAGCTTTCCTAAATGGTTCCCAGAGCTGCCCCACGCTCCCATGCTAAGAAAAAAGGGACAAATGGGCATGTGAAGGACAGAGTCAAGAACAAATGCTTATGAGAAATAGAATGAGATCAATCAGAAGTTGTTGTTCATCCTTCTTTTTTGGAAAGGACCAAAGAGGTTAGCAAGGTGATATCTTTTTTTTTTCATTTTGGAGGAGGGAATGCTGGGCAATTGGGGTTAAGTGACTTGCTCAAGGTCACATGGCTAGTAAATGTTAAGTGTCTGAGGTCAGATTTGAACTCAGGTCCTCCCAAGTCCGGGGCCAATGCACTATTCACTATGCCATATAGCCGTCCCAACGGTGATGTCTTGACTTATAAGTAGATTAAATTTAAGTGAGGCAGAGCTATGCAGAGTCATTAGCCTTACTCTTTCCTCCAGAGCCATTAGAGTCCAGTGACAAGACAGAAATCAAGATGACTATCAATGACCCCAGATGCAGTGGAAGACTTTGTCCTTATTAACCTAAGGTGTTTCCCAGGTCACAGTTTGTCTGAGGCAATACCCATTTAGTATTTAAAGGCTAGGTAAGAATTGAGGCAAAAGATGGCCAGTTTGCCTTCACAAAAGAATCAATCTGGGAGGGGAAGGCCTTCACAGTTTCTAGCTAAAATAGAAACAGTTGTTATTTACCTTCGCTTTGACCTGTCAAAATTCAAACAATGAGCAAATGAAGCTTTTCTGTGTGTATCTCATGTAGTTTTCATATATGATTTCTTGAAATATAGCTGGAAATCAGATGTAGGCTTTAGCTGAAAGAAGTTATTCAAATTCAGTTGAATAAAAGAACATGATAGGAGGCAGAGCCAAGATGGTGGAAAGGAAGCAGGAACTTTTCTAAGCTCCTCCATGGATTCTGTCACTAAACTTTAAAAAGTGAATCTGAACAGATTTTAGAGTGACAGAACCCATTGTGAGATGGAGCATGGCAGATTCTCAGCCCAAGAAAGTGCCCACATAGGTCTGGGCAGGGGGCACGTGGAGCATGTGGGGGCTACACCAGCGTGGACCTGAGAGAAGACTACAGCAGAGTGAGAAGGAGCCCCAGCCGGCAGGTTCACCCACCCCAAGGGCAATTCGCAGCTGTCTCACCATAAGACAGAGGATCTGTTGGCACTGGGTAGGATAAAGTGCAGGGCCTACAACAGCGACAGCAGCTTCTCCTGGGGCTACCAGCCCACAGTCTGGATGTTTAAAAATCACCTATCTGAACTTTGAGGAGCCAAGATGGCAGAGTAAACCCTAGCTGCTCTGATTTCCCCTCCCCCACCTAGAAAACCCAGAGATAAATGTCCCACCCAGAGTAAAAATCTGAATTAGTAGAAATAACCTCAGGCTTTGGAGACAGTGAGGAAGGGCATAACTGAAGGAGTACTGAGTTTGAAGTGAAGGGCTGGAGGTGTCCCAACAAGCCCCACCCCAACAAGACCAGCAGGAGCTCCCAAATCCCAGGGGCTGGAGCCATCAAGCATTAACAACACAAGCCCATGGTGTGCCTTAGCACCACCAGGGGAATCCTCAGACACCAGCGCTGCAGGCCAGCAGCTGCTGAGTCTGCCTGAGCTGTAGCCCAGAAGCACAGAGGTGGAAACTAGAAGTGGCCAGACCACCCCTCCCCACAGGTGAGGCTGTGGGTACTCTGTGAGCCTCAGGGTAACTCAGGGGAAACACAGACAGAACTGGCCTTGTCCTCAGTTTAGACACCCAGAGGCTACAGCATAGAAAGTTAACAACCAAACCCCTATCTCTGAGCCCAAGAAGTGGAGTACATCTGTACCCCAGAAGCAGATATCCAATCTAAAATTTCAGGATATAGGCAGTCACAATGGGCAAGAAGAAATCTGTGAAATCATGAATGATGTAATCCTATTACAGTGAACAATAACAAATAAATTCAGAGGAAAAAATGGGCTCTATACTCACACCTGAGACAACAAAAGGAAATATGAACTGGTCTCAAACCTAAAAACATTCTTGGATGAGCTCAAGAAAAAGTTTGAAGCAAAATTAAAGAGGTAGAAGATAAATTTAAATCTCCATTGACAAAAATGGAAAAAAAAATCTCACTGAAGAAAACAAACCTTTAAAAAGTAAAATTGGTAGGAGTGGAGCCAGGATGGTGGAGTAGAAACAGGTCTCCCATGGGACTCACACTTCCTCCTTCTCCAATACTTGTAAAAATGGCTCTGAACAAATTTTAGAGCTACAGAACCCACAAAGTGACAGAGAGAAACTAACCTACCACTGAAGACAGCCCGGCAGGCCAGCAGAAAGGGTCTAGCTCAGAGCTCTGGGAGCTGAGCCCAGCTCCATGTGAGTCCAAGGTTTTAGCCTCAGGGTGGTCCAATCAGCTATGGCTAGAGGGAAGTCAGGAGAGTGGACCACCAGCAGCTGTGGTGGTTTCCAGAATTATCAACCCATAAATGCCAAATACAAAGTGAGAGATCAGTGGACTTTGGGAACAGGGAGTTAAAGAGTGTGGTCTGGCCTCTGCCCCCTAGGTGAGAATCAGCTGAGGCATGGCAGCCACACCCGCCTGGCTGCTTGAGAACTCCTGGCCTGCAGATTGTACAGGGAATAAGCGACCAGTCTGAGGGGTAATCACTCTTGCTTTAACCTGCTTGGATCTAGATCCTTGTTCTGGGTGGAGCTCCTGGGTTGTGTGAACAGTGTGTCAGTGGAGGCTTCTGAGAGGGCAACCATCTAATAGCTCCTGCAGCTGAGAAAACCCCAGCAATTTGGGACAAAGCCCTCCTCTCTGAAAGAAGAGTTTTACTGAGGCAAAAAGCTCAAGAGTTTAGTGGTTGAGTGGCAACATAAGCAAACAGGGGAAGCAAAGCAGGCACAGCAGTCCAACTTTGGATTCCTTTTTTGGGGACAAAAAGGATCAAAGCATGGAACAGAAGGAAGACAATGAAGTCATAACTCCTGCACCAAATGTTTCCAAGAAAAAGATGAACTGGTTACAGGCCATAGAGGAGCTTAAGAAGGATTTTGAAAACCAAATAAGGGAAGTGGGAGGAAAATTGGGAAGAGAAATGAGAATGATGTAAGAAAATCATGAAAATAGAGTCAACAAACTGACTGAAGAAAATAACACCTTAAAAAATAGACTAACTCAAATCGCAAAAGAGGCTCAAAAAGCCAATGAGGAGAAGAATGCCTTAAAAAGGCAAATTTGCCTGATGGAAAAATAATCTCAAGAGCTCACTGAGGAGAATCATTCCTTCAGAATTAGATTGGATCGGGGTGGCTAGGTGGTGCAGTGAGTAAACCACAGGCCCCATAGCCAGGAGGACCTGAGTTCGGTTCTGGCCTCAGACACATGACACCTACACACACACACACACACACACACACACACACACACACATACACACACACACACACCAAAAAAACAAAAAAAGAAAAAACAAAAACCCACTATGGAAATGTTTTGCATAGCTATACATGTATAACCTATATTGAATTTCTTATCTTCCAAGTAAGAGTGGGTGAAGAGGGAGGAAGGGAAAGAATCTCAAATTCAAAATTTTCAAATCAAATGTTTGTAAATATATATATAAAACTTTTTTTCATGCAACTGGGAAGGAAGATATACAGTCACTGTGGCATAGAGATTCATCTTGCCCTACTGGAAAGTCAGAGCAGGGATGGGGAAGGGTGTAGTGGAGAGAAGATTGGGGTAGGGATTATTCAGTGAGATTGCTATATTTGGGTGGTGGGTAGTGGAAAAATGGGGAGAAAATTTGTAACTCAAAATCTTGTGGAAATGAATGATATAAACTAAAAATAAACAAAAAATTTAATTAAAAAAATAAAATTAGTAAACTGAGACTGGAGGTTCAAAATCTCACTGGAGAAAATACCTCCCTTAAAAAAACCTGAACATGTGGAAAAGGAACTTCAAAAACTAACTGAGGAAAATAATTCACTAAAAATTACAATCAGTCAAATTGTAGCTAAGGACTCTATGATGTATCAAGAGTCAATCAAACAAAACATAAATATTGAAAAAATGAGAAGAAATTATAAAATAGCTGACTGGAAATACAACTGATATGGAGAACAGATCCAGGAGAGATAACCTAAGAATTATTGGTCTACTGGAAAGCCATTATGAAAAAAGCAGCCTAGACAACATCCTCAAAGAGATTGTCAAAGAAAACTGTCCTCATGTCCTAGAATCAGAGGGTAAGATAGTTGTTGAAAGAATTCACCAGACTGCTCCTGAAAGAGATCCCAAATTGAAAACTCCAAGGAATATAGTAGCCAAATTCCAGAATTACAAGGTCGAGGAGAAAATACTGCAAGGAGCCCAAAAGAAAAAATTCAAATATCGTGGAACTATAGTCAGGATTACACAGGACCTAGAACTTTCCACATGAAAAGATCAGAGGCATTGGAATTTGATATTTCATAAGGGAAAAGAGCTAGGACTGCAACCAAGGATTAACTATCCAGAAAAACTGAGCATAATGTTTCAGGCAAGGAGATGGTCATTTAATGAAATCAGGGACTTCCAGACTTTCCTGATGAAAAAGCCAGAGCTCAATGGAAAATTTGACCTCCAATTACAAGACTGAAGAAAGACATAAGAGGTAAACAAGAAAAACACACACACAGATACACGCACACATGTACACATGCATGTACCTTGGGATTCAATAAGAACAAAGTGTTTATGTCCCTATATGAAAAGCAGATACCTGTCAGTATTGAAATTTATGTAATTATCGTAACATTTAAAAGGGATATACATAGAGGGTATGGGTATAAATGAACTAATCTGATGATAAAAAAATCTTATTAAGGTGCACAAAGGGATTGAGATGGGAGAAAATGAAAGAATGAGGCAGAAAATGGTAACTATGCCACACGAAGAGGCATAAAAACATACTATAGTAAAGGGGAAGGCAGGAGGGAGATGAACATCATATAAAATATGTTCTCATTGGTTCTGGTTCAAAGAGGGATAAATATAATCAGTTAAGTTTCAGATTCTAACATGAAAACACACAAAAACTCATTATAATAGAGGGAAAGGAGGGAGGGAGAGGAGCACTACCTTAAATTTACTCTTATTGGTTTGGGTTCTAGGAGGGAATAACATACTCCATTAAGTATAAAAATCCATTGTGCGCTACAGGCAGTAGGAGGGGTAAGGGGCAGAGTAAAAAGGGGAGGGTGGTTAGAAGGGAGGGAAATTGTAGTAAGGGGAAAGGATAGGTAAAGGGGGGCACAGGGAGGGAATACTGAGGGAGGCAGTGGTCAAAAGTAAAACTCGTAAGGAGGGGAAGGGAGAAGGTAGAAACAAAACCATAAACAGGGTGGGTGGAACAGGATGGAAGGAAAGAGATGGATAGTAATCCTAACTGTGAATGTGAATGGGATGAACTCTCCCACAAAATGGAGGTGGATAGCAGAATGGATTAAAAACCACAATCCTGCAATATGCTATGTACCAGAAACACATTTGAAACAAGGGGATATGCACAGTGTAAAAGTAAAAGGCTTGAGTAGAATATATTATGCTTCAGCTAAAGTAAAAAAAAAAAGCAAGGATAGAAATCCTTATCTCAGATAGAACAAAAGCAAAAATAGATCTAATTAAAAGATATAAGGAAGTAAACTATATCCTACTAAAAGGCACCATTGAGAATGAAGTAATCCTTAACATATATGCAGCAAGTGGTATAGCATCCAAATTCATAGAGGAGAAGTAAAGGGAATTAGAGGAAGAAGAAGACAGCAAAACTATACTAGTGGGAACCTCAATCTCCCCCTCTCTGAACTTGATAAATCTACCCTTAAAATAAACAAAAAAGTAGTAAAGGAGGCACATAGAATTTTAGAGAGGCTAGATATGATAGATCTTTGGAGAAAACTAAATGGGGATAAAAAGGAATATACCTTCTTTTCAGCAGTCCATGGCACATACACAAAAATTAACCATGTACTAGGGTATAAAAACCTCACAGTTCAGTGGAGAAAGACAGAAATATTAAATGCATTACTCTAAGATCATGATGCAATAAAATCACATGCAATAAAGGGCTATGACAAGATAGAGTAAAAAGTAATTGGAAACTAAATAATTTAATCCAAAAGAAGGAGTGCATCAAACAAGAAATTATAGAAACAGTCAGTAACTTCCTTCAGGAAAATGACAGTAATGAGCAACATATCAAAACTTGTGTGATGCAGCAAAAGCAGTTCTTAGGGGAAGTTTTATATCCCTGAATGAATACATGAATAAATTAGAGAAAATGGAGGTCAGTGAATTGGTTATGCAATTGAAAAAGCTAGAAGAAGAAGAAATAGAAAATCTCCAATTAAATACTAAATTAGAAATAAAGAAAACCAAAGGAAAGATTAATAAAATTTAAATTAAGAAAACTATTGAATTAATAAATAAAACTAAGAGCTTGTTTTATGAAAAATACAATAAAATTGATAGACCATTAGTCAATATGATTAAAAAAAGAAAGAAGAAAACCAAATTATGAGTATCAAAAATGAAAAAGGTGATCCTACCTCCAAGGAAGAAGAAATTAAAATGATAATTAGGAATTATTTTGCCCAATTGTATGCACATAAATTTGACAATCTTAAGGAAATGGATGAATATTTACAAAAATATAAATTGCCTAGATTAACTGACAAGGAAGTAAATTACTTAATCCCATCTCAGAAAAAGAAATTAAACAAGCCATCAATGAACTCCCTAGGAAAAAATCTCCAGGGCCAGACAGATATGCTATTGAATTCTACCAAACATTTAAAGAACAATTAATTCCAATAGTTTACAAAATATTTGGGAAAATTGTAGAAAGAGGAATCCTACCAAATTCTTTTTATGACACAAATATGGTACTGATATCTAAATCAGGAAGAGACAAAACAGAAAAAAATTTATAGACTAATTTCCCTCATGAATATACATGCAAAAATTTTAAATAAAATATCTGCAAAAAGAGTATACTAACTTATCACAATAATACACTTTGATCGTGTAAGATTTATTCCAGGAATGCCAGGATGCTTCAATATTAGCAAAACTACCATTATAATTGATCATATAGACAAGAAAACTAGCAGAAACCATATGATTATCTCAATAGATGCAGAAAAGGCTTTTGACAAAATACAACAGCCATTCCTATTAAAAGCGCATCAGTAAGTATTATATACAATAACATAGAAGCATTTCCAATAAGATCAGGTGTGAAACAAGGATGTCCACTAATGCTCCTCTAATTCAATCTGGTACTAGAAATGTTAGCAGTAGCAATTACAGAAGAAAAAGAAAATGAAGGAATCAAATTAGGCAAAGAAGAGACTAAGCTATCATTCTTAGAAGATGATATGATGATATACTTAGAGAATTCTAGAGAATAAAAAAAGCTACTTGAGACAATACATAAATTTGGTAAAGTTGCAGGACATAAAATAAACCCACATAAATCCTCAGCATTCCTATATATTTCTAATGAAATCCATCAGTAAGAGATAGAGAAATCCCATTTAAAGTTACTGTAGACATTATAAAATATTTGGAAATCTACCTGCCAAAAGAAACCCAGGACCTGTATAAACACAATGACAAAACACTTTTCACACAAATAAAGTCAGAACTAACTTATTAGAAAAAACACCAGTTGCTCATAGCTGGGTCGAGCTAATATAATAAATATGACAATTTTACCTAAATTAATTAAATTTTATGTTTATTTTTAGTTTACATCATTTCCACAAGGTTTTGAGTTACAAATTTTCTCCCTGTCTTTCTCCTACCCACCAACCCAAAAGACTGATCCTGCTGTATACTCACACCCCCAATCTGCTGTCTCCTATATCCACCCTCATCTCCCCTCCGACTTTCCAGTAGGGCAAGATGGACCTCTATACCCCAGTGCCTGTATATTTTATTTCCCAGTTGCATGTAAAAAAATAATATATATTTTTAAACATTTCATTTTAAAACTTTGAATTCCAGATTATTTCCCTTCCTCCCTCATCACCCACCCTTACTGGGAAGATAAGCAATTCAATAGCGGTTGTACATGTGTAGCTACATAAAGCATTTCCATATTTGGATTGACTATATATTTCCCTCCGTCCTATCCTGACCCTCACTTGTTCTATTCTCTACTTTGACCCTATCCCTTTTCAAAAGTATGGGCTTCTAACTAAACTCCCCCCCCCCAACCTGCCCTCCCTTTCATCATCCCAGCTCTCATCCCCTTCTCCCCTACTCTCCTATAGGGTGAGATACCCTATTTAGTGTGTATGTCATTCCCTTCCTAAGCCAAATTCAAGGAGAGTAATGTTGACTCTTTCCCTTTTGCCTTTCTGTTCTTACCCTCCACTGTAATAGTTCTCCCTTGCCTCTTTTATATGAGATAATTTACCCCATTCTGTCTCTCCCCATTTCTTCTCATTATATTCCTCTTTCACCTCTCACTTTCACCTTATAAGTATCATCCCTTCCTATTCAATTGGTCCTCTATGTATACCTGTACATATATATACATACACTCACATATGTATTAATATGTCCATATATCCTCCTATATAGACATATATGTGTATGAATACATATATATGCATTTATGTTCCGTTCAATTATTCTCATACTGCAAAAAGTTTCATAAGTTGCAAATATAATTTTTCCATGTAGTAATGTAAATAGTTCAACTTTGATAAGTTTTTTTATGATTTCTTTTCCCTATTTACCTTCTCATGTTTCTCTTGGTTCTTGAATCTGAATGTCAAATTTTCTATTCAGCTCTGGTTTTTTTCATCAAGAATGCTTGAAAGTCCTCTATTTCATTGAAATACCATATTTTCCCCTAAAACATGATACTCAGTTTTGCTGGGTAAGTGATTCTTGCTTTTAATCACAGCTCCTTTGACCCCCAGAATATTATATTCCAAGCTCTTCAATACCTCAGTTTAGAAGCTGCCAGGTCCTGTGGTATCCTGATTGTGTTTCCACAATATCCAAAATGTTTCTTCCTGGCTGCTTATAATATTTTCTCCTTGATCTGGGAACTCTGGAACCTGGCTATAATATTCCTAGGAGTTTTCTTTTGGGGATCTTTTCCAGGAAGTAATCAGTGGATTCTTTCAACCTCTATTTTTCCCTCTGGTTCTAAAACATAAGGGAAATTTTCCTTGACAATTCCTTGAAGGATGATTCCTAGGTTCTGTTTTTGATCATGGCTTCCAGGTAGTCCAATAATTTTTAAAATTATCTCTCCTAGATCTATTTTCCAGGTCAGCAGTTTTTCAAATGAGATATTTCACATTGTCTTCTATTTTTTCATTTGTTTGGATCTGTTTAATAATATCTTGATTTCTCATAAAGTAACTAGCTTCCATTTGCTCCAGTCTAATTCTGAAGGAATGATTCTCTTCAGTGAGCTTTTGAGATTCTTTTGCCATCAGGCAAATTTGGCTTTTTAAGGCTCTGTTCTCCTCATTGTCTTTTTGAGCCTCTTTTATGATTTGAGTTAGCCTATTTTTTAAGGTGTTATTTCCTTCAGTCAGTTTGTTGACTCTCTTTTCATGATTTTCTTGCATCATTCTTATTTCTCTTCCCATTTTTTCCTCCACTTCTTTTATTTGGTTTTCAAAATTCTTCTTAAGCTCCTCTATGGACTGTAACCAGTTCATCTTTTTCTTGGAAGCATTTGGTGCAGGAGTTCTGACTTCATTGTCTTCCTTCTGTTCCATGCTTTGATCCTTTTTGTCCCCTAAAAAAGAATCCAAAATTGGATTGCTGTGCTTGCTTTGCTTCCTTTGCTTGCTCATGTTTCCACTCAATTACTTGACTTTTGAAATTATTTTCCCCAGTAGAACTCTGCTTCCAGAGAATAGAGCTTTGTCCCAAAGCGCTGGGGTTTTCCCAGCTGCTAGAGTTTTTAATTGGGTGCCCTCTCAGAAGCTTCCACTGCCTCTCGCACACTAGTCACACACCCCAGGACCTCCACCCTAGACAGCAATACAGATCCAAGCAGGTTAAAGCAAGAGTGATTACCCCTCAGAATGGTTGCTTGGTCCCCCTACAAACTGCAGGCCAGGAGCTCTAAAGCAGCCCCACAGTGGCCGCTGCACCTCACCCACTTCTCCCTATGGGGCCAGACGCTGGACCATACTCCTGGACCCCCTGTCCCCACAAAGTCCACACTGAGCTATCACTTTGTCTATGGAATTTATGATTTGATAATTCTGGAAACTTCCACAGATGCTGGTGATCCACTCTCCCAAAGTCTCTCCTGTCTAGTCTTTCTGACTTTGGCCAGGTAACTTAACCAACCTGGGCCTCAGTTTCCTCAACTGTAAAATTATAAGTTGTATTGGATGGCTTCTAAGGCCCGCCCGACTGCAGATCTATGAGTCTAAAATGAAAGAATAAATGATTTAAGGCTGACATTGAGAGCTCCAGAAATAAAGCATTTATAAGGATAGTCAATAATAGCTTCCTGGGGGAGGTTGGATTTGAACTGGATCCTGAAGTCTAGGCAGGATTTGAATAATGGAAAAGAGGATTCCAGGCACAGAGAAAAATCTATGTGAACAAAGGCATGAAGGCAGAAATGAATGCAGTGTGCATGAGGAATGGAGGGTTCATGTTGGAGTGTAATGTGATATGAGGTTAGGGAATATGATGAGCTTGAATTCAAGAGGGCCTCAAAGTTCAGGAAGATGAGTTTAGAATTTAAAATGAGGAACTTCTTTTTATGAATTTGAGATAGACAATCACAATTCCAGAGGATTGATGATGAAGCATGCTATTCACATTCTCAGAGGGAGATATTAAATTCAAAATGAAGAATGAGACATAAATTTTATACATGTCCATTGTGGGAATTTGGTTGGAGTACATGTGTAGATTTTTTTTGCTGTTGTTTGTTTATTTGTTTTTTATTTTAATTTGTTTATTTACTTTTAGTTTACAACATTCAGTTCTACAATCCCTAGTGTTCTAAATTTTCTCCACCTCCCCCGTTATGCCAGCATGCAGCCAGATATAGGTTCTACAGATACCTTCATATTAAACATTAGTCAAGTTGTAAAGAAGGATTATAATCAGTAGAGTGAAGAATGAGAAAGAAGGCACAAAACAAAACATAACACAAAAAACAGAGAGCAATTAGTTTGATTTAATCTGCATTCAGACTCTTTATTTCTTTCTCTGGATGTGCATATCCCTTTTCATCATGAGAATTTTGGAGTTGTCTTCTAACTTTGCATTGCTGAGAGTAGCCCAATCTATCAAAGGTAGTTGTCACAGATTCAATGTGTATGTAATTGTGTACAAAGTTCTCCTGGTTTTGCTTTCCTCACTTGGCACCAGTTTATATACACCTCTCCACGTTATTATGAAGATCTCTCTGCTCCTCATTTCTTATAGCACAGTAGTATTTCATTACATTCCTATACCACAACTTGTTTAACCATTCCCGAATTGATGGGCATCACCTTGATTTCCAATTCTTTGCCACCACAAAAAGAGCTGCTATAAATATTTTTGTACATACAGAGCATCTTCTAGCTTCTACGATCTCTTTGGGATACAACTCTAGAAGTGGTATTACTGGGTCAAATGGTATGGACTTTTTTACAGCCCTTTTTTCATAGTTCCAGATTGCTGTCCAGAATGGTTGCATCAGTTCACAACTCCACCAACAATTAATTCGTGTTCCAATTTTGCCACGTCCTCTCCAGCATATATTATTTTCCTGTTTTTAAAATTTTTTTAATCTTTTTTTTTATTAATTGGTTTGTTTCCTTTCAGTTTACAGGATTCAATTCCAAAATTCCTTGAGTTTCACATTTTTTCCCCCCCCCTTCCCCCCCCCCCCCCCCATGGCAGCTTATAGTCAAGTACAGGATCTGTAAATACTTCCACATTATACATTAGTCAGGTTATAAGGACAGATTGTACAAGCTGGAATGAAAAATGGTAAAGAGGACATAAAACCAAATAAGAGAAGGTAAAAGATTAGGTATTTTTCTTCTACCTGGATATAAACTTTCCACCTGGATATAAACTTTTCTGCTAGTTTTATTGTGGTTCTGATCAATTATACTTATGGTTTTCCTAATATTAAACCATTCTTGCATTCATGGAATAAATCCTATCTGATCAAAGTGGATTATTCTTGAGATAAGTTGCTGTAGTCTTTTTGCTAGTATTTTATTTAGAATTTTTGCATATATATTTATGAGGGAAATTGGTCTATAATTTTCTTTCTCTGTTTTATCTCTTCCTGAGTTAGGTATCAGTATCATATTTGTGTCATAAAAAGAATTCGGTAGGACTCCTTCTTCACTAATTTTCCCAAAAAATTTGTAGAGTATTGGAATCAATTTTTCTTTAAATGTTTGATAGAATTCACTAGTGAATCCATCTGGCCCGGCAGATTTTTTCCTAGAGAATTGACTGATGGCTTGTTCAATTTCTTTTTCTGAGATGGGGTTATATAAGTGATTTATTTCCTCTTCAGTTAATCTGGGCAGCTTGTATGTTTATAAATATTCATCCATTTCCCTAAGATTGTCAAATTTATGTGCATACAATTGGGAATAATAATTCCTAATTATTGTTTTGATTTCCTCTTCATTTGAGGTAGATTCACCCTTTTCATTTTTGATACTCATAATTTGGTTTTCTTCTTTCTTTTTTTATCATATTGAATAAGGGTCTATCAATTTTTTTTTCATAAAACCAGCTCTTGGTTTTATTTATTAATTCAATAGTTTTCTTAATTTCTTGTTATTTATCTCTCCTTTTGCCTTCAATATTTCTAATTTAGTATTTAATTGGGGATTTTGAATTTGTTCTTTTTCTAGGTTTTTTTATTGCATGCCCAATTCATTGAGCTCTTTTTTCTCTAATTTAATCATGTATGCACTCAGGGATATAAAACTTCCCCTAAGAACTACCTTTAATCCATCCCACAGATTTTGGTATGTTTTCTCATTATTATCATTCTCTTGAATGAAATTACTGATTGTTTCTATAATTTCTTGTTTATCCCACTCATTCTTTAGGATTATATTGCTTAATTTCCAATTAGTTTTTGTCTGTCTTTCCCTGGACCTTTATTGCATATAATTTTTATTGCATCATGATCTGAGAAGGATGCATTTGATATTTCTGCCTTACTGCATAGAATTGTGAAGTTTTTATGCCCTAGGACATGGTTAATTTTTGAGTATGTACCATGAACCACTGAGAAGAAAGTATATTCCTTTTTATCCCCATTCAATTTTCTCCAGAGATCTATCATACCTATCCTCTCTAAAATCCTGTTCACCTCCTTAACTTCTTTCTTGTTTATTTTGAAGTTGGATTTATCAAGTTCTGAGAGGGAAAGATTAAGGTCTCCCACTAGTATAGTTTTGCTTTCTATTTCTTCCTCTAATTCCTTTACCTTCTCCTCTAGGAATTTGGATGCTCCACAACTTGGTGCATATATGTTAAGTAATGATATTGCTTCATTCCCGATGGTGCCTTTTAACAGGATATAGTTTCCTTCCTTATCTCTTTTAATTAGGTCAATTTTTGCTTTTGCTTTTTCTGAGATAAGGATTGCTACCCCTGCTTTTTTTTTACTTTAGCTGAGGCATGATAAATTTTATTCAAACCTTTTACCTTTACCTTGTATGTAGCCCTCTGTTTCAGATGTGTTTCTTGTAAACAGCCTATTATAGGATTATGATTTCTAATCCATTCTGCTATCCATCTCCGTTTTATGGGAGAGCTCATTCCATTCACATTTACAGTTATAATTGTTATCTGTTTCTTTCCCTCCATCCTTTTCCTGCCCCTGCTAATGTTCATATTTTCCCTCCCTTCTCCCCCTTAATAGTATTCATTTTGACCACTGCCTCCCTCAGTGTCCTCTTTTCAGCACCCCTCCCTTTTGTTCCCCTTTCCCTTTACTACTTCCCTCCCTACAAACCATTCCCACCCCCCTTTCGTAACCCTTCCCCCCCTCCTACTGCCTGTAGGATATTTTTATGCTTAATGAAGTATGTTATTTCTTCTTCGCATCAAGAGTGACAGGAACAAATCTAATGTGAAGCTCCTCTCCCTCCCCTTTCCCTCTAAAATGATAGTTTTTGCATTTCTTCTTCATAGAGTCCTATGCTTAACTGGTTGTTATTCCCTCCTTGTACCAGAACCAATGAGAGAAAAGCTCATATGATTCCCAACTCCCTCCCTTTTTTTCCTCTGCTATATAGTTTTTATGCCTCTATGTGAGGCATAATATACCCTTTTCCACTTCATCCATTCCCTTTCTTCCATTGCAGTCCCTTTGTAGCCCTTAATAAAAATTTTTTAATCATAATTTTGTGTATTTTATACTCATACCCTCTATTTGTGTATAACTAGTTTGCTCTTATCAAATAGCAGGGTTTGTGTGTGTTCTCCTTGTTTACCTTTCTAAGTCACCATTGCATCTCATAATTGGAGGTTGAATTTTCCATTGAGTTCTGGCTTTTTCAACAAGAAGCTCTGGAACTCTGTTATATCGTTGAATGACCATCTCTTTGCCTGGAAGAATATGCTCAGTCTCACTGGGTATGTGATCCTTGGTTGTAACACGAGCTCTTTGCCCTCCAGAAAATTGTATTCCACTGCCTCCGATCTTTCTATATTTACTGCCATACCAATTAATTTACCAAAAAACTACTTTATAGAGCTAGAAAAAATAGTCACTAAATTCATTTGCAAGAATAAATGGTTCAGTATATCAAGGTGATTAATGAAAAGAAATGCTAGGGAAGGTGGACTAGCTATGCTAGATTTCATTCTGTATTATAAAGCAGCAGTCATCAAAACTACTTGGTACTGGCTGAGGAATAGAGGAGTGGATCAATGGAATAGATTAGGCACACAAAATTCAGAAGTCAATGAATCTAGTAATCTATTGTTTGATAAACGCCAAGACCCTAAGTTTTGGGATAAGAACTCACTATTTGACAAAAATTGCTGGGAAAACTGGAATATAGTATGGCAGAAACTGGGCATAGACCATTATCTAACACCATATACCAAAATCAAGTCTAAATGGGTGCATGATCTAGGTATAAAAGTTGATACTGTAAGCAGTCTTGGAAAACAAGGAATAATTTACCTGTCAGATTTGTGGAGAGGGAAAAACTTTATGACTAAACAAGAATTAGAGAACATTATAAGATGTAAAATGGATAATTTTGACTACATGAAATTTAAAACTTCTGTACAAACAAAACCAATGTAACCAAGATTAAGAGGGACGTAAGAAATTGGGAAAGAATCTTTACAACCTATGTCTCTGACAAAGTACTCATTTCTAAAATATACAGAGAATTGAGTCAAATTTATAAGAATACAAGTCATTCCCCAATTGATACATAGTCAAAGGATATGAACAGGCAATTTTCAGAGAAAGAAATTAAAGATATCTATAAGCACATGAAGAAATGCTCTTAATCACTATTGATTAGAGAAATGCAAATCAAAACAACTCTGAGGTACCACATCTCACCAGATTGGCTAAGATGACAAAACAAGATAACAACAAATGCTGGAGAGGATGTGGGCAAATTGGAACACTAATGCCTTGCTGGTGGAGTTGTGAACTGATCTAGCCTTTCTGGAGAGTAATCTGGAATTATGCCCAAAGGACTATAAATAATTTCATACCCTTTGACCCAGCAATACCACTTCTAGGTATCCCAAAGTGATCATAGAAGTGGGAAAAAGACCCATATGTCCAAAAATATTTATAGTAGCTCTTTTTGTGGTAGCAAAGAATTGGAAATTAAGGGGGTGCCCATCAATTGGGGAATGGCTGAACAAGTTGTGCTATATGCATGTTATGGAATACTATTGTGCTATAAGAAACAAGGAGCAGATGGACTTCATATTTACCTGGAGAGGCTTATATGAAATGATGCTGAGTGAGAAAAGTAGAACCAGGAGAAATTTGTACACAATTACAGACACAAAGCATGTGTGATGACCAACTTTGATAGACAGGACTCTTCTCAGCAATGTGGTGATATAAGTCAACCCCAAAAGTCTCATGATGGAGAGAAATGTATGTATCCCGAGAAAGAACTAGAATGAACTGAGTTTATTTCCAGATGGAAGCAAAATACCTGATATTTTTCCTTTTCTTGTTTGGTTTTATGTCTTCTTTACCATTTTTCATTCCATCTGATACAATCCGTCTTTATAACTTGATTAATATATAATGTGAAAATATTTACAGATCCTATACTTGACTATATGCCGCCATGGGGGGTGGGTAGGGTGGGGGACAAAATGTGAAACTCAAGGTTGTGGAATTAAATCCTGTAAACTAAAAGTAAACAAACCAATTTTAAAAAATTTTAAAAGAATGTTACATGTTAAATTTATTGTATATTTAAACAATTTTTAAAACCTGCACATAAAAGACTCATGGTTTCATGTACACTCTTTTTTCTTTTTCACTTTGTATATAGAAATTATCTTTGTATTTGCTATGTGAAGAGTTCAGAATTTAAAAATAAAAACAAAAATAATAAAATGAGTGGGTTAGAGTAAAAAAAAAAACATATAATCCCAGAATAACAAATTTAAGGTTGAAAGGACCCGGAAAGACTACTGAGATAAACGATAGAATGTATTTTTCTTAGAAGTTATAAAGAATAGAATACATGGCCATTTATTTCAGATATTTTTTATTGTTAAGGCAAAATGATAGCAAAGACCACCTAAAATTAAACATCTTAAATTTAGTTTATTATTTTCCTCTGAACTTGTGATCTCTTCTAAGCCTGTTGATCATCAACAATTAAACCACTGTTTTATTGGTTACTCCTCCAGTCATTCAAGTTGGGGGACATCTTGGACTTTACTCTTCCTTCTCTCCCAAATGGTACAGTTGAAAGAATTCTGTATTTGAGGTCTAGGGACTGGGATTTAAATACTAACTGTGCAACCTAGGGCAAGTTATTCTCCTTTTCTGGTCCCCAATTTCTTCCTCTCCAGAAAAAGTTGGACTAAGTGACCTTTAGGTCTCTTCCAACTCTAGAGCTATGGTTTCACCAAATCCAAATGACTTTTTTTAAAACACTCTGTAGCAGTAAGCACTCTAGCATACTCAGGATGGCTGCTAGCACAGGTTCTTAGATCTGTTTTTCTAAAGGAAAGCAACTCAAAATTGTTTAACAATCTTACTTTAATCTAGCACATTGTCATTGACCTAGTTCAGGGTAAAAAGTCAACAACCTGAACTTCAGAGAATACAAACAGAACTTACAAGCAGAAGTTATAAGCAGACAGATAAACACATCAGCAGACGGGGCTTCCAGCTGTCTGACCATTACATGCATACCTAGTTAATTACCAGACATGGAAGCACCAACATCTGGGTTTTCAAAGCTGGGGGGCTCAACACCTGCCCAGAGTCTCATCTGGCCAAATCACACAACTCTTCTCAAAGTGAGCCCCAAAGCAAAACCTCACATCAGGGTATATATAGCCTTCTCGTGGCTCAGAGAATGTAAAAATGCTCTTGACCCACTGCCCAATCACAAAGTAACAAAGTGTGGACATTCCTGCAAAACAAACCTCCTGCCACAGGCTCCATATGACCACATTTAGCCTTTTAGGGGGCAGAGTATATTTTCAAATCAGGGAAGGTTCTCAAAGTCACTTAAGGCTACCAGATGGCCAAGGGGCAGGGAAGATCTTCCCATAACACACACCCTTTTTTCATTGCTGACCCATAGCTGTAAACACTATTAAAGATCTATCCACCTCTGGGTTAGATCGTTGCAATTGACTACAAGCTGTTCTCTTTGCTTTCAGTCTCTTCCTCTTCTTGATTATTTTATAGATGGCAGCAAGGATCATCTTCCCTAAATAGCATTCAATCACGTTGCTCCAAAGTTCAGGCTCCCAGTTTCCTTCCATAGCAAATCTAAATTTCAGACAGTTTCTTTCAAGTTTTCTTCCCACTTCATCCCCCTGTTACTCTCTTTCTTCTAGTTACCCTTAGATCCTGTTATTTCTCCAAGAAATCTTGAAAACAAAGTTCTTTCATTATGTCCCAAAAAATAGCTCAATGGGGATCCTTCTTCATTTCTAGTTGACCCCTTTCCTCCCTGCACTGTCCCTACACTATTGAGGGCTTATTCCAGCTTTAGTAGCCAGTGTTATGATCACTTCTCCAGTTTTCTTCCCTTTCCCCTGTTTCTTCTCTCCTGCTACAAAAACCTATATAGTAGAACCTTTTGACAGGAAAAGCTAAAAGCAGATTAATCTCATGCTGGGTACTTCGACGGGATCTCAGATCCCTAGTGATTTACACCAGAAGTCTATGAAGCTCAGATGCATTTCTCATATCCTCATTTTAAAGCATAGGAGCAGTGAAGTCTATGCAAAAATACTTTTACCTGGCATCTCTCAATCACATAACAGTTTAATCTCAAAATGCACTGGTAAAATAATTATGGGTTTCATTCATTATTTAACATTTTCTTCCCAGTTTTCCTCTACTTCTCTTATTTGATTTTCAAAATCCTTTTTAAACTCTTTCATGGTCTGAGACCAATTCATATTTTTCATGGAGGTTTTGATGTAGGAGCTTTGCCTTTGTTGTCTTCTTCTGAGTGTACATTTTGATTTTCCTTGTCACAAAAGTAAGTTTCTATAGTCTGGGTTTTTTTTCCATTGTTTACTCATTTTTCTAGTCTATTACTTGACTTTTTAACTTTTTGTTAAAGTAGGGCTCTGCTTCCAGTGTAGAGAGCTCACTGTCCCAAACTTCAGGGGTATAGTGCAGTTGTTTTCAGAGATATTTTTTTCCAAGGATATCCTTAATCTTTTATTTAATCAATAAGATCAGGGTAGAGGGGGAGGGAGCCCACCTGGCAGCCACAAAGTGTGGGGTTAAGCCTTGTCCTTGGCATTCCTACGTTGCATATTCATAGGAGAGGTAAGGGAGTTTCCACATCCCAAATTCCCTACGTCAGTGCTGGCACTGATCAGTTTTAGGCCTCCCCTCACAGGAGGAGCAGCAACCAGCCCCCCTCTCCCACACATCTATTAAAAAACCCAAACAAACACAGCTTCTGTACTTCCGTCTACTTCTCCCTCCCCCTTCAGCATCAGGGTGGTCTGAGATGTGTCAGGAACACAAACCCATCCATGCCTCTGTGAAACCCCCAGGGTGTGTAGAGGGCTGTGCTCTGCCCAGCAGGGACAGGGAAGGGCAAATTTGCTTGTAGCTCCAGTTTGATCTCTCTTCATCCAGGCTGAAATCAGAGAGACATTCTTCTTCCCCTTGGTAGGACCGATTCCAAGAAATATCATTGACTTGAATCAACTCCTCGAATTCTCCTGTGGCAGAATCTTCTTCTTCAGTGGGTCTGTATTCCACTGCCACTTTAACCCCTCAAAACCACCATCAGCAATTTTTGAAATGCATCTGATAAAGCTTTCTGAATGGCCAACTTCTGAGTTTTCTTCTTTTTCACAAGAAACTCTAATGGACCTTCTTGTTGTTCCAAGTATTCTTCTGAAATGCCAGCACCATGATTTTGACACCTGTAGGCCAGAGGCCAGCAACACCTCTTCTAAAGGACACAAATACTTCAGAATTTGTCTTGTAGATGACTTGGATGGGCTTGTGTTTTCCTTTACTTTGAAATCAGAAAGCTTCAGCAACATGATGATCCATTGAAACCTAAGTAGTAATTGGCCAGTTCTTTGGCATTTGAAGCTGCTGAGTGGATAGACTGGATACTGATGCATCTTTCATCTAGTGCAAAGATGAACTTTCACAGGAGATTTCTGAAATAGTTGTTTTTGATCACACGCCTTTGGGGCTCTGTAGGCATCTCTTGCTGAATAGAACTTGATGATGGCATGGAAGCCAAGAGTGACCTCAGGAGCATTTGGAAAGACACGGACTGAATAGAAAAAACCAAACTGAGAGAACACTGTGAACAGAGAGTGATGCAAGGCCTTGGCTCCAGGCTCAGGACTCAGCTCCCACACAAATAGCATCTTGTCAGACCTGGCAGGCACCGTGAAGCTCAGCACTTCAGCCATTCTTGCCTGCAGACTGTGCCTGCGCAACCTGAGCCCAGAGATACTTTTAAGGACATGTAAGTTTCCAGTTCTTCCAAGATGGTGTGATCTAAGGACAGATATTTACTCCTCTTCTGGCCTGTGCTCTGGTCAGTGAGTGACCACAAGCACTCTTTTCAGTCCTGGAGCTGTGAGGAGGGTACCCTCTCTACTGCTTCCTCAAGCTCTGCTATGCCAGTGCTTCACCTTGCCCCAGTCTTGCCACCCAGGACTGTGACCCAAATCCAAGTATGGGCAAAGTTACAGAATACTGCCTCAGTGCCAGCAAAGAGACCCCTGTAATCTCCTTCTGACCAGTTGTTTTTATCCCCTTACCATCTGTGGGCTGAGAGGTCTGGAAGCAGCTGCTGCCACCACTGCTGATTAAATTACTCCCAAGGCCTGCTCCTGGTTTGCTAGGACCAGGTTGTGCTGGGCCCAGGACTAGACTATGCTTCACTCATACCCAGTTGTGACAGATCTTTTCTACTGATCTCATAAGTTGTCCTTGGTGTTTGTGGGTTGAGAAGTCTGGAAACTGCCACAGTTGCTTGTGATTCAGTCCTCTGAGGCTTGACCTGGATTTTCTGGGGTCTGATTTGTGCTGGCCTGTGCTGGCCTGTGCTCTTCTCTCAGCCTGGTGCAATAGACTTTTCCTGTCAACCTTCCAGGTTGTCTTGGGCTGGAAATTTGCTTCAGTCTTTCCTTTTGTGGGTTCTGCTGCTCTAGAATTTGTTTAGAGGCATATTTTTCAGGTATTTGGAGGGGTTTGGGGAAGAGCTCAAGCAACTCCCTGCTTTTACTCCTTCATCTTGGTTCTTTCCCTCTTTTATTTTCTACAAACATTTATTAACCCCCTACTCTGGGGAGGGCATTGTTCTTGGTGATGGGTATAGGGAGATTTAAAAAATGAGATTGTGTTTGCCCTTAAGGCATGTGCAATTCAGAAAGAAGAAAGAGATACTCTTATTCCCCAACACTATAGTATAAGCATATGAAATATAAATCAGAACAACTTTTGGGTTCTCCCTTACATCCAATAAATTGGCAACGATGACAAAAAGGGGAATGTCAATGTTGAAGGGACACAGATACCCTAATGCATTGTTGGTGGACCTATGAATAGGTACAACCATTCTGAAAAAAAAATGTGTAATTATGCAAAGAAAATGACTAAAATGGCCATACTGCTTGACTAAGAGATTTCACTTCTAGTCATATACCCCAGGGAGGTCAATGACACAATGAAAGGCTCCATAGGTACCTAAATATATATGGCAATGCTTTTTTTGTAGTAGCAAAGAACTAGATACAGAATGGATGCCCATAAATTAGGGAATGACTAAACACATTGTGGTATGTTAATGTAATAGATTTGTTGTACTTTAAGAAACAATAAAGATGATAAATACAGAGAAGTATGTAAAGACTTAACATGAACTGATGCACAGCAAAGTAAGCAGAACAAGGAAAACAATAAACAAAGTGCCTACAACATGTAAATGGAGAGAATAGTCACAAAAGAATCATAGCTGCATGCTGTGAACTGATAATAACAAAGCTTGGCTCCAGTAAAGAGATATGAGAAGATGCTTCTTGCTTTTTAGTGGAGGTGAAGGATCATGGGTATAGAATACAACATATAATGTTAGATTTTAAAATATATATGTTTTATTTATTTTTATATTTATGGAACTTTATTCTTCTCTTTCTAATTCTTTATTATAAGGGATGGCTCTCTGGGAGGGTTAGAGGAAAGATACTGTGGAAAATGTAAGTGATCTAAAAGCAAACTATACCAGTAAAAGTTTAAAAAAAATAATATGATTAAGCGTATCAGAGAGGTCAAACAGAGTAGCATGACTGATGCAAAGAAAGAATATTCCCAAGTGGGAATATTCAGGGAGACTCTGTGGAGGAGGTATAAATGGAGCTGAGACTTAAAGGAATAACATTATTTTACCAGTTGGATATTTGGAGGTCATCTCTTCCAAGTATAGGAAACACCCTTTGCAATATATGGAGGCTAAAGGGGCTGTCATGAGGTTGGGGACCATAGGAGTTCAATCTGACTTAGGCATAGGCAATATGAAGGGTAGTGCTATAAATTAAGATGGGAAAAATAGGTTAGAGCTAGACTGCAGAAGGCTAGGATAAAGTTTATATTTTATTTTGTAGGCAATGAAATGCTACTGAAGACTTCTGAGGATGGAAGTAACCTGATAAACTCTGTTTTTTAGGAAGATTATTTTTGTAACTGTGTGAACCCTGGAACAAGAAGATATTTGAAGCAGGGAGACCAATTTAGAGACTCCTGTTTTCCAGGCAAGAGATGCTAAGAGTCTACACTAGGGTGGTAGTGTGGGTGTAAAGGAGGGGCTGTATAGAAAGGATATTGTACAAGCAGAGGTGATAGACCTTAGCAAATGTCTGGACATGGGGATTAAGGAAGAGGCAAAAGTCAAAGGTGATGCCAAACTTTCAAGCCTGAGTGACTGAGAGGACAGTGGTATCAGAGTGAACATGATATATACAGACCTGAGGAAATTGTAACAGCTACTGGTTTATGATAATCAAATCAGAGAAGTGTCTAACCAAAGTGCAAACTTGTAGAAGTATTTGGAAGGCAGATAATGTGAGGCAGCATGGGGTAGTAGAAAGAGCATAGGAAGTAGACAAGGCATTAGCCAATTTGAGTTCCTGTCCCAGTGCTGCCACTTCCTAGTCCTATGACTTTGGACAAGTCACTTTCCCTCCACCAACTTCAATTTCCTCACCTATTAAATGGGAATAATATTACTTGGACTGCCAGGTTGTTTTGAGCAGCAAAAAAATTGTATATGGAATAGCTCTTTATGACATAAATCTGTTGATAAATGTGATGGTGATGATGGTATTGGTAATGATGATGAGCTAAGCATTTATAGAAGCATCTGGCTTTATACTCCCACCTGAGGGTGAAGGAAATGCAAGAAGTAAGTAAGAAGGCATTGTATGAAAACAGTGAGCCTAAAATATGACTGAGCTGGAGTGGAGTGGAAGATGAGTGGACAGGCCAGATGAAGACAGGTTGTAAAGGGGAGCAAAGGTCTGGGAATAAGCATTTATATGAAACCTACTATGTGCTAGAAAGTGTGCTAAGGGTTTTGACTTTTTTTTACAAACATTATCACATTTGATACTCTCAACAACCCATGAGCTAGGTGCTATTATTATCCCCATTTTACAGTTGAAAAAACTGGGGCAGATGAAGATTAAGTGACTTGCCCAGGGTCACATGACTAATAAGTGTCTGAGGCTGGATTTGAGCTGAATTCTCTTTGGTTCCTGGCCTAGTGCCCTGTGCACTGTTGCCCTTAGCTACCTTGGGGATTTGAAGCTTAAACAGGGAAGGCCTAGTTAGACTAGGTTAGAATTAAAATATATTTGAGAGATAACTCTGACTTCCTAGCTGTTTTTGTGTAAATAACTATTCCATCTGGTCCTAAGAGAAATATTTAAGTCTCTGCTTTAGCAGATTGTCACAGCCCACCTCGGAGCCTTTTTTCCACCTCACCACCACCAGCACAAAGTGTGTATGTCAGGATAACTTACTTCATAAGAGCTCTAGTTTTCAAACACAGCCTTAGCAGAGGAGTCCCAAAACATATATCAAACACTACTAGGAATGAAAGTCGTCTTATTTCTCTTCTGGTAGTACATAAAGCACAAGACATTTCCTCCTAACCTTTAAGCAGTGGCTAACTTGGCAAGGTGACATGACCCTCCCCCTTCTGCTGGTGGAAAGTGTATAATTGCTGAGTCCATTGGGTGGATACTTCCTTAATGGAGAGAGGGGGGATATGTGAGCCAAGATGAATATTGAGCTGGATAAAGTTTGAAGTGTGCAATTGCACTTAGTTGGCATCAACCTCACAAATGTAGGCAATTACAGGGGTCAAAACCTTGGTACTGGATGGCAAGAGATCTTTGATTGCAGAAGGAACTGAGATTGGAGTTGAGATGGGAGCTAGAAGAATCATAAGCTGGGGCTTCTCCAAGGCAAAATGGTGGATGACCTTATGCTTAGGCTAGGCTGAAATCTTAGAAATGGATTAATTAATTCAGGAAACCATATACCCTTTAATGCTAGGGTTTGGGATCTCTAAGTATAGCCTTTTCATAATCTGCAATTCAACAGTTTTAAGTTCTAAACTTGCTATATTTTAGTTTTCCTTCCCTTCTTTAGATGTTGGAAAAATTTCAGTTGAAATACAGCTCCTATCTCAAATGAGCTAAGAGGAAGAACCACAGATCTACTGATTCTTCATGATAGAGGGGATCATGGGCTCCTAAAGTGCTATAAACAGTCATTTGAAGTTTTCTCAGTAAACTCTATCATTTTATCCACAGAGAAAATGAGACGCAAGAAGATAAGGTCAGTTACCAAAGGTCAGATGGCAATGCCAGGGTTGGGACTCAGATTCCCTCTTCCCCCTCTTTCAGACATTGTGGGGCTAGTGGGTAACTAGGAAGACCTGAGTTCAGGGCCTGACTTTGATCTGTACTGAACAAATCACTTAATCTTTGTCAGTGTCCCAGGTAACCCTCTTAAACTCCAAGTCTTAGACCAGGTGCCAATCTGTGTTGGTGTGGAGAATTCTCATAGGGAGTTCATAGTTCACAGGTGAAATCATAGGTATGGGGGCATCTAGGTGGAACAGTGGCTAGAGCACCAGCCCTGTAGTCAGGAGGACCTGAATTCAGGTCACCTCACTCCCCCCCCCCAAAATAAAGAAATAGGGAAGTTAGGAGGAAGTGTTTTTAATAAAAGAAATAATAGGTCTAGACAAGAATAGATAAATTTAGGGATAGATAAGTAGATGGATGGATTCTGTATACAAATACACTTGCTGGAAGTGAGCTCCTTAGTCCTTGTAGTTTTTGCTAGTAGCCCTCCTGGAGATATGCCGTGATACACTTCTGTGGATGTTCCACTCTAGAGTTGTTATTCTTTGTCAGCACATCCTTAGCACACTGACAACCATGCCCAACTTCCTTTCCCTTTTACTAATTTCTTCATCTGTTCTATGAACTTGTTCTACTTATCTTGTTTTACCAACTATCTTCTCTTCATTCTATTTCTTTTGATTTTCTTTTCTTCCTCCTCTTCAAGTGATCTCATTAGCTCCCATGCTTTCAATAATCAGTACTATGTAGGTGATTCCCAACTCTCTACATCTAGCCATACTCTCCTTTTGTTCCATAGCCATCTCAGACTCAATACAGCAGAACAAGAGGAGAACTCATTATCCCCCCCATCTCCACTAAATCCACTCATTTCCCAAACTTCTTTATTACTGTTGAGGGATCGCTTTCTAGTCACACAGGCTTAAAACAATGGTGTCATCCTCGACTCCTCACTGTCACTCACCTCACATATCCAGTCTGTTTCCAAATTATATGATTTCTTTCCAGTCTTCTTAACCATCATTTAACTCCATGCACTCTGAAGTCCAGCCATACTGGCCTACATATCATTCCTCCCACTCAATGCTCTACTTCCTGTTTCCATGCTTTTTTACAAGCTGTCCTTTATGGCTGGAATGCTTTTTATTCTCATCTCTGTCTCTTAAAATCCCTGTTTTCCTTGAGGACTCAGTATAAATGGCCTCTTCTGCAGGCATCCTTTCCTAGACCCCTCCTCCACCTCCCCAACTGCTACTGCCTCAGAATTCTATGTGTCTTATTTGTACCTATTATATACATGCTGTCTCCCCCATTAGATTGTAAGTTCCTTATGGGAAGAGACTGTTTTTCTTTTTCTTTATTTTTCAGTGCTTATCACAGAACCTGGAACACAGTAGGTACTTAAAAAAGAACAAGAGAAGGTATCAACCTGCATTGAGAGAAAAATCTTCCTCAAGTGAGAGTTCTCTATGACACTGAAATTATAGGCCCCATCCCTCTTCCAATCCTTTATACTTGTTAATTAGGTGATTGCTTCTGTTCATTCTTTCTGGTTAGTTTTGAGCTCTTCTTTCTCAGGTCCTCTTTCATGAGTCCATCTCCTTTGCTTTGAATACACTTGTCCTTCAAGCCAACAATCTAACAAACTTTTATTAAGTGCATGCTATGAGCAAAGCACTGTCCTAGATTCTGAGAATACAAATAGAAATCTAAAAAGAATCCCTGCCCCCAAAGAGTCTGCATTCTACTGGGGGAAGGGGGAGTTATAATATCTACACAGATAAGAGAATGCAACATAATTTGAGTAATGAGAGAATACTAATAATGTCCAGATGGCACTGTTGTTCGGTGACAAGTGATAGCTTTACAGTCTGAGGATGTAGGTTCAAATCCTGCCTCTGCCACTTCCTATCTGTGTGATCTTGGGGAAATCACTTAAGCTCCCTGGACCTCCCCTGCTGTAGAATGCCAGGGTTAGCCTGGATGACCTCTAAGGGGCCTTCCAATTCAAAACCTATGATCTTTGAACTAGGGAGGTCAGGAAAGGCTTCATGTAAGATGTGGAACTTGAGTGGAGCCTTTAAAGAAACTTGGATTCTTTCTTCAATTTCTCCTCAATTCATTTGAAATATTCCCTATCCTCATTCAATTTCTGGCCTTTTTCACAATCCCAATGCCTACATATCAGCTACATAGGTCCTTTTTATTGAAATCCTCCTCCTGCTCCTTTTCCTACAGAAGCCAGAAGTATAATGTTGTATCTCTGTGCCCTCCTCCCCACTTCTGAGTACCTTTCTTTATGAGCCCAGCACATACATGCATACACACATATATACATACATGTATCTGTATATATCTAGGTGTATGTATCTGTATATATGTATATACAGATGCATACATATATACACACAGACATATAGATATAGATATATAAACACACACTTGTTATGGGTAGTTATTTTTGACATTTGTAAATAGCTACCTGCCTGATAGCTCAGCAGCATTTTTTTCAAACTGGAAATCTGTGGACCACTTAGCTGATTGGCTTAGGCCATACAAATAAACTTTATATGAGACTGACCACATTACATCAAAGCTGTAAAACAAAACCACATTGAAAGGTAAGATTCTTCAAATAAAAACAGAAATCAGACTATTGGTACACTAAACACAGGCTCTCTTGTTCATTAGGACTTTATTTTACTAATTTCTAATTGATTTTATTTTTCCCCCTTAATTCTATAACATATAATTATTGTCAACATGTAATAAAGAGTTTTACATATGTTGTGTTAAAGATTACTTTACCACTGATTTTGGTATTAATTACTGAGCACCGAGGGTTCAAGGCCCATCTCTGCCAGTTGCTAACTGGGGGATCTTGGGCAAATTTGTCTCGTGCATTTCTGAGCTTCAGTTGCTTTGTCTGTAAAAGGAAACATTTGGATTAGATAGTGCCTATTATTCTTTATAGTCCTTTCCATCTCTAATATTTTTGAGTTCTGCTATTCCATTTCTCTTTCATTTCAACTGTTGTTTGCTTCTGAATGGTTTCATTGTCATTAAGGTACAGAAAAATAGAGCTCTGTCTGGCTTCCTTGACCCCCTGATGGGCTTCATGTAAGGCAGAAGGCATTTCAAGAAGAAAATGAGATGTCATATGTTCCAAAGTAATGGATTAGAGGAAGGTAAACTTTTTCTCACGAGATTTTGTACACAATCAATAGACCTGAAATGATAAAGGTGTACAAACTCTTTTAGAGAAGGCCATCTTCTCACATTAATGCATTTCCATTTTATCATTCAATGGAAAAGCTGCAGTTACAATAATTTTGTGAGCTGGGTGTTTGGGCAAAGTATGTTGTGACTGTGAATAGTGGCCCTTTGCCATTTTTTCTAGTGTGGATGTCAGATGTGGAGAAAAGTTGTTTTCCCCCCTTCTGTTACCAAGAGAAAAAAAAATTTTAAATTATAACAGTAAGAAATCCTCCAGAGCCACTACTGTGTCTTAAGTTTCTGATGCTGAGAGCCTTGAATTAATACAGTAAGACTCAGAATATGAACAGCTTTATTGAGTGTAACCTGTTGAGCTAGACGTCTGTGTTAGTCTAAGTAAAATTGCCCAAATCTTGTCTCAGGAAATAGAATAATGTGTGTAGGGGTGGGGGTTGGGGACTATGTGCAAAATCTGGCACAGATTCCTTGCATTTGTTTCTTTAAATGTGAGAACTCCAAATATTAGTATGGTCCACAGAATAGCTCTTTCTGTATGAAGAACAAGGGAAAAAGGTACTCTGAGTAGAAACTGAGAGACTGTTGGATAACAAGAGGGTTCAATTCATAGGCTCAGAGATTTGAGCTGAAAGGAATCTCAGAGGGCATCTAGTTCACCCTTCTTATTTTTGCAGAAAAGGAAAATGAGGCCTTAAAAGAGAAAGTAGCTTAAGGTCACACAGGTACTACATATATAACATGACTAAGTGCTAGGATTTGAATCTAGGTACTCTGATTGCTGAACAGGTTTTTTTCCTCTCTATCATCCTACCTCAATTTCCACTGTCCTATGTGTTTAATAAATATTCAACTTGATGAATAAATGAGTAAAGAAATGAATAAGTCAGTGGATTCTGCTTGTGTGTGTATGTGTATGTAGATTTAATCCCAACTTCCTAATTAGTCATTTTTTAATTAAGAAAAATGCTAAATTGGCTGAAGGGATGAGGGAGATGCTATCAAATACCTTTCATTTGAGCTGTGCTATATTCATTTTAACATGGCCCATGTATAAGGCATTGTTCTAGACACTGGGGATACAAGGACAAAAATGAAAACCAGTTCCTGCCATCAGGAAGCTTACATCTCACTGCTTTACAGGCAAAATCAGGGGAGGTACAGAAAAAAAATATGGATGAAATCAGGACATTGGGATGCTGCAGGGATGGAGAAGCAGGGGAAGCATAAGGATGCAACAGATGGTTCTCTCCACAGTATCCATCATTGGATAGAATAGCAGGGGATGGGTAACGAGAGTGATTGAAGATCTTCCAGGTTCCATGGAGGAAAAAGGGTAGTGGATATGGGCCCCAACCTTGGTATGGAGAGAGCAGAACCCTGGAGAAGAGTTCCTGAATGAGTGATAAGCAGTGTGTTCTTTGGTGTGAGGAACTCCTGTGAAGTCCCTGGGGGTAGGGAGAGAGTAAATGTATGGTACAGCAGATGCTGTGGGATTTTGGCCTTGGATCTCAGCTGTGGTATGGCTATGGTAGTGTGGTATGGTATGGTGTGTGTGTGTGTGTATGTGTGTGTGTGGTGGCAGTGGTGGGGGTACCCATATTGGTATTGCTTTTGATCATGCCTTTGGAGCCCACTCAGGAGTATGCACCAGAACTAAAGCATGTTGTGCTGAGGTTGTGATATAAGGCCAAGCTTCCTTCTTGTTCTCATTCTGGGAGTGTGCTACTTACTGATGGGGTTGAACAACATGACTGTGGATGAGAGGGAGGTAGATTCTCATTCACCCATCCCAGCAAAGTGACAGGTTTAGGAAAATGTCTCCTAAAATGCAATACTCCCCACACGAGCATGGCAACATTTTGTCAAATATGTTATTTTACCAAATGAAAGGAAAAAAAAACATAAAATACTGCTGATACCACATAGCATAAGCCCCACTGGGAGGGTTTTGCCATGCTAGCAACTTTTCTGCTGCTTGGTTTTCCAGTATTTCAAAGGTCAGCCTGTAGTCTGGATTTTTCAGGATCTGATAGTATTGAAATAGTGCTTAGAGCTGAATGTGATAGGGCCCTCTCAGGCTGGTGTGGGAATGAGGCGGGTAGTCCCAAAGAGGTGTTCTGCTCTGCCTTCAGCTGTGACCATGTCCTTGTCCTTTGAGGTCTATGGACCAGCTATAGCTTTACCACATGGGATAACAATGTGATGATGAACAGACTTATTGTGAAACATTATAAAATGTAACTCAACTTAGACAATGTGAACATCTATTTATTGGAATGGAATAAACCATTAAAGACAAGAAAACAGTCAATACAGTATGTTTGGATAATCCTTTTCTAACTTGACTATATATATATATATATATATATATTTAACCTGAAAATATGCAGAGCAAAGCAATCAAGAGTACATATGCCAGAGCCTCAACTCAGTCAGGATGATCAAGTCTTTACCCCAGGGTACTGTTGCCTTGCACTTAGTAGGTAAAACTACTTCTTTTAGTTAGGAAGCAACTTGATGACATGCATCCTTCCCTAGCCCAGGGGAGCTTTTCTCTGGCCCAACTGTGGTTTGTTCCACTTCCTGGCTGTGGATGCCTACCATTGTCTGGGGTGTGTCCACCCACCAAGGGCTCCTGTGTTAAGGTATCTTTTTCCCCCTAAGGAAGCCATATCCCCAGGTCTCTTTTCCCACAAGGACACCAGAACAGCTAGCTATGGTACTACAGAGTAGCTAGTTCTGGTGTTACTGTTGTCTGTTATATTTTTAGATAGATTTGCCATGTGACTAATTAAAGATTCATTTAAAAAATTACATTGTCTTAGTAAAATGTCAGCATTGTATAGTGGAGAGAGAACTGGACTTGGAACCAGAAAGACCTGTGTTCAAATCCTGCCTCTGACATATAGTAGCTGTGTCATTCTGGACAACTCACCTAGCATCTCTCTGCTCTAAGGAGCTCTTTAAGACTAAAAGTTGCAGAGAAGGTGCTGCTTTACATTGGTAGAAGGAGTTTCTTCATCAAGGAGTTCCTTCTCCCAATGAAAGTCTTAGTAAGTTTTTAACTGGCTCTCCAGGAAAAAAAAATGTATACCCGGCAAACTCTTGACTTTAATCTATACTTTTAAAATTTTCCCTACCACTTTCTTAAATCTAGACCATAAACAAAGCAATTAATCAAAACCTGATTTGTAGTATTTGCTGATTTCCAAGGTGTAAATGCTCACAGTAGAAATGTTATATTTGGCTCTGGAAAGTCTAGGTGAGCAGGCTCTGGTGTATCTGTGGTCCAGCCCATAGCCCTTAATTTAAAGGGCTCATAAGCCATCCTTTTAAAAAAATCTTGGGGCGGCCAGGTAGCACAGCTAGTAAGAGCACCGGCTCCAGTGTCAGGATGACCTGGATCAAATCCGGCCTCAGATACTCAGCACCACACCCAGAAATAACTGGCTGTGTAACCTTGAGCAAGTTACTTAACCCCAATTGCTTTTTAAAAAAATCTCTTTAACAATTTTGCCAGCAATTAATATCAAGCCTATAGTTTCAAGAATCTATTTTCTTCTCCTTTTGGAAAACTCAGCCAATGGATTTCCATCTCCAGTGTTAGAAACATAAAATTTGGAACTGGAAGGGAGCCTTAGAGATCATCTACTCCAAGCCTCTCATTTGACAGTTGAAAACGCTGAAGCCTAGAACAAGTAGATTGATTTGACCCAAGGCCATATAGGTAGTAAGCATCATATCTGGAATTTGCACCCACATCCTTTGACTCTAAATCAGCTGCTCTTTCCACTGTTTTTCTGCCTCTCCTTTCTCATTCTCTACAATTTTTCAGAGATCACTGACAGCATTTCTGCAGTTACATTCCAGGTGTGAGGGGACTCTAGCTCATCTAGGAAAACTGGGACTCTGGTCTTATATCCTTGCTTATCTTAGATTTTAATTACCTTTTGTGTCTTATTCTTCCAAGGCTGAAAAGTGTTCTCCCAAATTCATAGGTTCCCAGAACCCCAGAGTCCAAAGGAATCTCAGAGGCTAATATACAACTCAGTTGAAATCCCATCAAATAGTAATAGTTTATATATATATATATATATATATATATATGTATGTATGTATGTATATATATGTATGTATATATATATATATATATATATATCATAGTTTGGGGTGTGTAAAATGTTTTACATACATTATCTCATTTGATTTTCACAACAGCCCTGTAAGATAGATATTATTCTTATCCTAATTTTATAAATGAAGAAAATAAATCTCAGGCTACATCACTTAGCTAGCATTATACAACTACACCATGTCTGAAGTGGAATTCAGATTCAGGTCTTTCTGACTTCTAAGTCTAGCACCATCCACTATGCAACACTGACATTTTTAAAATTCTCACTAGAGCACCTCTGCTCAAAGACCTCCAGTGTGACTGAACTCACTGCTTCCAATGGCATCTCATTCCACAGCTGAAGAGCTCTAATTGTTAGGAAGTTTTTCATTGTATTGAGCAAATGTCCATCTCTCTTCAACTGTCACTCATTCATTGCTCTGAGATTTGCCCTTAAGGAGAAGTGGAGAGAAAGCCAATATGGCAGAGTAAAGAGAGTGTTCAAGCCAAATTTTTCCAACATTCCCCTCCAAACAACTTTAAAAAATGCATCAAGTCAAATTCTGGAGTGACATAGACACAGACACAGACACAGATACAGACACAGACACAGACACAGACATAGACATAGACATCAAAAGGTTCCAACCTTTTGAGCCATTTTTTTCCTAGGAGATCAGAGTGAGAGGTCTTTGACACAAGGGAGGGCCAGCCAGGAGCACAGCATCACCAGCTATGGTCTTTGAGGTGGCAGAGATAGCTGCAGCAGCAGCTCCTAGAGCTCTCACTATCCAGAGATGGTAAGGGGAGTGGGCAACTGGTTAGATAGAAATTACAGGGGATGCCTATGTAGGCACTGGGCATAGGACCAACTACCATTTAGCAACCCCATTGCTCATTTTCTGGCCAAAGTTCCAGGACAGAGAAAGTGTTAACACTTGTGGTTGCAAGGGAGCAAGGTCCCTTTCTGGGTAAGGACCAAATTGCAGATCAGGAGAGCAGTGATCACACCTTTCCCTGGATTATACCAACTTGGAAGCACTGAAAACTTACAGACCCCCAGAACTATCTGTGAAAGAAAACAGCAGGGAAAAAAAGCCTGAAGTTTGGGACAGTGACTTCCTATGCCTCCTCCCCACCAGAGTTGAGGAGAGCCTAACTCTAATATAAAGCCCAAAGTCAAGAAATAGGCCAAAAAAATGAGCAAATAGCAACAAAAAGAACCTGACCATCAAAAACTACTATGGTGACAGGGAAGCTCAAGAAACAAACTCAGAAGACAATGACTTGAAAATGTCTATAAACAATGCCTTAAAGAAAAAAAAATACATATTGGAAATGAACACAAGAATTCCTGGAAGAGCTAAAGAAAGTTTGTTTTTTTTTTAAAGAGCAAAAATATTTTTAAAAGTCAATTAAGAGTGGTAGAGAAAAAAGTGGAAAAAGAAATGAGAGCAATGCAAGAAAATAATGAAAACTGAATGAACAATTTGGTAAAACAGGCACAAAATTACTGAAAAAAAAAAACTTCTTAAAAAGAATTGGAGATAGAAAAGCTCCCTGAATAAAATAATACATTAAAAATTAGAATTAGGCAAGTAGAAGCAGAGGACTCCATGAAACATCAAAACAACAACAATAAAACAAGGTCAAAAAATGAAAAAAAACAGAGACTAAGTAGAAGTCTGATCCCCCATCCACATGATTTCTTCAAATATTGGAAGACAGCAATTATGATGCCCCTAATTCTCTACTATTCTGGAGAAATATCCTTAATCCATGATTACCACATGATATGGTCTCTAGTGACCTCACTATCCCAGTATTCCTCCTGTGGTTGCTTTCTAGTTAATAAATATCCTTCCTAAAATGGGACAGTTAGAACTAGACACATTACCCCAGATGTAGTCCATTCATAACAGAGAACAGCAAAACTGTCACCTCTGTATTGTTGTTTGCATCTCTCTTCATGCAACTCAGTACTGAATTGGCTGTTTTGGTTGCCCTGACTCATTTGTGTCTTGTAAACCTGATAAAAAAAAAACCAGGAAAATACATGGTGATCTAACCATACCTCTTTTTCTGGCTAAGTTGATTTTTGAAACATACATACATGAATTTCTAGGACATGCTATCTCTTCAGATTTGACCCAGAAAATTACAAATAGGAGTTGATTAATTAGGTTTTATTCCCTGCTATTATCACTGCCTTATCTATGCTAAGGTTGTACTTTTCATATTCTTTTTGCTCACATCTCAATTTAAAAAGTCCTTTAAGTTAAATTTAAGTTTATTCTGGCCTTTAGACTTCCTGACATTATTCTTTCATCCTTGCCTAAGTTCCCATGCACCTATCTTTTGTATAAACCCTTTGTAAATCTGAGAGCTCACTGTGTAGTCACATAGTCTTCTTTAGGCCTTTTTTCTCCTGTGTAAAAATTACTTGATATAGTGTCCTCAGAATTTTGTCATTGAGATTATCTCATCCCTTTTCTACACTTATCTGTCCTTCAAGGCTCAGATGAAATGCTACCTCCTGTGGCTGGAGGAGGATTTTTTCTTCCTCTGAAATCTCATAGTACTTTCTTTCAACTTCTCTGATATATTATTACATTCTGTTTTGCATTATATTTACTTGTGGGTATCCTTAGTTCTCCTACTAAACTGTAAGCCACATAAGGGCAAGAACTGTATCAAATTCATGTTTGCAGTAACCTGTTTCTTCCCTGTTTCCATCGCCAGACTTCTTGTTCAAGGTCCTGCATGCAGTTGTTGCTTAGTCTTTGTTGAGCTGAATAGAATTAAAAGTTAAAAACAGATGGAGTCAAGTTGGCGGAGTAGAAGCAGGACCTCCACTAGGCTCTAGCTTCCACCTTCCCCAATCCATGTAAAAGGGGAATCTAAAAAAACTTTGGAGCTGCAGAACCCACAAAATGACACAGAGAAGCTAACCTCCCACTGAGGACATCACGGCAGGCCGGCAGGAGGCAACCAGCACAGCACTCTGGGAGCCCAGCCCAGCCGCATGCCAAGGCTTTAGCCCCAGGGTGGGCCTGACCAACCCCTGGCTAGAGGGATTCCAGATCAGCAGCAGCTGTGGCCATTTCCATATTTATCAACACATAGACGCGAAGGACAAAGTGAGAGGTCAGTGCAGCCTGGACTTTGGGACCCAGTAAGTGGCAGTGTGTGGCTTTTGCCCGCAGGCGAGAAGCCGCTGAGTCGCCAGCACAGCCAGTCAGCACCACTTGCAGCTGCAGCTCCTGGCCTGCAGAGTGTAGGGGGACAAAGCACCAGTGTGAGGGGTAATTGCTCTTGCTTTAACCTTGGATATGGATTGCAGTTTAGGGTGGAGGTCCTGGGGTATGTGTCCAGCTTACCAGAGCATGTGGAGACCTCAGAGAGGGCACCCATCTAATACCTCTGGCAGCTGAGAAATCCCCAGCATCCCCTGTCTGGTGGCAGAGTCCTACTGTGGCAAAAAGCCCAGGGGTCAAGTACCTGAGGGGCGACATGACCAGGCAAAGGAAACAAAGCAGACAAAAGATTCCAACATTAGACTCCTATTTTGGGGACAAAAAGGAGCAAAGCTTAGAACAGGAGGAAGACAGTGAAGTCAGAACTCCTGCATCAAAATCTCCTAAGGAAAATACGAGCTGGTTACAGGCCATAGAGGACCTTAAGAAGCAGATAAGAGAAGTGGAGGAAAAATTGGGAAGTGAAAGGAGAACGATGCAAGAAAATTATGAAATGAGAGTCAACAGCCTGACTGAGGAAAATACCACCTTAAAAATTAGACGAACTCAAATGGCAAAAGAGGCCCAAAAAGGCAATGAGGAGAAGAATGCCTTAAAAAGCCAAATTTGCCAGATGGAAAAAGAATCTCAAAAGCTCACTGAGGAGAATCATTGCTTCAGAATTAGATTGGAGCAAATGGAAGCTAATGACTTTATGAGAAATCAAGATGCTGTTAAACAGATCCAAACAAATGAAAGAATAGAAGGCAATGTGAAATATAAAGAAAACTCCTAGGAATATTATAGCCAGGTTCCAGAATTCCCAGATTAAAGAGGGAATATTACAAGCAGACAGGAAGAAACAATTTGAAAACTGTGGAAACACAATCAGGATAACTCAGGATCTGACAGCTTCTACACTGAGGGATTGAAGGGCTTGGAATATGATATTCCACAGGTCAAAGGAGCTGGGATTAAAACCAAGAGTTGCCTACCCAGCAAAACTGAGTATCATGTTTCAGGGGAAAATAGGGTCATATAGTGGAATAGAGGACTTTCAAGCATTCTTGCTGAAAAAACCAGAGTCGAATAGAAAATTTGACATTCAGATACAAGAAGCAAGAGAAACATGAGAAGGTAAACAGGGAAAAGAAATCATAAGGAACTTATGAAAGTTGAACTATTTTTATTCCTACATGGAAAAACAATAATTGTAACTGATGAAACTTTTCTCAGTAGTTGAAGGGAATAGAAATATATATATACATATATATAAGGGTATATGGCCATATGAATATATATGTGAATATATGTATATATGTTTACAGGTATGCATAGATAGAGGGCACAGGACCAATTTAACATGAAGGGATGATACTTAAAAGGTGAAATTAAGAGGTGAGAGAGGAATATAATGAGAGGAGATGGGGAGAGACAGAATGGGGTAAACTATCTCATATAGAAGAGGCAAGGGGAAATGGTTACAATAGAGGGGAAGAATAGGAAGGCAAAAGGGAATGGGTCAACCTTATTCCCATTTAATTTGGCTTGAGGAGGGAATGAAATACACACTAAATAGGGTATCTCTCACTCCTGGAGAGTAGTAGGGGAAGGGGATGAGAGGGGGGATGATGGAAGGTAGGGCAGGCTGGTGGGGAGGGAATTTGGGAGCACCCACTTTTGAAAAGGGATGGGATCAAAATAGAGAATAGAACAAGTGGGAGGTGGGATAGGAGGGAGGGAAATATAGTCAGTCTTTTACAATATATGTGCTATGTTAATGTTTTGCATTAGCCACACATGTACAACCTATACTGAACTGCTTATCTTCCCAGTAAGGGTGGGAGACAAGGGAGGAAGGGAATGAATCTGGAATTCAAAGTTTTAAAATCAAATATATATTATTATTAATACTATTTTACATATAATTGGGAAATAAGATATACAGGCACTGCGGCATAGAGATCCACTGGAAAAGTCAAAAGGGGTATGGGCGAAAATATGGGAGAGAGCAGATTGGAGGAGGGGATATCCTGTGGGACTGCTATTTTGGGGTGGTGGGTAGGGGAAAAATGAGGAGAAAATTTGTAACTCAAAATCTGGCGGAAATGAATGATGTAAATCAGAAGTTAATAAAGCATTTGAAAAAATAAATTAAAATTTGCAGTTCTTCTGTAAAAAAAAGTTAAAAACAAAAATAATCCACAACAAAATAAATCTTGGTCATTTTAAACGAAAGCAGGGAGAGAAGGAAATTCTATCAAGGAAATGATTTTATTCTAGGCCTTATGGAATGAGTATATAAGCCAGAAAGTTTGAAAATAACCTTGAGTCCAATTCCCTGATTTAAGAATCGAGGAAACTGGTACATAAAGAGAAGTGATATGCCCAAGACCAGGCAGTGGTGGAATCTGAACTCAGGTCCTGTGATTCTAGAACTAGTGCTGGTTTCACTATATCACACTGCCTTCTAGTAAGTGGCACAGTAATAGAAATTGAAGCAGTCTTGAGAGTGCACATTGTTCATATTGTATTATGCTATGGGGGTGGGCAAAGATTTGGCCAGGAGAGGAATTTCTGAGAACCTATCACCTAGATTCAGGTGTTTATAGAGTGAATGTAATTATCATAGCTTAAGGATCCAATGATAAGTAAGGTTCAAACTTGGTAATTTTGTGTTCTGGGATAGTTCCCACTTCGACTGTTAAAATGGTTTGTCACTAATGTCAATATTATTTGGGTAACATCAACATTAATTTCCCTCTACAATTAGATTAATTGAGCCAACTCTGCTTGCTGCATCCATTTCTTATGGTACAGGGAGCCTAGGATCCAAATGCCCTAATCAGGTAGGGAAGAGGACATGGATAGATGGTCATTTGTATGATTTCCTAGTTTTATTCTAGGAATTTTTGGAAAAAGGAAAACAGAATTCTTTGGAAATCCTAGCAGGCAAGCTAGAGTCATTTAAAGAAGATAAAAACCACAATATTATGGCCTCTCCCTTTACCAAAAACCGTCCCAAGACCAGAACACCAAAGCATTTTCCTCCAGAGATGTTCTGTTTGCAATAACAAAAGGAAATATAATTACAAATCATTATCGGTATTATGGTACCAGTAATTATTATGTTCATTCACACAACTTCCCTTGAAGACCTCAGAATTCTCAATAATTCAAAATTGGCAAAGTTGAATTCAGCTGGGAAATGCTTTACAGGTCTCAGATGAAATTATGGCCAGAGAGGTTTATCAATTTAAGTTGAATTTGTTTGATTGACAGAGGCATTTGTAATGCCAGGGAGACAGATTTTAGCTAAGCATAAGGAAGCACTTCCCAGTGAAGTCCCTGTTTTAGGAGGTTTAGATTCCCAGAATGCATAGCAGTGGATGTTTGGGGGAAAATTCTGGAGGCTGGGTTTGCAATTCTCTTGAAATGTGATAGGGTTGGGAAACCTCTTAAAGTTGTTGCCTTGTTTTATAAATTAGGAAATTGAGGCCTCAACAGGAAGCTTAAGCCTATTTTCTATTTATTAGTTTGGTTTAAACTGCAGAGCAGGATAATAAATCCTTCCCAATGGTTGTAAATTTAGCCAGAGGCTTCAGAAGAAATTAATGTCCATGGGCCATAATATTCTCTCCATCCCTTCTCACATTACCCCTTATATCCCTCACTGAAGAATTTGAACTGCTAAGAACTTGGGAGGAGATGTGTCTACATTTGACCTAAACTACTACATGAACTGAACAAGTATTAATTGAGCATGAGAGAGACACTGTGTTGTAGTGGCTAGATAGAGAGCTGGGCTCAATTTTTACACCTGACATTCCCTAGCTTTGTGACCTTTTGCAAGTCACCACCTTTAAGTACCTCCAGGCAACTATCTAAACCTATTAATTGCAGAAAAGGTACTTTGGTAGAGGAAGTACCCAATGATGTGCTGCCCACATTCAGAAGCCACCCAGTAGAGCCCTAAAGTAAAACATGAATTATACAAAAGAGTGATTAGATTTATTATTCTTGGCCCCAAAAGATGGAAATAGAAACAACAGGTGGAGAAATAGAGGCTGATTGAAGCTTTAAGTAAGGAAAAACTTGTTAACAATTAGAGCTATTGAAAACCGGAGGAATTGATCTGGTAGGCAGTGGGTTCACCTTCACTGGTCATCTTTGTTTTTTACATAGAATTTTATATTTTCATGAACAAATGTTTCTTTTCTCTCCTTTCTCCAAACCACCATTGGGAAAAAAGAAAAAGAAATACTGTATGTAGCAAATATCTATAATTAGGCAAAACTTATTTCAGCATTGACCATGGCCCCCCAAATTTATTCTGTACCCTGAATCAATCACCTCTCTATAAGGAGACAAGTAACATACATCATCAGTCCTCTGGAATTATGATTGTTCATTATATTGAATAGAATTATTAAGTGTTTCTTTTTAAAATATTTGTTTTTATTTTATAACTTTTTAAAAAAAATTGAATTCCAAATTCTTTTCTTCCCTCCCACTCCTCCCCCACCCACAGAAAAGGCAAGCAATATGATATCAATTATACATGTCAAATCATGGAAAACACATTTCCATATTAGCCATATTTTTTTTAAAAAGCAAGAAAAATCCAATAAGAAAGCTATACTTCAATTTGCAATCAGAGTTCATCTTTCTCTGGATATGGATAGTATTTTTCATCATGGATCCTTTGTTAGAGATCCTCCAGTCTGATATGTGATTTTTTTACAGGCAGTAACTGAGAGACCCCTTCTCAGGGCGCTGGAGTGCCTTGGCTAAGATGACCAAGGTACCTGAAGGCCTGGTAGGAGTACTATGCCCTTCAAGGAGCAAACCCTCCTCCTAGTCAAGGAGGGATAATAGCTCTGACGAGTGTAGACTGGTGGCTAGGGCCTGCTAACTGTGCCAAGTTACCTGGAGCTGTTTTCTGGACTACTTTTGTCTAAAGTCGCTAGGCAGCTCTTTCACTGGGCCTCTCACTGTACATCTTTAAGGACAGGTTGGACAGTTCTCATCAGTGAAGTTTAGAGGGAGTCCTTGGTCAAGTATGGACTGCCCTAGATGGCTCCTGAGGTCCCTGAGCTTCTGTGGTTTATAAGGACAAAAAGGGAACACAAATCTAGTTACAAGGAGGAGGAAATTTTTAGCTCCTGCCTAGTGAATGGGAATAGTGATAGGGGCCAAGGGTGCAGTTACTGTCTGGTCCTCTCCTTCCCAGAATGAACCTGAGAATGGTAGAGTTGGAAGAGGGCTTCAAGATCATCATCTCTTCCAACCTCATCATTTTATAGATGAGGAAGCCAGTCCTGAAAGGAAAAGGAACTTGCTTAAGGTTTTATAGCCAGTCAATGAGGTCTCCTCACTCTTAGTCTAGGTCTGGTTTTTCACAAATTCCAAACCTAAAAAAATCTCTCTCCCCCCACCTGTCTGTCTGTCTGTCTGTCTCTCTCCTTGCCCTGTTTCTGTGTTATGTCTGTCTCCTCTTCCTTCTCCCTTCTCCCCTCTCTCATTTCTTCTCATTCCTCCCCTCTCTTCTCTTGCTTTTCTCCTCTCACCTTTCTCCCCTTTCCCTTCTTCCTTCTCCCTTTTCTCCTCTCCCTTCTCCCCTGTCTCTTTTCTCCTCTCCCTTAAGTTTTAAGCGATCTAAAGTTCAGGTAACTAAATTAAAACTGTCAAGAATCTTGAAGATTAATGAAAGTTTCCAAAGAACTAAGGTTAAGATCCTTGTATAATCTTCCTTCTCTCCTACTTCATACCTCCATAGGAAGAGTAGGATTGGTGTGTGGGGGATAATTCAAGTAAATGTCATAATAATTTATACCTATAGGTAGATCTGTGGTTTTCTTGCTTTCGGGAATGCATAAAAAAGGCAGAGTCATGGAACAAAAGAACTAGCCCACTCCACTGACTCCATGCTTTCAGATTTACCTCAGATTGATTTGCATAACATCCAAGGAAAGATAGAGGCTGAAAAGAACCTTGTCACCCCAGTTCCATACAGTTGCTTTGTAGTTGGCTAAGTGGAGTCCTTAGGAAGTTTTGAAAGGACTAATGACCAGGGGTATTATAGATGTTGAAAGGAATTTTCTAACCCCAAGTTTGATAAGAAAATAGAATCAGGGAACCTGATTCCAGAAAGAAGAAAATTAGTTTAAAAGATAGATTTTAAAATGCTTTAAGGGCTAGCTGGGGTTTACACAACAAAAGAGAATAGATGGCCTTAGTGTTATAAACTAAAGAGCTAAATTGCTTGATAGTCTTAATCTAGCTGATCATAGCAGAGAGCAGCAGCTACAAAGATGCCCAGGCAAGAGTAACTCAGCCAAGATATCCAGTAGAAAACAGTGTGGTAGAGAGAACAAAGAATCAGAGAAACCCAACTCAGAGGAGAAAGCAGGTTGTTTGATGATATTACTAGAGGCCATGGGTGGTTCTGCAGCAATGCATGCCATTTATTGTGTTGTCCCTAGATATGTGTCTCCTGGGTTACCTTCCATGTATTTTTTCTGGCCTTGTGTGTTCTCACTGTGGTATTATAACTTGTAGGAGAGTATTATTGGGGGGGGGATGTTGCTTGTCACTTATTTTGTTATGCTGAGTGATTCAAATGTCCTTTATTTCGAACAGATGTGTTCTCTGGTTGAACCAGTAAAATCAAACACATCACAGAGAATTCATGAGCTACAGTTTTGATTGTGTGCTGATTCACAAATTACCTCAAACTTGGGGTAGCTATTTCCTTAAATGCACTTTCCTGACAAAAACCTTGTGAGGTAATAACTATATATATATTTTAAAATGTATTTATTTACTTTTAGTTTACAACATTCAGTTCCACAATTCCTTGAGTTTCAAATTTTATCCCCTTCCTTCTCCTCCCCCCTCCCCCCATGGTGGCATGCAATCTGATATAGGATCTATAAATACCTTCACATTAAACATTAGTCAGGTTGTAAAGTAGGATTCTAACCAGTGGAATGAGCAATGAGAAAGAAGCTACAAAACAAAACAAAAGAGAGCAAATGGTTTGCTTCAATCTGCATTCAGAATCTAGTTCTGTCTCTGGATGTGTATAGCCCTTTTCATCATGAGTCTTTTGGAGTTATCTTATAACCTTGCATTGCTGAGAGGAGGCCAGTTTATCAAAGTTAGTCGTCACAGATACAATGTGTCTGTAATTGTGTACAAAGTTCTCCTGGTTCTGCTCTCCTCACTCAGCATCAGTTTATATACATATCCAGGTTATTATGAAGTTCCATCTGCTCCTCATTTCTTATAGCGCAGTAGTATTCCATTACATTCATATACCACAACTTGTTTAGCCATTCCCCAATTGATGGGCATTCCCTTGATTTTCAATTCTTTGCCATCACAAAAAGAGCTGCTGTAAAAATTTTGTTCATACAGGTCCTTTTCCCACTTCTATGATCTTTTTGGGAGACAGCCCAAGAAGTGGCATTGCTGGGTCAAAGGGTATGAACTTTTTTCTAGGTCTTTGGGCATAGTTCCAGATTGCTGTCCAGAATGGTTGGATCAGTTCACAAGTGAACCAAAAATGCATTAGTTTTCCAATTTTTCCACATCCTCTACAGCATTTATCATTTTCCTGTTTTATCATCTTAGCCAATCTAACCAGTGAGATGTGGTAAGGTAATAGTAATATTCATAATAATGATGATGATAGGGGGTGGAGTCAAGATGGCAGAGTAGAAGCAGGACTTCTGGCAGCTCCGGCTTCCACCTCCTCCAATTCATGTAAAAATGACTCTAGAGAAACTTTGGAGCTACATAACCCATAAAATGACAGAGAGAAGGTAACCTCCTGCTGAAGACAGCTCAGCAGGCTGGTAGGAAGAGGCCAGCACAGCACTCTGGGAGCCGATCCTAGCCCTGCACAAGACAGAGGTTTTAGCCTCAGGGTGGCCTGACCAGCCACTGGCTGGAGGGACTTCAGATAACCAACAACTGTGGCAGTTTCCAGAATTATAAACTGATAGATGCCAAACACAAAGTGAGAGGTCAGTGTAGACTTTGCAGGAAGAGGGAGTTTGGGACTGCGATCCAGCCTTTGCCCCCAGGGCGAGAAGCAGCTGAGCCTCTGTAGCCTTGCTGCATCAGAGCTCCTGTCCTGCAGATTGTAGGGGGACCAAGAAACCAGTATGAGGTGAATCACGCTTGCTTTAACCTGCTTGGATCTGGATTGCTGTCCAGGGTGGAGGTCCTGGGGTGATTGACCAGTTTGCCAGAATGTGTGGAGGTTTCAGAGAGGACACCCAACAAATGGCTCCAGTAGCTGCAAAAAACCCGCAGCAATTGGGATAAAGCCCCCCTTTCTGGTAGCATAATTCTACTGTGGCAAAAGGCCCAAAAGTCAAGTAATTGAGTGGCAACATGAGCAAACAAAGGAAGCAAAGCAAAAAGAGCAATCCAACATTAGACTCCGATTTTGGGGACAAAAAGGATCAAATCATGGAAGAGGAGGAAGACAGGGAAGTCAGAACTCCTGCACCAAAATCTTCCAAGAAAAACATGAGCTAGTTACAGGCCACAGAGGAACTTAAGAAGGATTTTGAAAATTAAATAAGAAAAGTGGAGGAAAAATTGGGAAGAGTAATGAGAATAATGCAAGAAAATTATGAAATGAAAGTCAACAACATGACTGAAGAAAATAACACCTTAAAAATAGACTAACTCATATGGCAAAGGGGCTCAAAAAGGCAATGAGGAGAAGAATGCCTTAAAAATCCAAATTTGCCAGATGGAAAAAGAATCTCAAAAGCTCACTGAAGAGAATCATTCCTTCAGAATTAGATTGGAGCAAATGGAAGCTAGTGACTTTATGAGAAATCAAGATACTATTAAACAGATCCAAACAAATGAAAAATAGGAGACAATGTGAAATATCTCTTGGGGAAAAAACACTGACCTGGAAAATAGATCCAGGATAGATAATTTAAAAATTATTGGACTACCTGAAAATCATGATCAAAAAAAAGAACCTAGAAATCATTCTTCAAGAATTTCTCAAGGAAAATCGCCCTGATGTTTTAGAACCAGAGGGCAAAAGAGAGGTTGAAAGAATCCACTGATTACTTCCTGAAAATGATCCCCCCCCCTCAAAAAACTCCTAGGAATATTATAGTCAGGTTCTGGAATTCCCAGATCAAGGAGAAAATATTACAAGCAGCCAGGAAGAAACAATTTGAATATCGTAGAAACACAATCAAGACAGCACAGGATCTGGCAGCTTCTATACTGAGGAATTAAAGGGCTTGGAATATGATATTCCAGAGGTCAGAGGAGCTGGGATTAAAACCGAGAATAACCTACCCAGCAAAACTGAGTATCATGTTTCAGGGGAAAATATGGTCACTCAGTGGAATAGAGGACTTTCAAGCATTCTTACTGAAAAAACCAGAGTTGAATAGAAAATGTGACATTCAAATACAAGAAGCAAGAGAAGCATGAGAAGGTAAACAGGGAAAAGAAATCATAAGGAACTTATCAAAGTTGAACTATTTCCATTCCTACATGGAAAAATGATAATTGTAACTTCTAAAACTTTTCTCAGTATGAAAATAGTGGAAGGAAATATAAATGTGTGTGTGTATATGTATATGTATATATGTATACATACATATATATCTATATAGGAGGGTATATGGGCGTATGAATATATATGTTACTGTGTGTATATATGTGTGCAGATATACATAGAGAGAGGGCACAGGACCAATTGAATAGGAAGGGATGATACTTAAAAGGTGAAATTAAGAGGTGAGAGAGGCATATAATGAGAGGAGATGGGGAGAGACAGAATGGGGTAAACTATCTCATATAGAAGAGGCAAGGGAAATATGTTATAATGCAGGGGAAGAACAGGAAGGCAAAAGGGAATGAGTCAACCTTATTCTCATTGAATTTGGCTTAGGGATGGAGGGACACACTCACTAAATAGGGTATCTCACCCTACATGAGAGTAGAGGGGAAGTTGAGGAGAGGGGGTATATGTAATAGTAATGGAATACAAAGATTCCCCTGTATTGGCTTGGTTTTCAAATTGATTGCGTTAAAACCCAGAGCTTGTTAATCCCACCTGTGGGATGGACTTATTGATGTGAAAAGAAAGTCCTGAACTGGGAGGAGCTGGTGATGTAGATTTGGAGAGACACAAGAGGGAGGCAGAAGAACTTTTTGGAAGCAGCACCTCGTGGAGGCAGAGAGAGACTGAGAGAATTGCTGGGAGCCACTTTGAATTGCCCTGGACTTTTGAGACCTGTCCCCGGAGCTGTCAAGGACTGAGGAGACATGGCTGTTTTGCTGGTACTTTGTCTGTCTGTTTTGATGTTGTTTTGCCAGATTTGTCCACTGGTGAAAGACAGTCCTGTTGTTGAAGTCCTGGGACCTGGCTTTTGGTTAAGAAGCCCTGAGACTGTCCTGCAGACAGAGAGTGAATACTGTCCACTGGTGAAGGACAGTGCTGTTGTTGCAGGGGTCTGGGAACCTTTCTGTTGGTTCAGAACCCCTGAAAACATTAGCAAAACCCTCTCCCAGGATTTCTGTAAACATACAACAAGAAAATCCTTCTTCAGGGCTTAAGTGACTTGCTCAGGGTAATACAGCCAATAAGCGAGTAAGAAAGGATTTAAACTAAAATCTTCCCAACTCCAAGTTCTATAGTCTATTCTCTTCCAGTCCTCCCATTTATTGATTGTTTTATTTTTCTCCAGTTACATGTAAAAACCATTTTCAACATTCATTTTTAAAACTTCGAGTTCCAAATCCTTTCCCTTTCTCCCTCTCTACCCCACTTCATTGAGAATGCAAGTGATTCAACATAGGTTATACATGTATAGAGGGTCATATTTCGGAGAGCTGGTTCAGGTTTTGAAAGAATTCAGTTAGGGGCAGGTTGGTGGAGCAGTGAATAGAGCACCGGCCCTGGAGTCAGGAGGACCTGAGTTCAAATCCAGCCTCAGACATTTAACACAAAAATTAGCCATGTGACCTTGGGCAAGTCACTTAACCCTAATTGCCCTCTGAAATACAACAAAAAGAGAAAGAAAGAATTCAGTCAGACCTTCTTTTTAGCCAAAGGGAGCTTTATTGATTCAAAAGCATACATGTCTGAGATTTAGCAAGGAGCTAAACAAAGCCAATGGTATAGGAAGAGGACCAGACTTATATAGACAGAAAACTACACAGCCTGTAAAATGATGGTGTAATTTTAGGGTTTCTAATGGCAGTTGGAGATTTAGGGACCAGATAATTACAAACAAGGTGAGGAAGGTAGTTCTTTGCAAGATAAGGAAAAATTGTCATGATACAGGATGGGAAAGATGAATGACACAGGAAGGGGAACACAGGATAAGGGGGACAAAAGCAATTTTTTTGGTACAAGTTGCATAGTATTCCAAGGTTTGGGGAAGGGGCATTAAGGCACCCTCAAGTTATAGGATGAGTTATAAGAATAACCCTCAAACCCCCTCAGGGGGCCTGGGAAAGTAACTCTTACTATTAACCCTTAGGGTACCTTTGTATCCACATCACATGTGTAGCCATGCAAAACATATCTATAATAGTCATGTTGTGAAAGAAAACATAGACAGAAAACAGCAAGCAAAAAACCTCAAGAAAAATAAAGTAAAACAAAAGTATGCTTCAATCTATATTCAGACATCTTCAGTTAAAGAACTGGGTATGGATAGCACTTTTCATAAGTCCTTCAGAGTTGTCTTGGATGGATGTATTGCTGAGAATAACTAAGTCATTCATAGCTGATAATCTTACAATATTGCTGTTACTTTGTACACAATACACACTTCACATCAGCTCATGTAAGTCTTCCCAGGTTTTTCTGAGAGCATTCTGCTCATAATTTCTTATAGTACTTCATCATATATGGTCTTATAGTATCTGGTCATAATCACATCTCACAACTTGTTCAGCCATTCCCCAATTGATGGCCATCCCCTCAGTTTCTAATTCTTTGCCCCCAGAAAAAAGCTGCTATAAGTATTTTTGTACATATAGGCCCTCTTCCTTTTTGTTTTTTATATTTTTGGAGATATAGGCCTAGTAATGGTGGTATTGTTAGATCAAGGGGTATGTGTGGTTTTATAGTCCTCTGGGCATAGTTCCAAATTACTCTGCAGAATGGTTGAATCAATTCACAACTCCACCAACAGTGCATTTGTATCTCATTTTTACCACACTCTTCCACCATTTGTCATTTTCCTTTTCTGTTTTATTAGCCAGTCTAATATGTATGAGATATATGAACCATAATTTGAAACAGTCTGTCCTAAGAGACAAACAAAATTAGGATGCTTGTGTCTATGGTTTAATTTCTCTCAAGCTGGCTTGACATGCATTGTACTGGAGTTACAATGCAAAACTTGGTCCACCTAAGGGGACCAGTTCAGAACTGGCTTTGTTTGGGATTTGAGAGTACAGGTTATATGCCCTTTGAAGAATAGGTGTCCCCAAGGGATGCCAATAAACTTTGACTGGTCCACATGATGGGAGGTGGGCTATATTAAAATGAAGTCTTGAGTACGTGATTTAGGTAACTTAATCCTGAGGACTCAGTTTTCTGGTATTTGAATAAATGTTCTAGCTATATTCCCCATGTAGAGAGCCTGTTACATTTTGTTATTAATAACTATATTAGCATATTTATAATTCCTGTAGGCATTGTGAATACTACATTGTTGATATACCTTTCTACCATGGATAATTTTTTTTGGGAGCTGCATATTTCTAATGACTTAACTACCAATCATTTTTTAAGCATTGTTGACTCACTGACAATTCAATTCAATAAGAATGTATGCACATATACTGCGTATAAGGAAGAAGTAGTCATGATGTACTATATAAAGACCTAGCCTCTCAGCTAAGAAGATCAGAGTTCAGTTCCTGTCTGTAATAAAGGATGGTTTTGTGGCTTTGGACAAGTCATTCTCAAAGTACTCTAGTTCAATTGTATCAAACTTAAAAAGAAACTGAAGCCACTGATGCTTGATTTTAAAATGTAAAATTGTTTGTGTTTTATTGTATTATTATTTATTTTATTAAATATTTCCCAGTTACATTTTAATCAAGTTCTCATGGGACCTGCAACCAGGACATTTGACAACTTTGCTCTTGTCAACTGTTTAAGAATATTGTTGCAGTTGGGGCAGCCAGGTAGCATAGCGAGTAAGAGCACTGGCCCCAGAGTTGGGATGACCTGGGATTGAATCCAGGCTCAGACACTTAGCACCCAACCAGAAACACCTGGCTGTGTAACTTTGAGCAAGTTACTTAACCCCAATTGCTTATTTAAAAAAAAAAGAATATTTTTGCAGAAAATGTCCCTTACTGGTAGAGAGAGTTTCCTCATTGAGGTCTTCCATATAGCAATGAAACCACAGATCTGGCTCCTATTCAATGTCCTAAGGGCTGGAGATATAAAGAAAAAAGTGAAACACTGCATGGCCTTAAAATACTCATATTCTTCTGAGGGGAATAACATGTACACAAAGAAGTGAATACGAAGTTTTGTCATTTTTTTGTTCAGGATCTGTGAAAACATGGGAAACTCTCAGTGTGCAGACTCCTTCCACCAATGCAGATGACTTGCCCATCTCTAGTCATAGTCCTAGAAAGTTGCATGGAGTGCGGAGGAGTTCAGTAACTTGTCCATGTGTTCTGGGTTAGTGGGGCTAATTAGAGAATAATTAGGGCTAGTTAGAGACCAAAGAAATAGTCATTTCTATGCTTCAGTCACTAATAAGAGCTATAGAATTTAAAATAGTGTTGCAATTTCACATCTAGAAGACTGGCAAAGATGCCATAAAGATGGGAATGATTATTGTTAAATAATTGTAAAAATTCTGCAAAACAGTTTGGAATTATGCAAAGAAAGTGAATAAAATGTTCATTTTTTTTTAATCAGAGATCCTACTGCCAGGCAATTACTTCAAGGAGGGAAAAGATGGAAAGAAAGGTCTTCATATACACTAAAATATTCATAGCAGCATAAATTCTGTGTGTGTGTGTGTGCATGTGTGTAGCAAGAAACTGGAAACTACGTAGATGGCTATCATCTGGGAGAATGATTAAGCAAATTGTGGGACATTAATTCTATGTAATATTACCCTGCCAGAAGCAGCAATGAATCTGATTAATTCAGAGAAGTATGGGAAGACTTAGTAGACTCATGGAGTGATGTAAACAGAACCAAGAAAACAATATACATGGTACCTACAATGATAATAATAGAAAGAAGAGGGAAAAAAGGAAAGTGAACATTGTGTAACTATGGTGAATGTGTCTGGTCTCAGAAGAGAAGAGAATATATACTTCCCCCCTCATTTTGCTGAGAAGAGGGAACTATGCATACAGAACACTGCATTTAGTGTCAGACTTGGTTGATGTGCTGCTAATCTTGCTGAACCCATCTTTTTTTCTTTTAATTTTTTTCCTTGTTATTATAAATGGATGACTCACTAGGTTAGGGAGGGGACAAGATTGTATTTGGAAATGAAAGTGATTTTTCTAAAAACTTTAAGATTTTTGAAAAGGAGTAAGATTAGAATGGTAAAAGGTTATAGAAGACCTAGGATTTTTTAGGCCTAGGAGTTTTTATTTTGTTCTTTTAGAAAGAGACAATTTTTCTTTGGGGGTTTTGTTTCCAAGGAGAAATACAATACTCCTATCTGCTATCCAGTCAAAGCAATCAGGCTGTAAAAAAATCAGGAGGAAAACCAAATAAGCTTGATATATTTACAGATTCTATAATCACCAGAAATAACCTATTTTTAGTAAAACCTAGGGTTTGAATTTTTACTAAACCTGACACCACACTTTCAAATGACTGATAGTTTCTGAAAATAGCTAGTAAATAAGAATTTACTGATTTGCTGAGCATATGTCGTAACATGGACAAATGGGATGGGTCTGACCATGACTGCTACTCTCTAGCCCTATAGCCCTGAGCTTACCAGTTGAGCTCTTAAGTCATGAGAATGTATTTTCTGTATGTAACCATTCTATTTATATCTGACCTCAAAGTACTCCTTCTTCAACCTTCAATATCAAAATCCTGTGCTCATCTTTCCCATTGCTCACCTCCTCTGGTACTTGACCCTCCTGATATCGCCATGGCCATCTCCAAGACTCTGACTCTATATGAGGGACTTTCAGAGCCACCCTTCAAGGCCTCCTATAAATACCTACATTTAACCTGATGTATTTTATAAGAGTTTCCATCTGTCAATATAGAGGCTAACAACTGACTTTAATGGCTCTGAAATTTATCAGAAGAGCAAGATGTTCTATTAAGTTTTTATAAGAAAAAGGAATGAAAATCTAAAGGAATTGGTACAATTTATGGCAGCACCAGATACTTACTCCAGATTCCTCAGACCCAGAGTTAAGTCTGTTGAAGTACTTTTGCTTAGTAAGCTTTGGCATGCCTCCCTATCTTGGTGTTATCTAAATTACATAGAGAAATATACAAAGTGTGTACTTGGAACACATTATATGAGACTTATAAGGCTGTATATGGACAGATTTTTGAAAAATGTATGATGTACCTTCTGTTTCTTCATGTGTAAGAGACAAACCATGGATAGTATTGTATTTGGCACTTACCTATTTCAGTTAGATGTGTTTTACATAAAGACATAAATGTTTATAAAGCAGTTTTTCCTTCTCATTCTTTATCTTAACAACTGGGTTTGAGAAATACTCTGAGATTGCCTTTGTGGAAGTCAGATAAAAATAGATCAAAATACATTTGAACTTTTAAAAAAAATCTTTCCTCTGGAAATGTCTGGTTTTTTTTTTCTTTTTTAAACTTTGAAATGGGTTTTCACTAATATTGGAAAATTTGATATGGTTGATTCAAAAAGTAATAATTAAAGCATCTGTTAAGTGCAAGGTGTGCTAAGTGGAAGTGAGACAAATACAAAAACATCACAGTCCCTGCCCTCAAAGAGCCTGCATTCTTACAGTGGAAGCAACTTGTCCATAGAGAAGCCTGTACAGACAATATCATTGGAGAGGGCTGTGGTGGTAACAACTATGAAAGAATTGGAAAAGCCCCCAGAGAAGAGGTAGTATCTGGGGAAATGAGTTCAGAAATTCAAAAGGCAGAGATGAGAAGAAAGATCATTTCAGTAAGAGTGAAGGCCCAGAGACAGGAGACAGAATATTGTGGGAAGGTATTCTAGGTTCATAGGGCTAATCCTGAAGTCCCTACCATTTAGCCATAAATGGTCTCTAAATGAATGTTAAGTGTCTAAATACATGTTAAGTGTCATCTCGGTGCCAATAAGATATGAAAGCAAACTGCACGTTTATGTCAGTGGATATGAATTACAGCCAGCCCAATCTTGAATGAAAGGCAGGAATAGGGAGTGCAGAAGCTGCTAAGGTCCCTTGAGTATTGCCAGATGGGAGCCATGATCCTTTAAGCTTATACAGTTTTTTTTTTCAACACCAGGCAATGTAACCAGTATCTGCGTGAAGGTCATAGGATGAATCTTTGGTAGCAATAACGTATGAGATAATTTACCTATTTACTTCACTCCCTTCTCATTTTTATACATCCTATGGAGTCTTCCCACCACTAATTTGATTCTCTAATCACTGCAAACTTTGTTGGCACTCTGCTTTTAAGAGAAACCGAAAGGAAAAAAAAACAGAGAACTCACCATTATTTCTGTTGCTGCTGTTTGTCCTTCGTTCTCGAAGAGGACCCTGACATCAGGGAGCTCATGGCATGACATGCAAGTGAATTGGATTTAAGTAAGAGATGTCTGGGCAAAGTCACCAGCCTCATTTTCTCCTCTAGAGCCATTTATGGTCATATATGGATCATGAAAACTGGCAATGGCCCAGGATGCAGTGGGGTACCTTGGCCTTTTAAGGTCTTTAACAGATTTCAGTTTGACTGGGGCAGTGCCCTTTCAGTGTTTAAGGCTTTAAAAAAATGAAGCAAAGAATGGACTCTTAAAAAAAATATATCTGGGAGGGGAAGACTCAGGGTTTCTGGCCAAAACAGAAACAATTGTTATTTACATTCATTCTGAGCCAATAAGGGCCCAAACAGTATAATTCAGTGACTTCTTCCCAGATTCACTTAATAAGTTAAGCGTAGAAGTGAACTGAGGCAGCTCTGTGGCTCAGTAGATAGAACTCTGATCCTGAAGTCAGGAAGACTCTGAGTTCAGATGTGGTCTCAGACCCTTACTAACTGTGTGACCCTGGGCAAGTCACCTAACCCTGTTTCCCTCAGTTTCCTAATCTGTAAATGAGTTGGAGAAGGGCATGGCAAAGCACTCCAGGATCTCTGTCAAGAAAACCTCAAGTGGGGTCATGAAGGGTCAGAGTCAACTGAAAGGACTAAACAACAGTGGAAGTGTGGTTAGACTGGAAAGAGAGGAAGGAGCTAGTTTTTGAAGAGCTTTAAGTACCAGGGGACTTTGTGTTTGATACTGGAGGTCATATGGAGCCACTAGAAGTTTTGAACAAGATAGTGACATGGTCAGAACTATGACTTTGGCAGCTGTGGGGAGGCTAGATTGGTGGAGGGAGAGCCTTGGGGAGCTTGATCAGAAGGTTGATCTAGGACAATCAGAAATTGTCCTACAACTCTTTATTGAGATCTTTCCTATATCCCCTTGATTTCCTACTATGTACTGTACTTATAGGGCAGTTAGGTGGTATAGTGATAGAGTGCTGGTCCTGGAGTCAGTAGGATCTGCATTCAAATTTAGCCTCAGACACTTCCTAGCTGTGTGACCCTGGGCAAGTCATTTAACCCCTGTTTGCCTTAATTCACTGGAGAAGGAAATGGAAAACTATATCTAGTATCTTTGCCAAGAAAACCCCACACTGGGGATTGTGAAGAGTTGGACATAACTGAATGACTGAACAATAACAAAGAGGTGGGCCAGATGTACGGGGGCCACGGAGGTGAGTCAACTGAGTAAATGAGTTAAATCACTCCATTCCCACCAAAATTAAGTGATAAGATGCTATGCCCTGATACATTAACCTGCTGAGGATACATCTCAATTATTCACTGGGTATAAATAAGACCCAGCTACCTCCCTAGGCATGACAGGAAGTCTAGATTGGCTACTGACTTGGTCATTCCTCCTGGGACCTGTATAAACCCACTGAGTGGTGGGAATTCCAAAGCACTAAAGGTCTCCAAACTGAGAGGCAGGAGTGGGGCTATCATGCAAGAGAAGAGCCAGAAAGAATTGATAACACAGGGTCAACTGGCAAAAGGAGAAAGAGAAAGTAGAACTAATCTGGAGCAGAGAAGGGGAAGCTCAAAGAAGGTCAGTTGTACTCACCTCCTCTAGAACTAAAAGAAGTTGCCAGAAAAGGGCTGTTTTCCCCTCAGTTTCCCTTTCTGGTCTGCAAGCAGACTCTTATTCTTTTTTTTTCCTTTTTTTGGAGGGGGGAGGGCAGGGCAATTGGGGTTAAGTGACTTGCCCAAGGTCACACAGCTAGTAAGTGTTAAGTGTCTGAGGCTGGATTTGAACTCAGGTCCTCCTGACTCCAGGGCTGTTACTCTATTCACTGCACCACCTAGCTGCCCCAACTCTCATTCTTCTTTACCAAAACATTGCCAATTTTGCTTTAACAACAAACAGGCCAGGGGTTAACTAAAGATAGAAATCAATATAAATTAAGGCAGAAAACTAAACCTCTGCCTGAATGTTAGGAATTGTTCTGACAGGGAGATTGGAGCAATTGTCATTGTCTTTCTAACTTTTCATTTAATATAAACCCCCTAAAGCAGCAGAGGAGGCAGTCACATAGAATTGAGGGGCCCTTATATTGCCCCAGGCTTAAAATCAGCTATTTACTGTAGCAGGGAGAGAAGAAAGAAGCTTCCAGACCTCACACAGCTTAGTCAGTCTCTTGGAAAGCACCTTCCAGTTCCCTCTCTCTACATCCCTCTCCAGAGAGATGAAAAACTGCCTTTACAGTAAGGAAAACACTTCCCCCTTCCCATCCTGCAGTAGCTTTGCTTCTGCTTAAAGTGGGAAGAAATCATTCTTGGGATCTTTTGTGACTTAGGCTTCCCCACAGTCATTCTAAGTCTTGTCTCTTGCCACAATGACTATTACACATACTTAATGCAAAGTCTCAAGTTTCCTGAAATGGGCATTTCACTTGCAGATATAGTAGACACTAAGGAACAATGAGAACACTTCTTCAACCCATCACTTAGATTCCCTTTTACAAGTTGTTGTTGTGTTGTTTCAGTTTTGTCTGACTCTTTGTGAACCCATTCGGGATTTTCTCGGCAAAGATACTGGAGTGATTTGCTGTGTCCTTCTCCAGCTCATTTTACAGATTAGGAAACTGAGGCAAACAGGGTAAAGTGCCTTGCTCAGGGTCACCCAGCTTGTGTCAGCTAGATTCTAACTCAGGTCTTCCTGACTTCAGGTCTGGCATTCTATGCACTGAGCCACTTAGCTTCACCTCAGACCAGGAGGGAGATCATAGCAATTAAAATAAAGTACCACTTAAGAGGGAAAAAAGACCACCTAGGATAGCAGGGAAAAGCACTTATTAAAGCACCTACTATGAGGCAACCAGTGCTCTAAACACTGGAGATACAACTACAAAGTCAAAACCAGCCGTTGTTCTCCACAAGCTTGTATTCCACTGGGGTAGACAACTCAGGGAGAGGAAGGGGGTGTAGACGACAAGGGAGGCATATTTTGGTTTTGTAAAAGTGAAAAATCTACTTGGTGTAGAGATGCACAGAATTATTCAGGTCTTGATCATGCTTTTATCATTCATACAATATCCAAAGTCATCACCATGGAATCAGCTAATAGTTCAAATGAACCTTTTCTTAAAGACGCTCTCAAGTCACCAGTTTTTTTTTTTTAAATCAATAGTTAAGATGGTCAGGCTTGAGATGCCTCATGGTGTAGTGGCTAGAGGGCCAGCCATGGAGTTGGGAAGACATAGATTCAGGTCTTGCCTCTGACTCACACTAACTCTATTTTGCAATGGGCTAGTCACTTCTCTTCTGAGGGCTCTACCAACTCTCTGAGACTATAATTTTGTAGACATTTTGCCCCTCTGTATCACTGAAGACATTTTCACAGTGAGAGTTCCCTACAGTGATAAAATGCTGGATACAGACCAAAAATCGCCCCCAAACCCAAGGTGGTCAATAGCGAGCTTTCAGTCCTATGGTGTTGCTAGGTATCCAGTATTGTTGCAAACATCACACAATGGACATGCCAGATTCTCTCTGTCTAGTGATAGGCAACTATGAAGCACTAGTCTTTGCTACTTGATAGAAAGCCTTGACAAACAGTCCTTTGTTCTCAAAGAGGGCCAGTGACATCTCAAGGATGATGTCTTGACTTGCACATGAACTGGTTTTAAGTGAGGCAGAGTTGTGCAAAGTCATCAGCCTTACTGTCTTCTCCAGAGTCATCAAAGTGCATTGGAAAGAAAAAAAGTCAATATGACTGGAGATAGCCCTGTATATAGCGGATGACCTTGGCCTTTCTAAATTAAGGTCTTTCCCAGGCCTCTATTTGTCTGAGGCAATGTCCATTCAATGACTAAGGACTAGGTAAAAACAGAGACAAAAGATAGCCTAATTTACCATCACAAAATATCAATCTGGTCAACTCTTTACCCTTGTGGAACAGTGGTGAAAGGCCAATGGAATCTTTCTATCACACATGTATACATTCAGCCTTAGTGTCCTCAGAAGTTAATCATAGAATAACTTTGGTCCCAAGGATGCCTTTTGAGTAATTTTAATGTTTCTTCACTCTTCAGAGACATTTGTTTTTAGCAAATATTGGTATACATACAAACGGGTAACTTTCTACCCAGACAGTTTGGAAAAAATAGCAATATAGCTAGAGTAGCAACACATACTAACAGTCTTTTCCCTCTACAGACACAGGAGTACTTATTCCACCACATAATTATTCATATACCTAAAAGTGCACATAATATTTTATTCCATTTTTTCCCTCATTAGGGAATCACTGAAGCAGAGAAACATAAAGTTAGATTGACATTAATAGTGCCCACAGAACAGGTTTTGGTGAAGAATTAGCATGTCTTTCATTTTCACACAAGCAGTTGGGTTTTATGAAAGATTGATAGCCGTGATGACTAAAATTGTCTGTATATTTGTTTAAAAAAATGTACCAAGGAGGCAGGATGCTGAGTTTCTCATGCCTCCCCTTCAATAACTTTCCCTTTTGCCCTTCTGTGACCAGATGATGCGCTGAGATGGTCATTCAGTAACCAAACCTCCTGCCTCTGCAGCCTATGCTGTGCATGAAATCTGTATATACAAAATAGCTCAAACAAGGTTCAGCTAATTTAATCATTTCAAGTATTTTAATGACCTTTGGCAATCACTGCATAATCAACATGGTGGCTATGGTTAGTATTGATTTTGAAGATAACTAGAAATTGGATCAGTCATGTATGGGCTGCCTTGACAGAATTCAGTGGGGAGGAAAATCAGTCAAATAGAGTCTGAATGATAAGGAAAATATCTGACCCTAAATCTTGTGTATAAAATAGCAAACATTTGGAATTTTGGAAATTTTAAAAATTAAAAGTTTTTTTTTGTTATCATTTTGGTTTTTGTTTGTTTATTTTGTAAATACAGGAACAACCTATAATAAAAGGAGCTGTATTAACAGCATCTTAGTTGACTGGGGTTTTTTTGAGGGCAACATCAAATGCTAATTTGACGTCATAGGATATTATAGTTAGACAAGGCCTCAGAAGCCTTATATATAAATTATATATATAAAAATACGTGCAAGAGAATCCTTTCTACAATATATTTGACAAATGGTCATCTAGCCTTTGCCTGAAGACCTCCAGCGAGGGGGGAGCTCCACTTCTCACCCCCAAGTAGCAATTACACTCTGGGACAGTTCTAATAATAAGGAAGTTTGTGCTGATATCAAGCTAAATTTGCAAATTCAGTTTACTTCCTAGTTCTATGCACTGGTATCAAGCAGAAAAGAATCTAATCCCTCTTTCACAAGACATTCTTTATCATTCTTTCCTTCCTTCTTGATCCCCTTCCCCTCACTGTTCTGTTCTCTAGGTTAAATAACCCGGGTTCCTTTTGCAGATCATTATGTGGCATGATCTTTAGAAACTTTGCAATCTTGGCTTCCTTCTTCAAGACGTGTGTGTGTGTGTGTGTGTGTGTGTGTGTGTGATGAAATTTAAAAGTCAGACTTTGGCAGTGTGATTAAGCCTGTGGACCCCTTCTCAGAATAATGTTTTTAAATGTGTAAAATACATAGGATCACAAAGATAATGAATTATGTTGAAATGTAGTTATCAAATTTTTAAAAAAAGTTTTTTGACCCTAGGATAAGAATCCCTGTAAGACAGTCTCTAGTTTATCCGCATATTTTATCTCTTCTTATGCTTCAATTTCTACCATACTCAGACTTAATTCAGTCATTCTGCAAAGGAAGTGTTTTGTTCTCAGTCACCAGAGTCTTTTGGTCCCAAAGCCCTGTCTCTTTAGTCATAGTTATTGACTTCTGGAGCAAAACTTAGCAGTTAGCACCCAGTGAGGAAAAACATCTGGGTATTTCTACACAGAGGGGGCCCTGAGTGACAGATGACTGATGTATTCCATAGCCTTTCCCAATGGAAAACCTCCTTTCATAATCGCTATGAGGTTGTTAATAGCTAGTGCCTTTAGTATTAACCCCATGTTCTTCAGCCTTTAGCATTCCTAAAAGAAAGTCAAAGTAAAATGAATGGGAACTCAGAAATTAGTTTTGGTTGTCCGTACACTGAGTATAGTTGCAAGAACCATGGCATGGTAATCAGAAGCCTGGAGTTCCAATCTCAGCTCTAATTCTAACTCATAGGGCAAATGCCCCAAACTTTCTGGAACTTAGTTTCTTGTTCTGTCAATATTCTGCAGAAGGAGAGGGTTAGACTAGATGATCTCTAAGTACTTGTGTAATCCTGATGGTCTCAGATTGATTTTTAACCTAATTCCACTAATAAAGTACCTGTCAGGATTTGTTAAAGGAGCACATAGCTGAGCTACAACTGAATCTGACTAAGACCACATAGGCCAACATTTACCTGGGTGTAGCAAGGAATCCTCAAAATAACAGCCTTTCCATATGACTGTCTTCATCATGTGTTATGAACTTGACCCTCAGATATTTTGGTGAGACTGACTTTGCTATAGGAGGGACACATAAAAATAAAGTAGAATATTTCCAGTGTCCCCAAGGAGGCATTTTGAAGTCGCAGTGAAGACTGTCTCTAATTGTTCATGAGGAGAAGGCTCTGCTCCTTCTTGGGAGCACACTTAAAGGTGACCCTAATATAAAAGGTATATGGATCTGAATGAGTACCATGAGTTTGATAGATTTATTTTTGACCCTTCCTTTATTAAAGTGAAAAATACACAAAACATCTAAACATCCCCCTAAAACCTGGGATTTTTAGCCTGTTATAATTCATTTTATGTGTGTGAACAGAGACTTCAACACCAAGATTATTCATTCAGACTTTTTCCTTAATGATGCCAATTGTCTGCTAGATCAGTCAAGAAAACCTCTATTTGTAAAACTGTGGGAGGGTTGGACTCAAAAGGCAACATGGTATAATTGATTAAACATTGGGTTTAGAGTAAGGAAGACTTGGGCTTATATCTTTACTCAGGCATACACTGGCTGTGTGACCCTGGGTAAGTCACTGAGCCTCAGTTTTTTCAGCTGTAAAATGGGGATAATAAATAGTTCCCAAATTGAAGGATTGTTATAAAGATCAAATGAGATAATGACTATGAAGTGCTTTGCAAACCTTGAAGTACAATAGAAATGTGAGCTACTATAATTAGCAGATGATCTCAAAGGTCTCTTCCAGCTCTAAATCTATGACCCTATGACCCTTTTGAGCTTAACATAGAGTGAAAGAATGTTTGAGTTGAAGGAGACCTCATTGGTCAACTAGTGTAATCCATTGTTGTTGTTTAGTCATTTCCAGTTGTGCCTGAACCTTGTGACTGCAATTGCGGTTTTCTTGACAGAGATACTAAAGTGGTTTGCTTTTTCCTTATCCATCTTGTTATACAGATGAGGAAATGGAGACAAACAGGGTGAAGTCACTTGTCCAGGTTGCACAGCTAGTCAGTTTCTAAGGCCACATTTGAACTCAAGAAGATGCATCTCCATGACTCCAGACCGAATGCTCTATCTACTGCAGCGCCTCCTAGCTACCAGGCTAATGCCTACCCACCCCCATCTGCGAAATCTCCACAATGTAACAGAGCCAATATATAGTCAATAGGACTTCACTTAAAGACTTCTCAGGAGTGGGGATTCACTTGTTCAGCTCTCACTGTTAGGAAGGTTTTCCTGATGTCATCTCAATTAGCCTCTTTGCCACTTCTACCTTTTGCATCTACTTTTTTTCTCTCAGGGTCCAGCAGAACAAGTCTCTTCCACGTGACAACCCTTCAAATAGATGAGCATACCTCCTTGTGTCCACCTCCCGATCCCCATCCCCTGCCTCTTCTTTTATAATTCAAGGTCCTTCACCATCCTGTTTGTCTTCCTCTGGTGCTCTTTAGCTAATCAGTGTTTTTCTGAAAGTGTAACATAGAGAACTAAACACAGCACTGCAGATATGGACTAACCAGGAAAAAAATACAAAGCCATTATTGCCTCCTTATATCTGGCAGCTACAGCTCCCTTAAGACTGCATTAGTTTTCTTTGAGTCAGTGTATATCACATTGCTGACTCATACAGAACTTGTAGTCCACTGAAACCTCCAGATTTTTTTTTCACATGAACTATCTTCTGCCAGGATTCTATCTCATACTTGTGAAATTGAATTTTGGATCCTAAAGATAAGAATTTACTTTTACTCCTATTAAATTTCATTATATTAGATTCTGCCCAATATTCCAGCTTGTTAAAGAGTGTTTTGCACTCTGTTTCATGATCAGTATATTTATTAGTCCTCCCAGCTTTGTGTCATGTGCAAATTTGATGAGGATGCCCTCTATGCCTTTATCCAAGTCAGTGCTAAAAATGTTAACTAGGCTAGGGCCAAACACAGGTCCCTGAGACACTCCACTAGAGACTCCCTGCCAAATAAACATGAGAGAATGAATAAATACTCTGAATATATACATTCAGCCCTTTCAGAAACCCATTTAATTATACTATTGTCTCGCCAGCCCATGTCTCCATCTTTCCCATAGGAACAACATAAGCTACTTTATCAATATGATAAAATTAAGGAAACTATGCCTGCTATATAGTATGGTGACATTCTCATCCTGTGAGTCCATTGTGAAATTCTGTATTTAGACTTGGGTATCCTGGTTTCTCCATGTTGACATATTGTCCTAAGGTACTGGAGAATGTGACTGGAGCTCTCTGGCACATGTGGTTGAAATGAACAACTTTTGGCCATATAAAATAATGTGGGCTGAGTAGAACAAAGTATTGGGACAATCTTTAACACTTTCTTTCTACAATAAAATAAAACTAAAAGGGGGACAAAATGAAGGATAATCTTGGCTTCAAGGACTCACTCTAACTGCACAAGTCCTTGCAGAATGAAAATCATTACCCAGAGGTATATTTTCTGAAATTAGCTAAATTAGTCTTGACCCATAATAGGAATTCATTTAAAAACACCTTTCTTTCACTAGGAGAAGGATTACTCCGGGCTATTGTATGGATTTTTAATTTTCTCCAGTAAATGGCATATGATGCTTTTCAAGAGGCACTTTGGTTGAGGTTTAAGAATGAGATTAGTTACATTAGTTAAAGTAGGACAAAATAATTCCAAAGCATATTGTAAATTCTGCTTGCAGAGTGGCAGAAGACAAGGCCAGATGATGAATAGACTGACAAGAGTTACTTTTGTCCATCTATTAAGCCATCAAGACTAAATTATAATATGTTGCCATTTATATGATCATTCTGGAAAATATGGTTCATCCTTTCTAAAATAATTCCAACTCAAAAGGACATTGTATTTATGGTCTCCCTATTTACTGTTTTCAACACCAAACTTTATGAGGTCAACATCCATTATTTTTTCATTGTCATTTGCTATGTCAAGATTTCAATGGATTTAAAGGGCCCTGGAGGAAGAATATAAACTAGTTTGTCACTGAAGAGGAAAAAGATGTCCCCAAATTGCAATGTGTAGTGAAGAAATGAAGGTCTGTATTAAATAAGAGCTAAAGAGATAAAAGGATGATCTTCTAAAGCACTCATTTCAGCTCAGACAGATGACCAAGTGGTAAAGATATGATAAAATTCTAGTAGCTATGCACATGCACAAAACACCAATCAGCCCCAGCCTTCATAGCACAGTTTTGCATCATATATGAAGTGGAGAGCCCATGCTTCCCCTTTGGAAGACTAAGTGAGGCCTACAAATCTTAATGAAATGTATTAGTCATCTCCCTTCAAAAGGCCTCAGTTCAGCCTGCTTTGTTTCAATGATTCACCAAAAATTTGGTTGGGCTTTTTTTCGGTGTACTTGATGCCAAATAAGTGGTTAGACTAAACAGCTAGAGAGCTTTGATTGTCTATTATGTCCTCTGTCCTAGAGCTAGCAAACTCCTGGTTCCTGCTCCTAATCTACATGATTTCAAATTGAGATTTCAACATGAGATTAAGACCTATTTCCCCTGCTAGCTCTACCCCTCCTAGACTACTTTGTCTCCCTGCCTAGACCCTTCCATTGTCTTGGATATCCTTTGGGTGTTGCTGGGCCAAAGGGTATGTGCAATGTAGTATTGAGATTTCAATAAATTTAAAGGGTTCCAGAGAAAGAATATAAACTATTTTGTCCCCGAAGAGGAAAAAAAAATCCCAAAACTACAATGTGTAGTAAAGAAATGAAACTAGACATCAGCAGTATGTGAACCAAGAATTAACAGGAGATCAGGCTGGTTGTTGAAGAGGCAACAGAACTAGGGACCAAATTGCCAACATTCTATAAATTATGAAGAAAGCAGGGTAGTTCCAGGGAAAAAAAAGCATCTCCTTTTGCTTCTTTGGGACAGCTAGATGGCACAATGAATAGGGTGCTAGGCCTGGAGTCAGGAAGACTCCGCATCCTGTGTTCAAATCCTGCCTCAGACACTGTGGATCACAACAAAAATTTGTTAAGTCCTCAAAGAGATGGGAGTACCAGGTCATCTTACTTATCTTCTGAGGAGCTTGTATACAGGCCAAGACGCAAAAGTTAGAACCAAACATGGAACTGGCTGGCTTATGGTCAGGAAAAGAGAACAAGGCTGTATATTGTTACCTTATTTATTTAACTAATATGCAGAACATATGTGAAATACCAGCCTGGATGAATCACAAGCTGGAATTAAGTTGCCAGGAGAAACATCAATATTCTCGGATAGGCAGATGATAACACTCTGATGGCAGAAAGTGAAGAGAAAGCCTTTTGAGGGTGAAAGAACAGAGTATAAAAGTTGACTTGAAGCTTAACATCAAAAAACCCAATATCTTGGCAACTGAACCTCTTGCAGATCTACCCAGTTCCTGGTGCCTATTTACTCAAATTATCTTGTATTTATCTTGTGCGGTCTTATGCATGAACAGGTTGTTTCTCCTGATAAAATGTAGGCTCCCTGAGGTCAGAGACTGTTTCACTTTTATCTTTGTATTCCTTTTGCCCAGCATAGTTCCTGCAACATAGTTGGCAATTAATAATAATAATAGTAACTTAATGGCTAAAATTTATATAGTGCTTACTACATGCCAGGCACTATGCTAAAGGCTTTACAGTTATTATCTCATTTAATTCTCACAACAACTCTTCAAGGTAGGTGCTGTTATGATCACCACTTTACAGATGAGAAAATTGAGCAGAGGTGGAGTGACTTGCTAGTCACTCAGCTAGTGTCTGAGGCCTGATTTGAACTCAGGTCTTCCTGACTCCAGAGGGGATGCTATGACAATAACAGTAGCTAGCATTTGTATAATACCGTAAGGTTTGTTAAGCACTTTCATTTTATCCTCATAATATCCCTGGGAACTAGGTACTGTCATCATTCTTATTTTTCAAATGAGAAATGAGAGAATTAATTTACCTTCAGTTAAGGCTTGGGTGACTAACTTGTTGGGCAGCTTAGTAAGCATGTAAACTCAGGTTTTTCCTTTTTTTTTTGCTTTTTACTTTTTGGAGGGGGAAGGGCAGGGCAATTGGGGTCAAGTGACTTGCTCAAGGTCACATGGCTAGTAAGTGTTCAGGTTTTTCCTCACTTCAGTGCACCACTATATCCACTATACCTCTTAGTTGACTTCATGATCTTCTTTTCTTAATCTTCCTTTCCTCCAAACTTGCCTCTATCCATTGATAGAAACATTATCCTTCCATTTAACCATGATCATAATCTTGGAGTCTCTGCCTCACTCCCCATGTCCAATCAGGTGCACAGTCCTGCCAACTTGATACTTATAACATCTCTCACATGTGTCTATCTTCTGCCTGTGATTCACAGGGTGACCGTCCTAAGTTATCCCCTGATACCTGGATTATTGAAATGTAACTTATTACAGGTATGGCCATGGTTTTAGCTTTGCTCCATTCGTGTGGAATTATGCAGGGACTATATGAATTAGGAAAAGAATAACAAAAAAGGGGGAAAACAAAAGTATGGTATAGAGTCAAAGGAAATTTCAAATAAGTGCCTCTAAGAAGAGTGAGTGGTAAAGTAGAATGAATGGTAGAGTTGGAGTCAGAAGAGGCCTGGGTTCAAATCCTACCTCTGACAGTAACTATATGACCATGGATAAGTCATTTAGCTTTAACCACAAATCCTCAGGCTCCTTATCTATGGAATGGAGATAATAGTACCGATAGTACTTTTCTAATAGGACTGTAGTGCTAGTCACATTAAATAACTTTTTGTAAAACTTCAAGTGCTATGTCAGTGATTGTGGTTGGTAGTTGTTGGTGGCTGTTGCCAACAAGAGGAGGGATGTCATATGAGGCAGCTGGTAGAAATGTGCATGGAGTGTTCTGGAGACAATAGGGTAGGTTAATTTAGCTGGGGATGAGGGTTCGTATAAGGGACTAGTGGGAGAAAGTGAAGCTGGAGAAGTGGGGGCAGAGGGATGGGATGGACTGTGGATGTTTCTGAATGCCATATTCAGGAGATTGGGTTTTTCTCTATGCAGTGAGTAACCACAGAAGGTTTTGTATCAGGAGAGTGACCTGGGTAAAATGATGATTAGGAAGAAGATGCCCCATTTTAGATGAGAGAAAAAATTCAATCATGAAGGAGCTAGGACAGAGGTGGCTGTTCTGTAAAATTGGATTCAGTCAAAGGTCTCACTTAGGGATTTAGAAGGCCAAGTGTGATTTCAAGGCCACAGGCTCCCCGCCTCTGAGTGCGGAGAATGGGGAGGAATGGTCACCAGTAGTAGGTGCTACTGAGAAGTGACTTGGGGGACAAAGACTGAGAAAAGGCCATTGGTTTTGACTATGAGTAACTGACCTATGAAATTAGAGAAGTTTCAGTACAGCAATTGGGAATGAATCCATAACACAAGTGGTTAAGGAGAGAGTGGGTAGGGAAGTGGAGGCCATTAGCTAGGCAACCGTTTCTAGAAATTTGCCAGTGAAGAGAGACAGAGGGGACGGAAGCTTGAGGGGGTACTAAGGGTCAAAGGCAACTTTCTTTTAGTATAGGAAATTTTGAACTTGGATGTAAGTAGGGGGTGTAGGCACCTGTCTACAGAGATTGAAGATGCAAGAGAAAGAGTGAAGTTCAATTATATATATATATATATGTGTGTGTGTGTGTGTGTATACACACCCACATTATATGCTGAAATTCTTCAAAGAAAATGTTCTGAACAGCCCAAGTATAACTGTAGAAAGTACTACTCAAAGAATTATTCCTGAAAGCCTTGAAATTCTTAAAAAAAATAAACTATGGTTAGCATTCAATTAATTTCTCTATAGTCCCAGAAGAGCATTGTTACCAGAGCTCTAATCATTAAAAATAATACAGAACATTTCTAAGGCTCTCACACTCACAGGACAACTGATCTGCTGTGATGCCTAAGCTTCTAAGACTAGGTTGGAACACTGGGAAACTGGAGACATTCTACATGGAGGTAGATTTAAAAAAAAATATTGATCTAAACCAGTTAATTCATAATTTGAATGCTAATGAATTTTGGCATAATTTCCTAAACTTAAATAATACATGTCAGATTTCTTTATTTTTGCATTCTCCTGAAAATGCATTCTTTCTTCCTGTACTCAAATCATGATGTGGAATGTGCCTTGAGCACTCAGAAATACATCAAAACTGAATTTACTTGACAGCTGAATCATAAAATAGTAGGAAGTTTGATGTTTCACAAAATTATCTGGTTGGAGGACACTGCTGATCCCTGCAAACTTGACCCTGATGACTTTTGTTATGTTAGTTATGCAAAAGATACTGTAATAAGTCTATCTTCTGTTTGTGGACTGTCTTACGCTACACAAGAAGAGGACACCCGGGAAGAGTCCAATGTATACCACATATTTTGGGAGGGCAGATGTCAAAGGGTTTAGAGGAAGGATAGAGAAGAACCTATGAAGTCAAATTGTACAGGAGCAGTCAGCCCAGGAAGGAGGGGAGACACATTTGAATTGAGATTCTCAGCCTTTATTGTGTCATAGACTACGTCCCCCTCCAATCTGATGAGGCTTATGGGTCCCTTCTCAGAATTATGATTGTTGCCTACATTCATATTTTTAGGAAATGAGAATTTTCAGTTAAAAAATAAAAACAGACTTTTCCTTCCCCATCCTAACAACATCTGCCAAGGGGTTGGTTGGTCACAAAACACCTGGGGATCCTCAATTCTTTCCAATTTAGAAAGAGAAAAAAAACAAAGTGAGATCAATCCTGGGACTCTAAGACATATTTTTTATATATTCCAGCTAGCTTTGAAGGAGTTTTTAGATTATTGAAGAAGAAGAGGTCCAGGATGGGACAATGGCAGCAGTGTGGCTATGGTGACAGGCAGTTACATCCACATCTGCAGTTCCCATTCTTCAAGACCTGAGAGATGAGACTAGTGCTCTTTCTAATAGCACTGACAGAAAAAAAAAACAACTGGAAGGAGCAGGTCTTCCATATCCCTACTCCTGCCTTGCTTTTGCTTAATTGTGTGTGTGTTTTATTCTGCAAAAGAGCATATTTACTCAATTGAATATTATTTCTGATAAACACCTGTGGTTGGCCCCACCCTTATGTTACCTGGTGTTCCTTTGTTTGTGGCACAAGGGTGCACTGGGAGTCACACTGAAGAGAGGGGCCTTTCCGAGTTGCAAGGCTGAGAGTTTCATCCCACAGCCCATCATTCTAGAGTTGTACACTCTTTAGCTGGGGCAATGCAAGCACAAGCCATTTCATAACTGCCAGTCCAAGTGCAGATATACTATGAATCTGGGCCATATTTTATAAATCTGTATTATAGACTTAAGCCTAAGAGATACGTGGACCCCAAGTTAAGAACCTCTGCTTCAAATAATGAAAATCTGAAATCACAAAGAGAAATAATTAAGAGAAGGATGTTGAGGAAAAGATGTATGAAGAGATTGACAGTGAATATGCAGGGCAAGCACCAACCCAATTCCATTTTTAAAAAGGTATGTACAGACAAATGGAAGAAAAAGTCAGTTAATCCAGAATGAATAAAAAATCATGGCAAAATCATGTAAGGATAATATTAGAATTTTCACGAATCAGAATGTGTTGGTGCTAGAGAGGAAACTAGAAAACAGAGGGGTTTCCCTAACCTGAAATGGTGGAAAGAGGAGGATCTATGAAGAGATATATACACTGATCAAAACAGATATGGTGATCCAAAGAAGCTAGATGGTGCAATGAATAGAATACTGGAGTTAGGAAGACCTGAATTTGAATCCTGCCTCAGACCTTTATCTGTGTGACCCTGGGCAAGTCATTGACCTGGGCAAAATACTCCAGGTACTTCATCTATAAAATGGAGATAATAATATTACCTACCTCACAGACTTATTGTGAGGACTAAATGAAGTAACATATGCAAAGCACTTTGCCAATCTTAAAATGCTATATAAATGTTATGTTAATAGATGAGAGAAAGAATATAGAACTGCTCCATGTAAACTCCCCCAGTACTGGAACTTCTTTGGTTTTGTCTTTGTGCTTGGCACAGGACATAGAGCTTGTTGAATTAAATTTGATCCTTACAACAACTCTGAAAGGTAGAAAAGGACAGGTATCATCCTTCTGATGAGGAAAACTGGGCCTAGAGAAGTTTCCGTGATTAACCCAAGGTCATATGGACAGCAAGGGACAGAGTTATGAATTCAAATCAAGTTTTCTGAACTCTAATATACCTTCCACTCCACCATACCACCTTGAGACCCAGACTGATTTTATTTTTCCTTTTGTATAAGAATTGGACAGGAGAGGAAATGTGAATGAGTTGAGATCTGCACCAGTGGCATAGGTGGCCACATTAATGATGTGGCAGATGCAGGATACTTGGAGGTGCTTTGAAAAGTCTTGGATGAGCACAGTGCTCCACAACAGAGTCTGTAGGAAGATGAGGACAGAGGTCTTTTCAGATGGCATCTCTGATTTCAGACTTTTAGGATGGAGCCTGTGTATGAATGTGCGTTTAATCAGTTGTAAATTTAAAAAGGAGATGAAGAAAAGGCCAGTCTTCAACATATTTCTTTGTATTCCTTTTCAAATGAATTCATGACTTTGAAATTCATAAATAAAATGACAGTTTTATGGTTCCAAAGAACAAATGCTTATATTTAACCAGAAAACAGTTATGTGTCAAGAGTAGGAGGGGTGCCAGCTTTGGCTTCTAAAAACTGTTCTGCAAATGCGCCTCACTAATAAAAGTCTCATATTCTTTAGAAGAAGGCACTTGAGTTTTCCAAACTCCCAACTCCCACACTGCCTAGGTCCCCATGAATACCTATTGTAGGTATGAGTTTCAGATTTTCAGGTGGATGATAGTTGATGACCACCAACGGATTTCTTTTTTCTTTTTTATTGATGATCTTTGTTTTACATCATATTTATTTAAAAATATACTTCAGTCCCTCTTCTGTGTAGAGATCTACCTTTGTAACAAACAATAAAAATGAAAAAAAGAGCAGTTAAGTAAGGAACCAAATCTAGTAGTTTATGCCATATTCCACACCCATAGTCCACCATATTTTGGTCGGACAGACTTGGTCATTATAATTATACATAGTTCAATATTTTTCTTCTTTCAATTTACAAGATTATAGTCATTATGTACGTGTATATATCTGTATGAATATACATATATGTGTATATATGTATATATATATTCAGTCAGTCAGTAAGCACTTATTAAATGCTTATTCTATGTCAGGCACTAAGGTAAGTGTTAAAGAAACAAAGATTTTTTCATTTGCCTGGTTCTAGTTATTTTGTGCTATACCAGTAGTTCATGTAAAACTTTTCATGCTTTTCTGATTTCTTCATGTTCCTCATTTCTTATCCCCAACTAATATTTCATTCCCTTATTGTCCCACAATTTGTTCATCCATTGCCCAAATAATGGGCATCTATATTTTTCCCAGGTTTTTTTTTTGCTGCCAGAACAATTGGAATTATAAATAGTTTGATACTGGTGGGACCTTTCTTTATGTCTTTGAATTCCTTAGGGGTATATGCCTAGCAGTGGAATCTGGATGCTTAGTCTGTGCTGTGGATCAAAGGCTATGGATATTTTCGTTGCTTTTTATTATGGTTCTATTTATTTCCAGAAAGTTCGTACCATTTCACAGCTCCAGCAACAGTGTGCTATAGTTCCCTAACTCCTCCATCATTGGCGATTCTCATCTTTTGTCTTCTGTGTCAGTGCACTCTGGACTTTTTCTATCATGACTTCATGCTGGGTACCTTCTCTCCTCCTCCTCTTTTCAACTTTCTTTTGCATGTTGTCTTCCCCCATTCGAATGTAAGCTCCTCAAGGACACTGACTATTGCTTGTGTTTGTATTCCCACCACTTAGCAAATATTAAGTGCTTACTAAGTGCTTGTTGATGGCTGACTGCCTGACATTTGTGTGAAACAAGAAGGGTCATTGTCCAGGGAGCAGCAAGGAGTGATTGAAAATACTTTCCACTTTCTTACTTCATTCTCTTCTTTCTGTTCTTGTTGCCACTTACATATGTGCAGTGGCTGTCACAGATTTATGTGTATAGATATGTATAGTGCCCTGATGTATTAACTCCAGTGCATCCCAGGGAGGGGGCCAGAAATTCCCTATGATCTCTTGCAAAAACGAGGGATGTTTAGTTAGGAGAAGCTATAGTAGAGGGCCATGATAGCTATCTTCAAGTATTGGAAAGGCTTTGAAATGACAGAAGGATTTGCCTTGTTCTGATAGTCCTCTAAGGCTAGAACCACAAGCTTTATAAATGGAAGTCAGAGAGAGGCCCATTCTGGCTTGATGTGAGGAAAAACTGATTAACACTTAGCTATGTAAAAGTGTAATGGACTGCCTCTGGAGGTAGTGTGATCTTTCTCAATGGAGGTCTATGGTAATAACAATGAAAATATTAATAATAACTAGCATTTATAAAAAGCTTTATGGTTTTCAGAACACTTTACCAATATTACCTCATTTATTCTCACAACAACCCTGGGAGGTAAGTGCTATTATTATCATCATTTTATAGCCTGGGAAACTGAGGCAGATAGTGGATAAGTGACTTGCCTGAGGCCAGATTGTGACTTCCTGACTCTAGACCAAGCACTCTATCTACCACACCACACTGTTACCTTTCTTCAAGGAAAATTTGAATGACCACTTGTCATGGTTGTTACAGAGAAGATTCTTGTTCAGATACATGGATAAATAAAGCATTTATTGAGTGCTTACTATGTGCAAACACTGCTCTATATGCTGAAGATATAAATACAAGCATATAACACAGTCTTTACCCTTAAGAAACTTATATTCTAACAAGGGAAGATAACAGAGTAAGGGATGTTAAAAGGAGAAGAGCAGAGGAGGCTGAGAAGAAGATAAAAATGTGATTGAGGTGGTCTGAAGTCCCTGCATTTTTGGATCCTGTGATCCTATAATTTTACAACAAACCTCTTGTTGAATCTTCAGCCCATGACTTTTAATCTTGGTACATTGGATTGATCAATTGAACTCAAATGATGAATAGATTGGTTTTCATTTCATGATATGTGATTATGAGCTTGGCTCTGATACAGTGGTCTTGCTCTGTCAGAATAGCCTGTGTTCCCAAATAAAATATTTTGTGAGATAATAGAGGGGATCTTTATATAAACAACTGAATTCAGCAAACATTTATTAAGCCCTGTGTTTGGTACTGGTGAGACAAGTTTGTAAAATCTTTGTTGCTAGAGTTCTTACAATCTATCTAAAAGAGAGGGTGACACTTATATACAATGATATGCTCTGCAATGCACATTAGAAAATGATTAATTACATAGGAGACATCGGTGTGCTATTACAGATTCAAGAAGGAAGGGATCAATTCTGGTCAGAACAGGACAGGTGGGTATCAGAAATAATGTCATGGAGCAGGTGTTCTCTCAACTGGACCTTGGAAGAGGAGAAGAATTTCAATAGGCAGAAATGAGGGTAGAGAATACACTGCAGACACAGGGATGTTCACATACAAAAGTATTTGCAAGCTCCCCTGGGAGAGTATTTGAGTACTCATTCTATTCCCGAGTAAGAAGAATGATCTCCTTCCAGGTTATTTTATTCCTAGTATGAAATGTTCTAAAAGTAGAAAAAGGGACAATGTAGGTAGGATGGCCCATGCAATCATTCGATATATAATCCATTAGTTTGTCAGCAGATCAGTCAGCATTCAACATACAGTTGTGTCTAGAATGTATAATTCATATTGTGGTAAGTGCTTTCACAGACACCTACTGAGAGCCATAAGCAACCGGATGTAACTGAGGTTTTGAGTCTGGGTGCCAGTATGCAGGGGGTTGCTTTCTCTGTGGCAGTCTCTATTCCTGAGCCTTGCCTCAGAGGGCTCTGTTTCCCCATGATACTTCCTTAAGGGTCCTGTCCTTACTGTTCACCTCTCTTAGACTTGTTTTCCTCTCTTAGTCCCTGAGATGTGTTAGGTTAGACTCTCTGGGAAAAGGACCACTCTTTTTCCCAATCTGACTGCATCTTCAACCAGACTGTCCTCTGTGTGGTCAGCACCTCCCTTCCCAGCCCCCTACCCTTTCCCAATTGAACTTACATCGGTATGAACACTCCTTAGCTCTGTATTAATCTAACCTGTGAGTTTCAAATTCCTCATTCTCTCACTTGCCCCTCCTACTTACAGCCTCAAGCTCCAATTGTCTGGACAAAAGCATGAAAGATTGGTGATTTATGCCCCAATGTAGGACCCAGGTAGATGGTGGTAGGTGGTAGAATGTGAATATGGTTGCCATAATTATGCTAATATCAAATGAGCTAATCAATCAAAAAAATTTTTTTTGCTCTACTGATTTTCCATCTGAAATGCCTCAGGAAATTTGAACAGAGTCTGTCTTGTCCAGGGCTGCACAAAAGAAATGAACTGGTCATATGGGAGTTGCAGGGATGACCTTGCCTTCTTGCAAGCATTCTTACTTTTCATTTCTTTAGAATGTTGGAATTCACCTCTTCACAGATAGATTTTACTCATATTGTTAGTTGAAATGATGTTTGTTCATTGTGGAACCTCAGTAAATTGTGTGTGTGTGTGTGTGTGTGTGTGTGTTTTCAAATCAGATATTGGTCAATGGAATTGTGGGCAGCAAGTTACCCGCTTCAGTCAATACCTCTCTTGATGACTATTTCACTGATGTAAATTATGTGCTGTAATTTATTTTTTCTGCAGTCCTTTGGTACAGTAGAAAGTAGTTCAAGGACCTGTGTTTGAATCCCAGCTTGGCCCCTTACTAGCTCTGTGATGCTGCACAGTTTTCTGCCTCTCTGGGTCTCAGTTTTTCTTTTCTATAAAATGAGGGACTAGGACTGGATGGCCTTTATGGTTCTCTCTAGTTTGATATGCCTTGACCTGAAAACTAATATGATAGAACTGGAATCAGGAGACCTTGGGTTCAAGTGCTTGCTTTGACAGCAGGGCTTTAAATAACAGGCAAGTCATCTTATCTCTTTGGGCTTCAGTTTTGTCATGTGCAAAATGGGGAAACGTTACTTGCACCCTTATCTCATAAGGTGGTTGCAGAGGAAGTGATTGTAACAATATAGAAATGTGACACTTATAAAATCCAGCACTATAGAAAGTGGAGTGACTACTAAAGGATCTCAGTATTTGATTTTACATTATACAGTTTTATTCTGAGTGTCCATTGATTTAATTCCATCAAATATTTATTAAGGCTCTTGTAATGTAATGCCAAGCAAAGGCAACTTCCCAAGGTTCCGAATACCAGCATAGGTGCTCTCCATTTTATTCAGTGACAAATTAAGAACAGAGAAGATCAAAATATGACATCATTAAAAATACAACATTTACTAAGTGTGATTAAATAATCTCCAAGTACTACCCCACCCCAGGACCTTACATTCATTCAATCAATTACAAAGTCCCTGTTCTAAATACTACTCCACCCCTAGACTGTACCTTCATTTAGTCCATCACAAAGCCCCTCTTCTCAAATGGAGATTAGTTTCCAATCATAAGTAAAGTACATTCATTTGTTCAATCATAGAACACAAAGAGGTCAAAAGTTCCCCACCCCTGGATCACAATTGAATCTACCCCAGAGTTACAACAAGTTTAAGCACAGCACTTAATACCCAAATGGAGGTCTTTTCTTCATCTTGACAAGAGGCAAGTTCTCAGCAATCTTTGTTCCTGGGGAGACAAAGCTTAGCAAGGCCACAAGATACATTGCCAGTCTCTTCATTAATTCATCCTCTGTCTGCAGAACAGTCCTAGGACCCCTGAAAACATTAGCAAAACCCTCTCCCAGGATTTCTGTAAACATACAACAAGAAAATCCTTCTTCAGGGCTTCTGAACCAACAGAAAGGTTCCCAGACCCCTGCAACAACAGCACTGTCCTTCACCAGTGGACAGTATTCACTCTCTGTCTGCAGGACAGTCTCAGTAGCTATGAACCAACAGCCAGGTTCCAGCACTTCTTCAACAACAGGACTGTCTTTCACCAGTGGACAAATCTGGCAAAACAACATCAAAACAGACAGACAAAGTACCAGCAAAACAGCCATGTCTCCTCAGTCCTTGGCAGCGCTGGGGGCAGGTCTCAAAAGTCCAGGGCAATTCAAAGTTGCCCTCAGCAATCCTCTCAGTCTCTCTCTGCCTCCACAAGGGTGCTGCTTCCAAAAAGTTCTTCTGCCTCTTTCTTGTGTCTCTCCAAATCTACATCACCAGCTCCTCCCAGTTCAGGACTCTCTTTTCAGAAGTCAACAAGTCTATCCCACAGGTGGGATTAACAAGCTCTGGGTTTTAACACAATCAATTTGAAAACCAAGCCAATACAGGGGAATCTTTATATTCCATTACTATCACAGCTCTCTTGTGTGCTTGACTCTGGGAGCTACCAAGGTCAGATAAGCCAGTATCCCTGCCATTGTGGTCACGTGGATGGGTTAAGGGATTATATTAAGTGTATTGGCCAGAGCCCGCACATCTTAAAGCTTATGACATATCTGTATACTAAAGGATCAGGGGTGTGGCAGAGCAGTTGGCAGAGACAATGACCTTGACCCCTAGGCTTAGCATGCCTCTACCTTTTCTCAACCCTAACTGTCACATACATTATTTGTTAGCACTTTTATTCCAGGTTTTTCAGAAAGTGACCTTGCTGGATGGGCTTTCTCTGGGAGATGGAGTCCGGTTATAGATAAAGTGCTAAACATGGGGTTTGGAGACCTAGGTTTGACAGCTACTAGTTTCTGGGATTATAGGCAAGTCCTTTTACCTTTCAGAGACTGCTTGCTTATTTGCACAATGGAAATAATACTATACTACTTACCTGAGGGTAGTTGTCAGGAAAGTACTGTCCAAAACATACTGCATTATTATTAGTTAGCATGATTATATGACAGCCAATATGCAAAACAAATGCCGATAATTTTTTAACAGAACTTTGTGATATCATTGGCAAAAGGAATGCCTACTAATGCAAGTTGACCTCTCTCTGCAATTTACAGTCTTTGAGACTTGCCTTGGGGCACTGAGACATTAATTGACTTGTAGGGGGTCACAGAGTCAATATGCATCAGAGATGGGACTTGTAACCATGTCTTTCTTACTCCAAGGCCAGGCCTCTATCCTTCATTTTGTGCTTACTCTCATGAAAAGTTGGAGAAAATAATTAGTGGATTAGGATGAGCTGTGTCTCTATTTAATGGAATACAATCAATCTAGTGGCCAGTTCATTCCTGGATTGGAGTACGCTGGAGTTATTGAAAAGATCAGCTTGGGTGGTATGGATGTTATGGTGATTGGTATTGCATAATACTAAGTCTTTGAGCTTGGATGGAGAGTGATTCTTAGTGGGGCTGAGATGCAGGGCATGGACAGCACCCCTAGAGGCCAGTTTCCCTATACTACCTCATTGTATTCCACCCTAGAAACCCAGCAGCTTCCAGAGATGCCCTGCTCATCCAGAACTCTGCAGATGTTTTTGTAAGCACATTATGGTTTGGCATTCCAGCTCAACCCCCCAACCTTTCTCTCATTTTGCTATCCTGAAGCCTGAACATAAATAGTATGTAAACATGCAGGCTCTTTTCTTCAAGTTTAACTGGTTAATGAAATGTTAGCTCCTAAATTGGGAGCTCCTTGAAGGTAGAGACTGTATTTTGCCCCATTTGTTATCTCTAGTGCTTAGCACAGTGCTTGGAACATAGTAGGCACTTAATAAAGGATCTTCTCATTGGCTTTTCCAGCCCTTCATAACTTAGGCCCTTGCCACCATTATAATCTTCTTAAACTTTACTCTCTTCTTTATGTTCTCCAATCTAATTCTTGCTTGTTTCCTCCATTTTCTGACTATGTCTGGAATGTACTCCTTCCTCACCTCTACTTCCTCTGGCTTACTTCAAGACTCAAATCAAATAATCTTGCCTTCTTTGCCCTGACCACCCCTTTACCCAACTAATAATGCCTTCCCCTTGATATTAGCTTTGATCTACTCTCTCTGAGTTTTTCATATACATACTTATCTGCCTGTTGTCACCCCCATCAGAATGTAAGCTTCCTGAGAGTAGGGACTGGTATTTGCCTTTCTTTGGGTCAGCAGTGCTTAGCAAGTCACTTGGTACATAGTAAACACTTAAATACTTGTTTACTGACTAGCCTCAAGCCATGGAATGTCACAGTATGAGGATAATCACAATGGTATATAACGTAAAGAGCAATGGAAAAAACATGAATTGTAGCATATTACCAATAATGGCACACATGTGAGATGGAGTTTGAGAGACATCATCTATAACACTGATGATGAAGAAAGGAGGTGGGATAGTCATTGAGAAATGAGAGACAGGAATTTGTGTTGCTTTGATATTGAAAATCAAAGACAGAAGGCCTCTAACATATGGTGGGTCTAGCCAATTTAATGATGAGAAGACAGGAATCATGAAGTATGAGAAAGCATTGATGGGCTGTGATCGCATCTGTGGAGGGGATCCTCCTACCAATGAGTTCATGGAAGTATCAGTGTCTATGTATTTTAAAGGAGGGGAGGAGTCATTTTAAAGAAATAATTGGTTTTGTTGAAATCAAGATTTTTTTTAATATCCCCCATTATAGTGGAGAGGCAGAGTGATCCAACTACAGTAGAAAGAACAGTGACTTAGTGGTCAGAAGGCCAGGGATCCAGTCTCAAAATTGGCTAATTACTAGAATGTATTTCTATTTGATTACCTTTAAGATGGGGTTACTATTTGTTTTTACCTGCCTCACATATTTTCTAAGGTCTCTTCCAGCTCTGAAATTCTAGAATTCTGTGACTACAGGCACAGTATAACCCATGCAGCTCTATTTCCTACAGCCAGCAATGAGGCCTAGCATACAACTAGGTCTAAAAAGGGTCCTAGAATTTGCTTTACTGATCTCCCTTACACCCATTCTTCATGCTATCCATTCCATCTGTAGCCTTGGGAAACTGTTGGCCGTGCCCCAAATGTGTAGACATTCTTAGAATGGATGCTAGAGTTTCCAAACATTGATCTTTTCTCCCTTAGCCCATATGCATTAGGCAGACTGCAAGTCCAAGTGTGTGTATTTGATTTTATAAATTAGATGGGTATTATGTTGAGAAAATGCCTTAGAAAGCAATCCAAGGAACACTTTTGTGTTCTGCCTTGTCTGGAGTAATGAAGAATATGGTCAAAGTGACTTGATTATCTCATTGACCTTTCCCAACTCAAATAAGCAGCATCTTCCTCCTACTAGTATAGTGATAGCCTGTTAATTAGTCTGTCAACTGTCTTTTAGCAGATTGTACAATTCTTACTTATTTGCCTTTGTTTATCAGGATTCTTTTGGAAGACTTTGAGGTGGGCTGACAGAAAAGGATGCCTACAATTTTTTGCATCTTATTCATTTTCTTATTTCATGTTTAATCCATAAAATCTTTCTCACAACCTCACAAGTACTTTTGGGAGGCCCTTGTGAGATGAATCCAAATGAGCCTATGGTTTTAGTGACCTAACATGCATATCCAAAGCCATAAATTGAGATATCCTTAGCAATTTTCACATAGATTAGACATAAAGTACTCCTGCTAGAGGTCTCTGTATCCTCTCAATCTGAGCTGTGAGTGGACATATAGAGAATGAAGGGCATCTTCTTGAGATTTCTATATTGCAAGAATTGCTTTTTGGTTGTACTTTTACTAGCCCAGTGTCATTATTGTGAAAACACTTGGTTGATGCAAGTACAGTGGGAGTTGTAACATTCTTTACGCAGGATTGCCCAAAGAAGAGCATCATCATCATGGCAGCAATTGGCCTGCTAGCTGGTCCATCATCTCTGCTTAAGTCATAGAAGAGTGTAGGAAAAGGAATCCGAATATCAGGTATGGCCTTGAAGGAATGAACAAGAAAGATGGGAGTTTCTGAATGTGAAGGCAGTTAGGTCTGAACACAGGGGAAAGAAATTCCTTTGTATATAACTTCCAAATTGCCAGCTTGCTTTTGTGGATTGTGGAGGATTACCACTTGGGACCACTTGAACCTCCAGAGAAAACCAACCTCTTGAGTACTTGAGACATGAGGGAAATTAACGAATCAGAAGAGACAACATGAAAATGATCCCATAAACTTTCTAGAATTTGAAAAACTGACAACCACTTATTGAATTGGAATTTATCTCTAGAAAAGAAAAGGGAAAGTGATTGTTTACAAAATAGAGGCTGATGGAAATAGAGATCATAACAATAATAACTAATATCTGAATAGCACTTGTCATTTGCTGGGCACTGTATTTTCTTATTTGATCCTCCCAACAACCCTGGAATGTAAATGCTATTATTATCCCCATTCTTACAGATAAGTAAACTGAAGCAGACTTATTTAAGGTCACACTAATGAGCATCTGAGACAGAATTTGACTTCAGATCCTTATTACTTCAGACACAGTGCTACATCCACTGCATCACCAGGCTGGGGAATCAGAGGAAGAAAAGAACGACCAAGAAAATGTGGACCAAATTTTATGGTTTTTAAGTCATAAAACTGCTGAGATTATTAAGATGGTGATTTCCCAACTTTCTTTGCCATTTGGTTTTCTAGTAAGGCAAACTATAGATATGCGAGATATGTTATGGCATGATAGAAGATGATGATAATATTATTCAATCCCAGATAATTACTTAAACCAAAGAAAAGCTAATGAAAAAGTACAAAAAGGAAAAATTCCCTCAAACTAATTACTTGGTCATGTACATCCCTAAATCTGGTTACCTATCTCCTATCCAGTTTGCCTAAATTAAGTTTGGTTTCTTTATTGAATTCAGTCAAAATGTATGATAGAAAGAAGCAAAAACTTCCTTTCACATACATGATTAGCCTTTAAAAATGCAGGCTGCTGTAGGAATACATTTCTCAGTGGAAAATTATTGTATTTATAAGAATAGTTTTAAAACCCCACCAAAACTTATTGATGCTTTAACCAAGAGAGATGAATCAGAGACTTATTTTTCATGTGTGTGTATGTGTGTTTATCATTTTAATGCAGCCTATAATACATAGTTCTGCAAGGAGAGAGAAGATAGATCATGGAGAATTTTAGAAAGGAAAAGGGAAGACACATTACAGATGAGGAGAAAAGAAGCTGGACATCCAGCTAGTTAGGCAACCAGGGTCTACCATTAGATTTTTTTTAAGTCTGTGGTATTTTCCATAGGTTTCCAATTCTTTCATTGAAATCTCTGAAAAACACACACTTACCCGCTGGCTGACTTTAGGCAAGTCCCTTAATCACTCTGTGCCTCAGTTTCTTCAACTGGAAAATGGAGATAATAATTGCACCTACCTCTCAGGGGGGTTTTGAAAAATCAAATGAGATAATATGTGTAAAGTACATGATGATAGTGATAAGGAAGAGGAGGAGGATGAGGGGAGAGGGAGAATGGCAGTGGTTCTCCTAAAAAGTTATGAAGAGATGGCAGGATGATCCTGATGTCTTGCAGATCTGCCCACTTCACCTTGAATATATCCAAGGAAATTTACTCTGGGTGTCCATATTGAGATGGTAATAAGACCCAAGAAACTATAGAGAAGGGGCATTATGGGCGGTAGCTCCTGGCTAATTCTAGAGAGAGCTTGGGCCTTAAGTATTCACACAGTGTCTTAGCTGTAAGGTTGATGATCCCAACCTATCCATTTATGCTTTTGCTCAGTACACATGTGTTAATTCGCCCCATGTGACAAGCACTGTATTAGGTGCTAGGAATACAAAAAACAAAATAAAATATTCCCTGACCTCAAGGAGCTTATATTCTCTTGGGAGGAGGACTGGAACAAAATATGTTGAGATAACTATATACAAAAAAAAACTATATGAAGAAACTTCTGGGGGATGGGTGCTACTAACTGGGAGGATCAGAATAAACTTCCTACAGAAGTGTCACCCTGAGCTTTGAATGGGATTGTCTGAGTTGATATGAGGTGTGCATTAGAGGCATGGGGGGCAGCTTGTGTAAGATCAGAGAGATGAGACCTGGAGAACAAGAAGCAGGCTAGTTTAACTCCAACAAAGAGTGTGTGAAGGAGGGTGATGGCCAATAAGTCAAGAAAATGGTAGCCTGCAGTCATACTGTGCAGGGTTCACAGAGCTAAACAGAGGAATTTCTATTTTATACTAGAAATGAGAGGACACCATTGGAGCTTTTTGAGTGAATGAATGACACGGTCAGATCGTCAGACATGTATGTTAGGAATGCCCCATTTAAAGAATTTATCTGACAAAGGAAGCCATTCCTTTATTTCTGCCAATCATTAGGGCCACCCATCTATAGAGTGCTAATCCTCTGAGGGCTGGATGGAGGGATTGTGTAGGGAGGGACTAGGTGTGATGTTACCTCAATCAATCAATCATTAATTAAGTATATACTATATGACGGGCACTATTGAACGCCTTGAGGATATAAATACAAAAACATGACACAATATCTATTTGAAGGGAATTCATACTGTAATGGAGGGATGTAAATAAATGTAATAAGGGGAGATATGCATGTGCAAGAGGAAGAATAATACCCCTTGAGGCTGGAAAGAAAGGTTGGGGCCAGGTTGTCAGGGTCTTTAAAAGCTGTATTGAGTTTCTATTTAATCTTAGAGGCAATAGGAAGCCATTGGAATTGAGTGGGGGAATAAAGGTCATATCTGTACTTAGGGAAAATTATTTGGGCAACAATTGCATGGTTGCTAAAATATAATATACCATCATAGAGAGAGAATGGGTTAGATTGTATTCATTAGCTTTGTCTTATTAGGACTTCCACTTCAACATAAGATACCATTGTATCTGTAGGCCATCCAGAAGAGTGGGACTCATCACTCTTTGTCAGAGTTGATAGGTTTTCACTCACATTGCCAATCAATTTCTGTTTATAGGCTATAGCAGAAGCAACTCTAGGTACCTCTTTCTAGAACTTAAACCTAACAAAATGAAAGGGAGTAATATCAATAGATTTGTACATCTCAACAGATGGGATTATGCAGTTGGAAGTTGGCAAATGTGAAGGGATTTGGTAGAGTTATCTTAACACTGATTTCATTCTGAGGCCAAAGAAGTTGACCATCCAGAAAATGAAGCATCTTCAACTTACTCAATATCTAAGAGGCTTAATTGCCAGGCCACATATTCTACGATGCTTCAATTTTATAGAAATTAACTTTCATTCACTGTTTTCCACCATTCATATTTAAGACTAGAAGTAAAAATAGTGCATAACTTATAAAATGACAGTGCTTACTGCAGTTAGGGAAAATGTGGCTGACAGCCAACAGATGGTATGTCAGAATGGAAGTGATGAAAAAGTCCTCAATTATATTACTTGCACACAAAACTGCCTTGGAAAGCAGCTACTTAATATTAGAAGGTTTAAGTACAATAATTGTTTTTATTTGTAATCATTTTCCACAATCTTTGGGGTAAAGGAAATTTACTATCATCAAAGGAATCTTTGGTCTTATCCTATAATTTTTTTAGAGGATAATCCAATCCAAACTAAACTTAAAAGATACAGATATGTGATAGGGCCAATCATGAACTAAAGGCCAGCATTACAACCAAATTCAGCAAGGAGCCAAAGATCAGTTTCCTCACCAAAAAACTATAAATATTTCTGACAATTTCATCCACCATGATAACCCAAGATTCATTTTTAGATATCTTCTCTCTTTCATTCCCTCTATCATTCACCAAGGGCTGCTGATTCTCTTCAAAATCTCTCTCACATCTATCCATTTGGAGTCATTTAATCAATCATATTGACTTAGATTATCACAAAAAGCCTCCATATTGGACTCTTTGATTCCATTATCTCTACCTTCAATTCATTCTATGTACTGCCAGGAGACACAGTTCCCTATTTAATTTAGTTCAACATTTAATAAGCACCCACTACATGCAAAGTACTGGTTCCCAAATTGTCAATTGTCAATGGTGCCCCATTGCTGAAAGTATCGAGGACCAGTAGGCTGTAGGTTGGACTTTAGCCTACTCATCCAGTTTAATCTCCTCTTGTTCCCACAAGGCAGCCTCTGCTCTATTGTCATTTGTTTCTCTGCTTAGGCCTATATCATCTCCTACTCTATCCACACAACCTTACCCAACCACAATTGATCAGTTATGGGTTGATTTGACTAGGATATTCTATGTGATCAGAGGAATCTTAAAAGCCACTGGATCCAAAGCATAACACAGCATATAACACACACACACACACACACATACACACATAACACTTGCATATAGTAAGTGTTTAATGTTTAATTGAACCAAATTAGCAACAGAAAAAAAAATCCCCTTCATACCATCACCAGCAGGTGGCCCTCAAACCTCTGCTTGGAGATTACCACTGAGGGGGAACCTACTGCATCCCAACTTTGGAACAGCTATAATTGTTAGGAAGTGTTGCTTTAAGTCATGACTAAATCTGCCTTTCTTCAACTTCTACACATAGATCTTCATTATGGGTCCAAGCAGAATAAATCTAGTACCCTTTCCCTGTGACAGAATTTTAAAAACTTGAAAATATCTCACCCCCAAGGCACTCCCCATGTCTTCTATTGTATTGCTTAAACATTCCTCCCTACTTCAACAAAGACTCATGTTGGATGGTTTCCATTCCTCTTAGTGTGCTAGTCATTGCCCTCTTGACATTGTTTCTAATATCTGGTAGACAGAACCAAGCCCAATCCAGATGTGGTGTGATCAGGACAATCCTTCCTTGTTTTAGCCTCTTGTGATGCAGTATGAGATCAGATTTTGTGGCCTGGGGATAGTGGGGTGGAGTGGGCTAGTGTGTTATACTATTGACTCATTGAAGTGGTAGTCCACCAGAGCCTCCAGATCTTTTTCACATACACTCTAGCCTAGTCACACCTTCCTCAACTTGTACTTGTGAGGCTGATTTTCTTACCCACATTTAAAATTCTAAATTTATTCCTAATTTTGTCACTTCATCATAAAACTCACCATTTCAATTTATATGTTTTCTTTTAAATTTATTTATTTTTGGTTTACAACATTCAGTTCCAGAAGATTTTGAGTTCCAAATTTTCTCCCCCATCCTCCCTACCCCCCCCCCCAAGGCAGCATGCAATCTGAGATAGGTTCTACATATACTTTTACCTTAAACATTTGTTAAGTTGTAAAGAAGAATTATAACCAACGGAATGAACCACAAGAGAGAAAAAACAAAACAAAAATAGAGAGAGGGAGCAAGTAGTTTTCTTCAATCTACATTCAGATTCCATAATTCCTTCTCTGGATGTGGATAGCCTTTCCATCATGAGTCTTTTGGAGTTGTTTTAGAACCTTACACTACTGAGAAGAGCCCAGTCTATGAAAAGTCTATCCTCACAGATACAATGTGTCTGTAATTGTATATAATGTTCTCCTGGTTCTGCTCCCTTCACTCAGCATCAGTTCACATAAATCTCTCCAGATTATTATGAAGTTCCGTCTGCTCCTCATTTCTTATAGCAGAATAGTATTCCATTACATTCATATACCACAACTTGTTTAGCCATTCCCCAAGTGATGGGTATCGCCTTGTGTAGCAGCAAGCACCCCAAGCATCCTCAGGGTTTGCAGCTACCACAGGTTCTTGGATCTGCTTTGTTAAAGGAAAGCAACTCAAAATGGGTTAACAAGCTTACTTTAATCAGTCAGACATATATCGTTTACCTTGTTCAGGAGAAAAGGTCAGCACCCTGAACCTCAAAGTATACAGGCATAATTATCAAGACAGAAACATCAAGTAGACAGATTTCCAAACTGTCCAACCATTACATCCATACCCAGTCAACATCTGGGTTTCCACATTCTGGGTTTTTCAAAGCCAGGGGACTCTCAACAACGGCTTCCCAGAATTCAGATCAAATCACAGAACACTTCTCAAAGTGAGTCCCAAAACAAAGCTACACATCAGGGCTTATATAACCTTCTCCTGGCTCAGAGAATGTAACAACCTTATTGACTCACTGGCCAATCAAGAAGTATCTACGGAAAAACAAGCCTCCCCCACCCCAGGCTTCAGGTGCACATTAGCCTAGGGGCAGGGAAGATCTTTAAAATTTACATTCTTATTACACCTTGATTTCCAATTCTTTGCCACCACAAAAAAGAACTTCTATAAGAAATTTTGTACATATGGGTCCTCCTCCCAATTGTATGATCTAATATAGCCCTAGAAGTGGCATTGCTGGGTTGAAGGGTATGCACATTTTTATAGCCCTTTGGGCATCCAAATTGCTCTCCAGAATGGTTGGATAAGTTCACAACTCCACCACCAATGCTTCAGTATTCAAATTTCCCTACATCTTCTCCAGCATTTTTACTTTATTTGTTTTGTCATGTTAGCCAATCTCATCTGTGAAACATGGTGCCTAAGAGTTGTTTTGATTTGCATTTCTCTAATAAATTCAATTTATGTTTTTGACCATTTTTTAGTTGAGCTAAGCTTTTTATTTCATGTTACAAAAAAATATGTAGTCAAACAGACTAAAGCCTATGTCATCATCAGACTCCTCAGATTCTTCTTTTTTTGCTTCCTCTTTCTCCTTCTCCTCAGCAGGAGCAGCCCCTCCAGTAGGGGCAGCATTACCAGCTGCTGGGGCAGGTCCACTAACTCCTACATTGTAGATCAGACTTGCAATGTTAACATTGGACAGGGCCTTTGCAAATAATCCAGGCTAGAATGGTTCAACATTGACAACTGATGTTTTAATGAGGGCATTCATTATATCCTTTGTGACTGTAACGTCATTGTTGTGAAGGATGAGGGCAGAGTAGATGCAAGTGAGCTCAGATATGGCCGTTTCCAGGGATGGATGAGGAGAGACTTGTTTGTAGTTGTGCTAGTCACTGGCTGAAGTGAGGATTCACCCCAAAGTGGCCTTAGCTTCTGAAGAAGAACCAAGCACCTTATAGACAACTGAAGAGCTGCCCTTTTTCCTAATCACCAAACATTTATTAAGCATGTACTGCATGCCAGAAACTGCTGAACCCTAGAGATATGAAGCCAAAAGCAAAACAATCTCCACTTTCAAAGAATTTACCTGTTTAGTGTGCTACTTTTACATAATTTATTTTTGTACCCATTTCATGTAAGCTAATCAAGGAATTATATTAGCTTTTTTTTTAATGCTTTATTAACTTCTGATTTACATCATTCATTTCTGCCAGATTTTGAGCTACAAATTTTCTCCCCGTCTTTCCCCCACCCACTGCCCCAAAATAGCAGTCCCACAGGATATCCCCTCCTCCAATCTGCTCTCTTCCATATTTTCTCCCATACCCCTTTCTACTTTTCCAGTGGATATCTATGCCTCAGTGCCTGTATATCTTATTTCCCAATTACACATAAGATAGTATTAATAATAGTATATATTCAAATATATATATTTGAATATTTGATTTTAAAACTTTCAATTCCAGATTCATTCCCTTCCTTCCTTGTCACCCACCCTTACTGGGAAGATAAGCAGTTCAGTATAGGTTGTACATGAGTGGCTAATGCAAAACAATAACATAGTAGATATAGTGTAAAAGACTGACTATACTTCCCTCCCTCCTATCCCACCTCCCACCCACTTCACTCTCCACCCTGATCCCATCCCTCTTCAAAAGTAGGTGCTTCCAACTTCCCTCCCCCCCAGCCTGCCCTCCCTTCCATCAACCCCTCTCTCATCCCCTTCCCCCCTACTCTCCTGGAGGGTGAAACACCCCATTTATTGTGTATTTCATTCCCTCCCCAAGCCAAATTCAATGGGAATAAGGTTGACCCATTCCCCTTTGCCTTCCTATTCTTCTCCTCCATTGCAGCCACTCTCCCTTGCCTCTTCTGTATGAGATAGTCCACCCCAATCTATCTCTACCCATCTACTCTCATTATATTCCTCTCACCTCTTAATTTCACCTTTTAAGTATCATCCCTTCCTGTTAAATTGGTCCTGTGTCCTCTATCCATGTACACCTGTAAATATATATGCACACATTCACATATGTATTCATATGTTCATATACCCTCATATATGGACATATATATGTGTGTATATATATGTATGTGTATATATATATGTATATATGTATGTGTGTATATATATATTTCTAATCCCTTAAATTACTGAGAAAAGTTTCATAAGTTATGATTATTGTTTTTCCATGTAGGAATGTTAATAGTTCAACTTTGATAAGTTCCCTATGATCTCTTTTCCCTGTTTACCTTCTTAAGGTCCTCTATGGCCTGTAACCAGCTTGTATTTTCTTTTGAAGATTTTGGTGCAGGAGTTCTAACTTTACTGTTTTCCTCCTGTTCCATGCTTTGCTCCTTTTTGTCCCCAAAATAGGAGAGTAATGTTGGAATCTTCTGTCTGGTTTGTTTCCTTTGCCTGGTCATGTTGCCCCTCAGTCACTTGATCCCTGGGTTTTTTGCCACAGTAGGACTCTGACACCAGACAGGGGAGCTTTCGTCCCAAACGCTGGGGTTTTCTCAGCTACCGGAGGTATTAGATGGGTGCCCTCTCTGAGGTCTCCACCCACTCTGGCAAGCTGGACACACACCCCAGGACCTTTACTCTAGACTGCAATCCAGATCCAAGAAGGTTAAAGCAAAAGCGATTACCCCTCAGACTGGTGCTTGGTCCCCCTACCCTCTGCAGGCCAAGAGCTGAAGCTGCCACGCCGTGCTGGCTGGCTGTGCTGGCATCTCAGCGGCTTCTCGCCGCACAGTGCAAAAGCCACGCACTCCCACTTACTGGGTCCCAAAGTCCAGACTGCACTGACCTCTCACCTTGTCCTTCGCATCTATGTGTTGATAAATCTGGAAATGGCCACAGCTGCAGCTGATCTGGAGTCCCTCTGTCCGGTGGCTGGTCAGGCCCACCCTGGGCCTAAAGCCTCAGCATGGGGCTGGGCTCGGCTCCCAGAGTACTGCACTGGATTCCTACTGGCCTGCTGAGCTGTCCTTAGTGGGAGGTTAGCTTCTCTGTGTCATTTTGTGTGTTCTGTAGCTCCAAAGTTTGTTTAGAGTCCCCTTTTTACATGGATTGGGGAAGGTGGAAGCTGGAGCTGCAGGAAGGTTGAGCCATCTTGGCTCCACCCCCTATTAGCTTGGTTTTATACAACACAGGAAGATAGTTTTATAAATGTGGCAACTAGGAATTAGAGAAGTGAAGTGATTTTGCAAAATGTCACAGGGTCTCAAATGATAACAGATAGCAGAGCTGGGATTCAAACCTATATTTTCTTAGTCCAAGTCCAGGCTTACAAAGTTCTTTGCTTACAACAACCCTATGAGGTAGCCAGTCCAAGTATTATTATCATCATTTTACAGATGAGGAAGGGAAGATGAAGAAAAGGTACTTGACAATGGCCACCTAGCTAGTAAGGGTGACTCCAAGCGCAGTGTGCTGTTTCTGCTACCCTACAGTGCTTGGCACATGGAAAGCACTCAGTATATATGTGTCATTTGTTACTTGGAATCAGTCACCATGGCTCTCATGAAATGCTCCCTTTCTCCTTCCCTCTCTTGCCCCCAGCTGAATGAAGCAATCTTTCCTTTCTCAGATTTCTGCTAGCCTTTTCTTTGCCTACCCTTTCTCTTTGAACGGAACTCAGGTTCCCTTGTATCACAGCTCTTTCTTGACATATCTTCTTCACTCCAATTCGATTGTGAACTCCTCAAGGGCAAGGTCTGTGTTTTTTTCAGTTGTTGTCTTCCCAGTACTGATCATTATTGTATACAGCAGGTGCTTAATGAATGTTTGATGAAATAAAATGGGGAAAATGCAATGAAATGGAATAGAAGGCTATGTCTGCTGGGAAACGAGAAAGGAATAATGTTTCCAATAAAGTACACATGCTTGAACATAGGAATGGCTTCTTTGGGTTCCATGCTTCCCATCTTTTAGTTGCTATCCATTCCATGTTAGATATAGATGATACACATGGCCTGTGCACCAATTTGGAGAATCCATTTGTTCCAAGTTTCCCTCCGGTAAAATGAACATCATAGTTGTTGGACTTTTGTGCATTTCTCAGTTATGGAGCTGGTCTGTTCATTGTTTTTATTCCACGATTTCAAAGACCAAACACACTACCAAAGTGTTCCTTAGAATCCCTTTGGAGATTCATTCAAAATCGCAGACTCCATATTCAGGACAAAAGCTTGAAATATTCAAGTTTAAGTCAATCTTTCCCTGTGTGAAGCTTTGCAAGACATTATGAAACTGTTTTTATGTTTATAAGCCTTTAAAATAAAGCAAACATCTATTGCCAAGAGCTCAGAAGACTGATGGGAGAACAGTTCTTTTTAAAAATAAAGTTATTTTCAGGACTTGCTTCTTGAAGTGTTTACTTTTGTATGGAGTAAATTCTTAAAGGTTGAACTAGAAAGTTCCCAAAAAGACAGATTGGAAATAAATATAGAAGGGCACTAATTTACAAGAAAGTTATAATTGTGAAAGTATGATGGTTATGCATTACTCTTTTTAAAAAATATATATGCATTTACTTTTAGTTTACAACATTCAGTTCCACAATCTCTTGAGTTTCAAATTTTCTCCCCCTCCCTGTCTTCTTCTCCCACCATGGGAGCATGCAATCAAATATAGGATCTACAAATACCTTCACATTAAACATTAGTCAGATTGTAAAGAAGGATTATAACCTCTGGAGTGAACAATGAGAAGGAGGAAAAAAAAAAAAAGAGAGAGCAACTAGTTTGCTTCAGTCTGCATTCAGACTGTAGTTCTTTCTCTGGATGTGGATATCTCTTTCCATCATGAGCCTTTTGGAGATGTCTTATAACATTGCATTGCTGAGAGGAGTCCAGTCTATCAAAATTAGTCATCACGCATATATTGTGTCTGTAACTGTATACAAATTTCTCCTGGTTCTGCTCTTCTCACTCAATATCAGTTTATATAAGTCTCTCCAGATTATTATGAAGTCTATCTGCTCTTCATTTCTTTTTTTTTAAGCAATCGGGGTTAAGTAACTTGCTCAAGGTTACAAGGCCAGTTATTTCTGGGTGTGGTGCTGAGTGTCTGAGCCCGGGATTCAATCTCCAGGTCGTCCCAACACTGGAGCCGGTGCTCTTACTTGCTGAGCCACCTGCCCACCCCTAAGCAATTGGGGTTAAGTAACTTGCTCAAGGTTACACAGCCAGGTGTTTCTGGGTGGGTGCTAAGTGTCTGAGCCCGGGATTCGATCTCCAGGTCTTCTCAACGCTGGAGCCGGTGCTCTTACATGCTGTGCTACCTGGCCACCCCTTGCTCTTCATTTCTTATAGCAAAATAGAATTCCATTACATTCATATACCACAACTTATTTAGCCATTCCCCAATTGATGGGCATCCCCTTGATTTCCAATTCTTTGCCACCACAAAAAGAGCTGCTATAAATATTTTTGTACATACAGGGCCTCTTCTCACTTCTATGATCTCTTTGGAATACAACCCTAGAAGTGGTGTTGGTGGCTCAAAGAGTATGCACTTATTTATAGCCCTTTGGGAATAGTTCAGCATTGCTCTCCAGAATGGTTGAATCAGTTCACAACTCCACCAACAATGTATTAGTGTTCCAATTTTTCCATATCCTCTCCAGCATTTATCATTTTGCTGTTTTGTCATCTTAGCCAATCTGACCAGTGAGATGTGGTATCTAAGAGTTGCTTTGATTTGCATTTCTCTAATTAATACTTATTTAGAGTGTTTTTTCATATGCTTATAGATATCTTTAATATCTTCCTCTGAAAACTGCCTGTTCATAACCTTTGATCATTTATTAATTGCGGAATGACTTGTATTCTTATAGATTTGACTAAGTTCTCTGTATATTTTAGAAATGAGGCCTTTATCACAGACACTGGTTGTAACAATTCTTTTCCAATTTTCCATTTCCCTCTCAATCTTGGCTACATTGGCTTTATTTGTAAAGAAACTTTAAAATGTAATGTAATCAAAATGATCCAATTTGCATTTCATAATGCTTTCTAACTCTTGTTTGGTTGTAAAATCTTCCCTTCTCCATAAATATGACAGGTAAACTATTCCTTGCTCTCTCAGATTGCTTACAGTATCAGCCTTTATACCTAGATCATGCACCCATTTAGACTTGATTTTGGTATATGGTGTAAGATATTGGTCTATGCCCAGTTTCTGCCACACTATACTCCAGTTTTCCCAGTAGTTTTTGTCAAATAATTAGTTTTTATCCCCAAAACTGGGCTCTTTGTGTTTATCAAACAGGAGATTACTATACTCATTGACTTCTATGTTTTGTACTTAATCCATTCCAGTGATCAACTACTGTATTCCTCAGCCAGTACCAAGTAGTTTTGATGACTGCTGCTTTATAATACAGATTAAAATCTGGTATGGCTAGGCTACCTTCCCTAGCATTTATTTTCATTAATTCCCTTAATATTCTGGACCTTTTGTTCTTCCAAATGAATTTTGTTACTATTTTTCTAGCTCTATAAAGTAACTTGGTAGATTGATTGGCATGGCACTAAATATGTAATTTAATTTAGGTAAAATTGTCATTTTTATTATATTAGCTCAACTCAGCCATGAGTAGCTGATTTTTTTCCCCAGTTAGTTAGATCTGACTTTATTTGTGTGAAAAGTGTTTTGTAATTGTATTCATAATCATTCTGGGTTTGTTTTGGCGGGTAGATTCCCAAATATTTAATAATTTCTACAAGTATCTTTAACTGGGATTTCTCTTTCTATCTCTTGGCGGTTGGATTTCCTTAGAAATATATAGGAATGCCAAGTAGTTATGTGGGTTTATTTTATATGCTGCAACTTTGCCAAATTTATTTATTGTCATAGTAGTTTTTCACTTGATTCTCTAGGATTCTCTAAGTATATCATCATATCATCTGCAAAGAGTGATAACTTAGTCTCTTCTTTGCTTAATTTGATTCCTTCAATTTCTTTTTCTTCTCTTATTATTTCTGCTAACATTTCTAGTACCTTGTTTCACCCCTGATCTTATTGGAAATGCTTCTAGCTTATCCCCATTACATATAATACTTACTGATGGTTTTAGATAGATACTAACTATGATTTAAGGAAGACTCCATTTATTCCTATAATTTCTAGTGTTTTTAATAGGAATGGATGTTGTCTTTTGTCAAAAGTCTTTTCTGCATCTATTAAGATATTTATATGGTTTCTGCTAGTTTTGTTGTTGATGTGATCAATTATACTAATAGTTTTCCTAATATTGAACCATCTTGCATTCCTGGAATAAATCCTACCTGATCGAAGTATTTTATTCTCATGTTAAGTTGCTGTAGTCTTTTTGCTAATATTTTATTTAAAATTTTTGCATCTATATTCATGAGGGAAATTGGTGAATAATTTTCTTTCTCTGTTTTGTCTCTTCCCAACTTAGGTATCAGTATCATATTTGTGTCATAAAAAGAATTTTGTAGGACTCCTTATTCTACAATTTTCCCAAATAGTTTGTAAACTATTGGAATTAATTGTTCTTTAAATATTTGGTAGAATTCACCAGCAAATCTGTCTGGCCCTGAAGATTTTTTCCTAGGGAGTTCATTAATGGCTTATTCAATTTCTTTTTCTGAGATGGGGTTAAGTAATTTACTTCCTTGTCAGTTAATCTAGGCAATTTATATTTTTGTAAATATTCATTCATTTTTAATATTTTTGTAACTATTCATCCATTTCACTAAGATTGTCAAATTGATGTGCATACAATTGGGCAAAATAATTCCTCATAATTGTTTTAATTTCCTCTTCATTGGAGATAGATTCACTATTTTCATTTTTGATACTCATAATTTGGTTTTCTTTCTTTTTATCATATTGACTAAATTTTTATTTTTTTTTCATAAAACCAGCTCTTAGTTTTATTTATTAATTCAATAGTTTTCTTAATTTCAGTTTTATTAATCTCTCCTTTGGTTTTTAGTATTTCTATTTTAGTATTTAATTGGAGATTTTCAATTTGTTCTTTTTCTAGCTTTTTCAGTTGCATGCCCAATTTATTGACCTCCATTTTCTCTATTTCATTCATGTATACATTCAGAGATATAAAATTTGCCCTAAGAACTGCTTTTGCTGCATCCCACAAATTTTGCTATGGTGTCTATTTATTGTCATTCTCTTGAATGAAGTTACTGATAGTTTATATAAGTTCTTCTTTGACCCACTCATTCTTTAGGATTAAATTATTTAGTTTCCAATTAGTTTTTAGTCTATCTTTCCATGGCCCTATATTACATATAATTTTTTCTGCATCATGATCTGAGAAGGATGCATTTAATATTTCTGTCATTCTGCACTGAATTGTGAGGCCTTTATGCCCTAGTACATGGTCAATTTTTGTGTATGTGCTAGGTACCACTGAGAAGAATGTATATTCCTTTTTATTCCAATTCACTTTTCTCCAGAGGTCTATCATATCTACCCTCTCTAAAATTCTATTCACCTCCTTGACTTCTTTCTTGTTTATTTTGAAGTTAGATTTATCCAGTTCAGAAAAGGGGAGATTGAGGTCTCCCACTAGTATAGTTTTGCTATCTATTTCTTCCTCTAATTCCCTTAACTTCTCCTCTAGGAATTTGGATGCTAGGTGCACAAATGTTAAGTAATGATATTGCTTCATTCTCAATGGTACATTTTAGCAGAATATAGTTTCCTTCTTTATCTCTTTTAATTAGATCTAATTTTTGCTTTTGCTTTATCTGGGATAAGGATTGCTACCCCTGATTTTTTACTTTAGCTGAAGCATAATATATTCTATTCCAGCCTTTTACCTTTACCCTGTGTGTATTCCCTTGTTTTAAATGTGTTTCTTATACACAGCATATTGTAGGAGTATGGTTTTTAATCCATTCTACTATCCACCTCCGTTTTGTGGGAGAGTTCATCCCATTCACATTCACAGTTATGATTACTCTCTGTGTCTTTCCTTCCATCCTATTTCCTCCCCTGTTTATGCTTTTATTTCTCTCTTCTTCCTTCCTCTCCTTAAGAGTTTTCCTTTGACAGCTGCCTCCCTCAGTATTCCCTCCCTATGCACCTCCCTCCCTTTACCTACCCTTTCCCCTTACTACTATTTCCCTCCCTTCTAACCCTCGCCCCCCTTTTTTCCCCTTGCCCCTCCTATTGCCTGTAGGGTACAAAAGATTTTTATACTTAACAGAGTATGTTATTCCCTCCTTGAACCAAACCAGTGAGAATAAATTTCATATAGTACTCCTCTCCCTCCTTCCTTTCCCTCTACTATAATGGGTTTTCTATCTTTTCATGTTATAATCATAAACTTAACTGATTATGTTAATCCATCCTTGAACCAACTGATTATGTTAATCCATCCTTGAACCAAAACCGATGAGAGTAAAGTTCATATAATGTTCATCTCCCTCCCTTCTTTCCCTCTACAATAATAAGTTTTTATGCCTCTGCATGTAGCATAATTTACCCTTTTCTGCCTCCTCCTTTCCTTTTCTCCCATTACAATCCCTTTGCACCCCTTAATAAGGTTTTTTATCATCACATTAGTTCATTTATACCCACACCCTCTATCCATGTATATCCTTTTTAAATGTTGTGATAGTTATATAAATCTCAATATTGACAGGTATTAGCTTCCCATATAGGGATATAAACAGCTTGCTCATATTGAATCACACGTTATGTGCATATGTGTGTGTGTGTGTGTTTTCCTTGTTTACCTTTTAATGTCTCTCTTGAGTCTTGTACTTGAAGATCAAATTTTCCATTGAGCTCTGGTTTTTTTTCATCAGGAAAGTATGGAAGTCCCTTATTTCACTGAATGACAATCTCCTTGCCTGAAATATTGTGCTTAGTTTTGCTGGATAGTTGATCCTTGGTTGCAGTCCTAGCTATTTTGCCTTACAAAATATCATATTCCAATCCCTCTGATCTTTTAATGTAGAAGCTGCTAGGTCCTGTATGATTCTTATTGTAGTTCCACAATATTTGAATTGTTTCTTTTTGGCTGCTTGCAGTATTTTCTCCTTGACCTTGTAATTCTGGAATTTGGGCTGCTATATTTCTTGGAGTTTTCAATTTGGGATCTTTTTCAGGAGTCCAGTGAATTCTTTCAATAACTATTTTACCCTCTGATTCTAGGACGTCAGGACAGTTTTCTTTGATAATTTCTTGGAGGATTTTGTCCAGGCTGTTTTTTTTTCATCATTGCTTTCTGGTAGACCAATAATTCTTTGATTTTCTCTCCTGAATTTGTTCTCTAGGTCAGTTGTTTTTCCAATGAGACATTTTATGTTTTCTTCTAATTTTTCAGTCTTTATGTTTTGTTTGACTGATTCTTGATGTGTCATAGAATCATTAGCTTAGATTTGACTGATTCCAATTTTTAATGAATTATTTTCCTCAGTTACTTTTTGAAGCTCCTTTTCCATATGTTCAGATTTCATTTTTAGGGAGATGTTTTCTCCAGTTAGATTTTGAATCTCCCATCCCAGTTCACAAATTTTACTTTTTAAGGATATGTTTTCTTCAGTGTGTTTTTTTTTTCCATTTTGGCCAATGGAATTTTAAAAGAATTGGTCAATTTATCTTCTACCTCTCTAATTTGGCCTTTAAAGTCTTTCTTGAGCTCTTCCAAGAATGCTTTTTGGGGCTTGAGACCAGTTCATATTTCTTTCTGTGGTTTCAGGTATTGATATAGTTGATGGTATCTCCTGAAAGTGATTCTTCTCATTCACAATAATAGGATTCATTCATCTTTGGTTGCTTCCAGCCCATTGTGATTGCCTATTTCCTGGATTTTAAAGTGGATTTCTGCTTCTGGGGTACAGAGGGCTCTGACCCAGCTTCTCAAGCTGGGAGCTAGGGGTCTGGTTGTTTACTGTGTAGTGTAGCCTCTGGGCGTGTAGGCTGAGGCCAAGGCCAGGATTCTCAGTGTTTCCCCTGAATTACCCTGAGGCTCACAGAGTAACCTGTCGGGGAGGGATTGTCTGGCCACTTCAGCTTTTCACCCCTGTGCCCCTGGGCTAGAGCTCAGGAGGCTCAGCAGCTGACAGCCTACCATGCTGGTGTCTGCAGATTTCCTTGATTGTGCTAAAACTCACCTGGGCTTCTGGTGTTAGCACTTGCTGGCACCACCCCACTGGGCTTTGGGATCTCCCGCTGGTCAGCTGAGATGGCGCTTGTTGGGACACCTCCCACCCTTCACTTCAGGCTCGGCACAGCCTCAGTCATACCCTTCCTGTAGGACTCCCAAGCCTGCCACTGCTTCCACTATTTCAGGATTTTACATTGCGGGCAATAATCTCTAGGTTTTCGGGGTCAGGGAGGGGTATTAGAGAAGCTGGGTTTATTCCTCCATTTTGGGTTCCAGAAGTTCAGGTAGGCAAATTTTAAACATTCAGCCTGTGGGCTGATAGCCCCAGGAGAAGCTGCTCTTGCTGCTACAGGCCCTGTGCTTTCTCCTACTCAGCTGCAACCAATTCTCTGTCCTGCAGTGAGAGGTCTCAGTGAAGCCAGGGCTTGATCTTACTCTGCTGTGGTCTGATCACAAGTCTGTGCTGGTGCAGCCTGTGCGCTCCATGCTCCCCTTCCCAGTCATATATGCGAACTTTCCTAGACTGGGAATCTGCCAAACTCCATCTCCCAGTGGATTCTCTCACTCTAAAATCTGTTCAGATTCACTTTTTAGAGGTTACTGATGGAATTCACAGAGGAGCTCAGATGAGTTCCTGCTTTCACTCTATCTTGGCTCCACCCTCTTTGGCCATCTTTTCATACTCAGGAATCTTTACTACCATCTTTATTATTTTCCCCCCCTTTCCTCCAGTATGCCCAATGTGAAAAGGGAAGGGTCTTGCAGAGCGATGTTCCAGATTGACAAGTTCGCAGCCTATGCATTACTCTTACAAATACTCATCATGACTCCCTTTTTGCATGATGTTGGGGTAGAGCTACCATAGCTTGCTTTGAAATTCCAATTGAACAGAACTGGAATTTATTACCCCCATTATTATGTTTTTTTTTTTTTTTACGATACTTGTGGTTTTACTGGTATAAAGAGCTCCCTGTAAGGGACTTCCTGTACCAATACAGATTGGCAGCTTCTTTGAAACTTAGATTCTTACTGAAAGATTAAGAGATTGGTTCCGGGTCATATAGCCTAGAAATGTCAGAAGCAGAATTTTGATCCACTTCTTCCTGATTCTCAGGCTAGCTAGATAATTTACCCAGCCTCCATTGAGTTTCTCAAATATCAACTTTTTTGTCACAGAATTAAAAAAAAAATATTTATTTTTGCTTTTTGGAGGGCAATTGGGGTTGTGACTTGCCCAAGGTCACATGGCTAGTTTTTTTTTTTATTTCATTGTATGTGTGTGTTAAGTGTCTGAATCTGGATTTGAACTCAGGTCCTGCTGATTCTAGAGCTAGTGCTCTATTCACTGCACCACCTAGCTGCCCCTATTTATTTTTTTCTTAATAGTATCTTATTTTTTCATATTACACGTAGAGATAGATTTCAACATTCATTGTATTGCTAAGAAGAGCTAAGTCTTTCATAATTAATCTTCACACAGTATTGCTCTTGCTGTGTACAATGTTCTCCTGGTTCTGTTCACTTCATTCAGCATCAGTTCATTTAAGTTTTTCAGGTTTTTCTGAAATCCACCTGCTGATTGTTTCTTATAGAACAATAGGATCCCTTCACAATCATATACCAAAACGTGATGAACCATTCTCCAATTGATGGGCATCCCCTCAGTTTCCAATTCTTTGCCACTACAAAAAGAGCTGCTATCGATATTTTTGGACGTGTTGGTCCTTTTCACGTTTTTATGATCTCTTTGGGATACAGACTTAGTAGTGATATTATCACAGAACTTATTAGATAATGTGTAATTACACTAGAAAAGTCACCCAAGGGGGTGGCTAGGTGGTGCAGTGAATAGAGCACCCGCCTTGGAGTCAGGAGGACCTGAGTTCAAATCCAGCCTCAGACACTTAACCCTTACTAGCCACGTGACCTTGGGCAAGTCACTTAACCCCAACTGCCCTTCCCCCCCTCCAAAAAAGAGCAAAAAAAAAAGTCACCCAAGAGTTTACACCCTCTGACCCAAATGATCCCAGTACTAGACATGTACATGACTGAGTGTTATGGGAATGGGAATTTGAAGATCGTCCCTGCCCCTAGGTCACTCGATAGGCTTAAGTGACTCTGAGAACCTTCCTTAATTTGAAAATATACTCTGTCCCCTAATAGGCTGAATGTGGTCATATGGAGCCTGTGTCAGGGGGCTTGTTTTTCAAGAATGTCCACACCTTGTTACTTTGTGATTGGGCAGTGGGTCAAGAGGGTTGTGACATTCTCTGATCCAGGACAAGGCTATATATACCCTGATGTGAGGGTTTGCTGTGGGGCTTGCTTTGAGAAGAGTTGTGTGATTTGACCAGACAAGACTCTGGGCATCTGAAAACGCAGATGTTGGTGCTTCCCTCTCTGGTAACTGACTAGGTATGGACATAATGGTCAGACAGCTGGAATTGTCTGCTGATCTGTTTCTCTGTATTTTTTTGTCTACTTGTAAATTCTGTCTGTATACTCTGAAGTTTGGGGTGCTGATCTTTTCCCCCTGAACTAGGTAAATGACATATGTTTGATTAAAGCAAGATTGTTAACCCATTTTGAGTTGCTTTCCTTTAGAAAAGCAAATCTAAAAACCTGTGCTAGCATCCATCCTGGGTATGCTAGGGTGCTTGCTGCTACACTGAAACAAAGACAAAACAAACATTCCATCCACAGTTTTCATAATATAGTCCCCCATCACACCACCTAGCTGCATCCCAGTCATCACTAGTAACAAAAAACCACATGATTATATCATTAGATTTAGAAAAATCTTGCCAAAATACATCACTAATTTCTTAAAAATGTTAAAATATGAATAGATGTAGCTCTCCTTAATTTTATTAAAACATTTATCTAAGACCAAGTGCTAGCATTATTTGTAATAGAAAAACACTGGGAACTTTAGTTCCCAGTAAAGTCAGGATGGAGCAAGAATGGTCACTGTCTCCACTATTATTTAATAATAAATAGTATTTCTATCATGCTTTGAAGTTTGGGAAGCATTGTATATATTATCTCATTTGCTAATATCTTGTTTGACATAGTATAAGGAATGCTGGCTATAACAACTAGAAAAGAAAAATAAATAAAGGGAATAATCATTGTAAAAGAGGAAAGGATTTTCCTCTATTTTCCGATGATAGGATAGATTACCTAGAAAAATAGAAATAGCAAAAAATTGAGACAAGCTTTAGTAGTGTAATGCTATTCAAAAATAAATATAAAAATCAGTATTTCTAAATTGTATTATCAAAAACCCAGAGAAAAAGACATAAAAAATTTCCACTAAAAATAACTTTTAAGATGCATAATATATCTGAGAACCTACTAAGACACAGGACTATTATAAATATAAGTACAAAGTGATGTTTATAAAATAATAGAAAAAATAAACAGTTGGAGAGGGACTCATGGATGGGCCATGCCAATATTGTGTATTGGCATGTAAGGCAGCTCCTCTTTCTACTTCCAGAGGTTGTTGTTTGTCTTTAGGTTTTGGAGAGGACCATGATATCAGGGAGGTAATGCCATGACATGCAAGTGAATTGAATTTTAGTGAGAGAAGAGTTGTGCAAAGCCACCAGCCTCACTTTCTCCTCCAGAGTCATCTGGGTCCAGTGGTGAGAGACAGATCAGGATGACTAGAGATGGCCCTTGAAGGCAAACTAAAAGGCAGCAAACCTCAGGTCAAATATAATTGGCAATGCTGCTTCTAAATTATTATAAAGTTGATAGCCATCTTCTCTGTTAACAGCTGCAAAAGTGGAAAGTTACATGTATTGTCAGTGGCAATCCCTATATTTGATAGTTTTACTGACTGACTTCTTTGGAAGAAGGGTATTATTGGTTGGGAAGTTTCAAAACAATTTATCAGCTGAAATTTTAAAAGTGATTTTATTGAAAAATGGGTACATAGGAGATTAGAAAATAGGATTTAGCACTGGTAGTTATTGATCTCAGCTGCTACCTATTTTTGAGTGAAGGAGAGACCATGTAAAATACTGTTCCTAATCTTTTTCCATTGCTTTGTAATATTTTCATCTTTGAGATATTGAATAAATAATCACTATGTTTGTGAAATTATGTCACATCCAATACAGATTATATCTGTATGTAGTGAGGTCCAGATAACTCTTTTCACATTTATCTTAAGTACCCTTTCCTTCACTTCCCATAGTGCATAAGATTATTGAGGTGGTAGAGCCCAAATGTGGTGGATTCCCTGCCATTGTTAATGAGAATAAACTGGCATGGAAATTCCAAGATTTTCATTTCATATCAGTTTGTTTTCATCTTTCCACTTTCATCTACAGATGCTCTTGGGATGATTTCACAACGTGCCCTCTCTAGGCCAATTTTTCTCAGACTGCTTGCTTTTCATTGCTTTTTTTTGAAGCAGTACAGCTTTCAGTCTTTCAACATTCTTCTCTCTACAGTTTGCAAATGAATTTATACTCTAACCAGTGTTGCCTTTGGCTTCCATGTGTTTCCACTTCAGTTTAAGTTGAGAAACATTTAATTAAAAACCTACTTTGTGTAAGACTGCTAGGCTCTGAGGATTTGAAGACAAAGAAGGAATGAAAACAAGGAGATGAAGTGCTTTGGAATGGAGGCAGCTTCTGGGTTCTTTTTGTTTCCTCATTTTGGTGATTACTTTCCACTGTTTAAATTTATCTAAGAAATGATGACAGTTATTGCTTTCCTCTTGTTGTAGTTGCTGGCTTAAAATTCAGATCTAGTTGGTGTTGTTTTTGCATACATTTTTTTTTTACTCTTGATTCTAATAATTTGGTGTTGGCTCTTGTTATTACTTCAATCTAGAGATTGCCAAACTGTGGTCACAGATCCAGCCTGATACTTTCATAAAGCAAGCTTAAGAATGACTGTTTACATATTTAATAAAGTTTTTATTTTAAATTATTTAGATTAGAGCCCTATCAGTTAAACTGACAATGTATACACAAATGATTTGGAAAGGACTTAAATGTCAGTAACTGTTTGTAATCTATTGAGATCTGGTCATTTTTTTCTTTGTTACAAGGGAGGGTTCTGAATGGGGAAATTGTACATAGAGAAGTAATTGTGATGCAAAAAAATTTAAAGACAATATAATTTTCATTTTTAGGGATGTTGTTGAGTGCTCACTACATTTAACATTTTCCAACTCTACTTAAAAAGAATATTTCTGAGTACAATTGTGAAGCTTCTGAGTAGATAAATACACGTTTATTAAGCACAATATATTAGAATGAATATATGTCTTCTTTTATTTCCATTGCTTGATCATGAACTGTATTTTCAAATGCAGTTTTTCCCATGTGCCCACTTTTACAATGAAGTTACCATTTACAAAATATAGTTTAGTTTGAAGATTCTGGTCTTTATTCATAGAATTGTTTTATGACTTCATCCTCTGCAAAAAATATTGGCCCATACGTGTTCTTTTTTTCCATGGTAGTCTGTTTATGTTTACCATACATAGGCCTGGCAAGGTAAGGTGACCAAATGTCCCATTAGTCAATCAATAAGTATTTTTTGTTGTTGTACCATTGTTTTCAGTCATGCCTGACTCTTCATGACCCCTTTTGGGGTTTTCTTGGTAGAGATACTAGAAAGGTTTGCCCTTTTCTTCTTCAGCTCAATTTACAGATGAGGGAATTGAGGCAAAACAGGATTAAGTGACTTTCCCAGGGTCACATGTATAATAAGTGTCTGACATAATTTGAACTCAGGAAGTCTTCCTGACTCCAGACCTGGCAACCCTATCTACTGTGCCACCTAGCTACTCTTAAGCATTTATTAAGTGCTTACATTTTATTTATGATCTCTGGGGACTTAATAAAAACAATCCCTTTATATGCTCTGGTGGTGAACCTCTGAGCCCTTCTTTCATTTAGCTACAACTTCTTCCTCTCTTTTGTTTTTTTTCATTTTGTGTATGTGTGTGGAAAATGTCAACTCATGTATCAATGTAAGTCAGACATTAAGAGTAACAACAGTTAAATTATTTGTAAGTAATCTAAGAATTATAGTGTTTTTAGTACCCTCTGCCCCATTATTATGTTCCCCTCTACTACCATATTATTACAATACTTGGCCCAGCAGGACTGAGGGCTATTTTGTATTTTTACCTGTTTCCAGAATTGTCATGGCCAAAAAATTAGTCATCTAGTGGCCAGCCATCTGGTGAAAAGCCTTTCTATATTTAGCCAGGCTGCTCCTTGGACACCACACACACAAGCCTATTTTTGAATCCTTTTCAGCATGGCATAACATTCCAGAGCTTGGACTCTGCTGGAGTAGCCTTTGAGAACTTCTGGTCCCCTTCATGCCATAATTAAGCATAAGAAGGGAGACTTGGGTAAAGACATTGATTTTAAAAACAAGAAAAAAAAATCCAGCTCCAATTCTGAGGTCCTTTGAAATGAATAAGAAATATAATATTGATAAGGAGGAAAGGAGTCAGTTCTCTATTTGAATACCTATAGCAACATCTCTCAAGAGAATTCTCTCTTTCCCATTAGAAGCTAGAGATGAATATGTTCTTTGAGTGGTAAATTAGAGATGCAAGAGAAGGGGGATTTTCGTTCACTTTGTTCAATTACGTGAGGGTAACAAAAAATAACATTTCTTGGAAGCTGAATAATTTCATGATTATAAAGAAAATTTAAATTGCATGTTCGCAATCCATATTCATTTCATAGCCATTAAGGGCAAATTATACCACCTGATTTAGGAGGAAAATAAAAGAGTTAGGATGCTTTCTGAGAAATAACAGCTCTTATGTCTGACCCCTGTATTCAAGCACATTCAACTACATCAGTTTGTACAAGAAACAGCAAACATGTGAATTGAAAATGAAAAACAAGATGTCAACAACAAAGGTTAGGCTGGAAAAGAACAGCTCTTTTCAGATACAGATTGGTATTTGACATACTTATCCAAAATCCTTTGTAAATGTAGGCACTAAATTGTTGGAGATCATCTTTAGAAGGAACAAAGTTTCAATGGACCTATACCAGTGGTATTTTCACAATTCAGATATTTATATCTATAACCACATTTCTCTCTTAATTAGAAACCAAGATAATATCTCAAATGAAAAACAAAGTCAAGGTCATATCTCTGAACCTTCAGAGAGATGGCCTTTTTCCTCAATTGAAAAGTCTGTGTGCAGATTCTTCAATTAGTGCCATCAAGTTGCTTTACCATCTAAAAGAGAACACTCCTGTTAAAATATTCAATCACTTCATGTTTTTGTCATTCCCCAATTTACCTCCCACAAATCCAAAAGGTAAAGTTTTAAAAGTGTTTTCTCTGGATAAAAACAGGCTTTCAGTTCATCTACATTCAATTTATCACACTCACTTTTTCAAAGATGTGTCATCTTCTTGGTATGAGCATTATTTCTGCTTATCTTGATTGAGGCCCTCTTAACTTAAGCAGTCCATCTCAAGGGTTTCAATGGCCTTATCCCTTGTGGTCTACCTTGAAGCTTTTTGTACAGCAGGCCTGGCCACTAGATCTTATATTTGAATGCAAAGCTTTTCCAGCCTGGTAGGATAGGCTAGAGCTTAGAGTTGACTTGCATGATTTTACATGGCTCAGGCTGACCTGGATGCCATGAGAAGAAACTGGAAGAAGATAGCTGTGGAGGTGAAGTAAAGGGCTGACTACTTCCATTTTGCTAAAATGAAGATCCAGGAATTTTCTACCTTGTTAACACACAATGTAAAATATGTTTATTCTGAAGTTAGCTAAGAAAGAATCTTAGGGTTGGAATGGGCCAGATGTTATCTTCCTTTCCATGTAGAATTCTTCTCTTCAACAACCCTGACATTTTCTTTTTGTTCAGATGCTTCCAGGGATAGAGAACTAATTACCTCTGGAAGGAGCCCATTCCTTTTTTTTTTTTCAGATAACTTGAATTGTTAGAAAGTGCTTCTTTATGTTGGGATCAAACTTGCCTCTCTGTATACTTCACCAGTTTTGCCCTCTGGAACAACATAGACAAATAATTCCTCTTTAGTATAACAGTTTTTCAGATCTTTACAAACAATCCTCTTTTTCTATTTTCTCCTTTCCAGGCTAAGAATTCTCTCTTCCTTCAAACATTCAGTACATGATAATATTTTGAATCCCCACACAAGCCCATTCATTCTGCCTTGCACATGCCCTTGTTTGTCAGTGTCTATCTAAAAGTGTCTTGGCTATAACTAACTTCAGATGTGATCTCACTATCCAAGAATACAGTAGGCTTATTACCTCTCCGATTATATGCTTTTAATGTACTCTGACATCACATTAGCTATTTTGACAACTATATCTCAGTGGTGATTTACTGAGTTTGGATTCCCAATAAAAGTGCTAAAGCACTTTGTCTAGGCTTTTTAAACACATAAATGCTTGTCCAACTAGGCCTGCCCCATTCTGTATTTATGTTGTTGATTTTTTTTCCAAACTCCATTTGATTTTAATACAGGGATAAAAATATTGCCCTCAAAATTTTTGAATCCTGGTGCCAAATAAAGAAGGTGGCAACTTTTCACTTAAAAAAGACTATTGTTCTGATGTTTTGTAGCCACACTCTTGGGAAAGGTATGGGTGAACTTCCTCCTTTTGGTGGTAATAGCACTGCCAAACATCTGGAAGCCATATTTACCTTTCAGATATTTGATCTAGGTGTACTGAATGTTTTAGTTTTACACTATTCTTCAGATGCCTCATGGTGGGAAGGATGTGAACTTAGGTTCCCTAACACTGTGCCAGCTAGATGATGAACTGTATGTTTGTTATCCCAGGACCAACCTACGCATGTACCAATAGACTCATCAATGAAAGGTTGGGCAACAGTAGATTATTTGGGGATCTTTGTCCATAGGTACTTCATGAAGACCATCTAATAGGTTATAAGGGAATTGCAGTCAGAATACTTTATATGAAGTACCCATAATGACAAAGACACAGTTCTTTTGAAGTATTATAATAATGATTTGCAAGATGTGAAATATGATAGAATCTATTTCTAGCATACACGATACATCAGTGTTCACAAAATAAACAGAGCACTCTCACAAAATGGGATGGGCAAATTGCCATGCTATCAACCCAAAATGGTTCAGATAATATATAATGGTTGCTATTTTCCTATCCCTCAGAAGAAAGTGAAACATGTGACTTGTTCTACTGGCCAGGCGGAAAAAATGACTTGGGGGTCTTTGGACTGGTTCAGCCCTGGTAACAACTTGGATTAAACCCACAAAGGGTGTGTGAGCTTCCAACAGGATCTCCCCTCTTTCTCCACTGGGTGTCCTGACAAGTGATATGAAGTCATAGAAGCGAGTCAGAGAAACAATTAGGACAACTTACCTGCAAACTTAGCCTGGTCATGGAGACAGTAGCAAGTCTCACAATAAGGAATTATTAAGTACCTAATATGAACCAGACATTGTGCTAAATGCTAGGAATCGAAAGAAAAGTGAAACACAATCCCTGCCCTTAAGGAGCTTATGTTCATAGGGTAGAGACAATATGCAAACAACTGTGTGCAGAATATATGTGTGTGTGTTAGAAATAATCATCAGAGAAAAGCCACTAACATTAAGGGAGTCTGGAAAAGGCTTTTTATAGATAGTATGGTTTTCACTGAGACTTGAAGGAAACTGGGAAATTCAAGAGGTAGAAATTAAAAGAGAGATACTTCCTTGCATGGGAGACAGCTAGAAAAATGCCCAGAGTTGGGCCACAGAGTGTCTTATTAGAGGAACAGCAAGGATGCCAGTGTCACTGGCTTGTAGAGTGTGTGGAGGGGCATAAAGCATAAGAAGAGTGGAAGGGAAAGGAGGAGCTATGGTTATAAAGAGCCTTAAAAACTAGATAGAAGATTTTATATTTGTTCCTGGAGGTTATGGGTACCCACTGGAGCTTATTGAATTGGGAGTATGACAGGGTCAGACCTACCCTTTAGGAAGAATACTTTGGTAGGTGAGTGGAGGATGGACTGGAGTGGGTAGAGACTTTAGACAAAGAGACCAACTGGCAGGTTTTTGCAATAGTCTAGTCATGAGGTGATGAGGACTTGTACCCAGCTGGTGTCAGAGGAAATAAGGGGACATTTATGACAGATGTTGGTAATGTAGGAATCAACAGGACTTGGCAACAGATTGGATATGGGGGTCAGAGAGTCTGAGGTGTTGAGGATGACCCCGGCTTTGATCTTGGCTTATTGAAGCATGATGAAATAATGCCACTGTAATGGGGAAGTTTGGAAGAACAGAGGTTGGGGGGGGGGGCTAAGATGAATTCAGTTTTGGATGTGTTTAGTTTAAGATATCTTTGGGACATTCAGCTTGAGTCATCCAATAGGCAATTTGGGAAGTGAGACTGGAGATCAGGAGAGAGGTTAGGATTAGTTAAACATATCTGAGAATCATCTTTAAGGGAATGATAACTGAAATCATTGGATCTGATCAGATCACCAGGCAAAATAGTATAGAGGGAGAATACAAGAGGGTCTCTCTGCAGTGGGCTTCTGACCTTGTTGTTCAACTGAAATATCTCTCTCCAAAGATGGCAGTGCTCTCATAACTGAAAAATCTAATGGCCTTCTCTCAATCCTCCCTGCAGCCTTTGACACTGTCAGTAACCCACTTGTCCTTGGTACTCTCTCCTCTCCTGGTTCTCCTGCCTGTTTCACAATTCCTTTTCAGTTTCCTTTGCTGGATCTTCATCCAGATCATGACCTGGTTTGGTCATGTGGGTCCTCAAGGTATCAAAAGATACTGTCACCATTATCAAGTGTTAAGTATGAATTGAACGAACCTCAAAAGAGGAGAGATTACTGCATGATGGAGATAGAGGAAGAACCTGGAAGTGACAATGGGGAACAAGGTGTGTTTTTATTCTGCCACCTTGACCATTGAGTTGGGGGCATAAATGAGAGTAGAACCAGTACTAGAAATACATGTGTGTATATGTATATATCTTTAAGGTTTACAAAACTCAGAGATGTATGTCATCAGAAGAGCATCAGGTCTCATTGAATGAAGATAGAAGGCGTGAGAAAGGAAAAGTTTTAAAATGAAAACAAATATTTTTGCTATAGTGCAGACATTCCAAAGAGTACAATGGAAGGGGTCTCAAACTTTTCAGGGGTCAAATTGCTAGGAATAGGAACAAGGGAGTGGACTGATGGGGAATGGCATTTGCACAATGACAACCTTGATTTCAGAATCGCTGGAATGGGGAGGTTAATGGTAGGGTGGAAGTCTGACAGTTTATTGAGAAATGAGTCTAAGCACGTTATATGCTTATACTCACCAAAAAGGGGCAAATGCTAGAACATATGTCAGGAAATTAAACTGAAATGCCCCAAACTTAGGGTCCCACACAACAGCTATGAGTAAAAGAAATTTCTCAGGTTCTGTCAGGTTAATTGTTTCATATAGATGATACCTTTCACTGAATATTTTGTTCCCTTATCCCTTCCAAAGGCCATCTTCTTGGGAAAAGCCCCTTATTTATGTCTCAAAGAATCCAGATACAAAGAAGTAGAGATGGTTGGATTCTTCCAATTTGCTTGTGCCTTTGAGTTAAAAGATGCCCAGACCTGTCTGTTGTTACCATAGCAACACCCCATCCCCTTCCCTATCCCCCATGTGGTTAAGTAATCTCTGACTTTCAGCTCACTCTAAAACAATGTTCCACAGGTCAGTTAGCTTTGTGGAATCCACAGTTAGACAAGCTTATTTATATTAAGTTATGAGCATCAGACAAACAACTTCCTAACAGACTACCCCTGAAAACAAATCAAAATTGTCTTTCCTCTAACCGAGTAAAAAGAGACAGACTTGAAAAAAACAGCTTCTTTAATATCTTCAAAGCACAGAGCAGAAAATGGTTTGCATTATTTAAAAAAAAAGAAAAAAGAACAGACAGTTACATTCAGGAGTCATCTGAAACTGTCAGAAAATCTGTAATGTACAAACTATTTCCCAACAGTATTTACTACTCCACTGCATCTATGATCTCAGTGATGTGTGTATTTCCTCCAGTCATGCAAATCACAGCACATCCATGCGTGCTCTTCCTGTATGTAAAACTTTCTACCATGTCTTCTCATAAGTTAATGGATGTTAGGGAGAAAATAAGATTCAAATGATTTACTTCATTTCCCATTCTTCATTCAGCTGTTTGGCACTAAAAAAATGACCATAGTTTGAAGGAAACCTATCAATGGTGAATCCTAAATTCAACTAATATAAATTAAGTCTTTTTTTTTGTTTCTCCTTAACAAACAACAGATCCTGATTCTGCTGTGCCCCTAGTCAGTTCCAGCTGCTTTGAAATTTAAAAATGTTAATTAAATAGTTTTCATTGAATTCTTTACCTCTTTGAACAGTGGTTTAAAATAAAATATTGCTGATTTCATAATTATGAAAGGAATTTGCTCAATCAAATATAATAACATTGAGATGTCTGCTGGATTTACATGAATGCACAACAGGTAAGTGCCTTCAAAAACCATCACTCACCATGGTCATTTGACAGTAAAATGGATAGTCATACTGCTGTATATGGACACAAGCTTTGTCTACATATATGAATCAGTTTTATATTTTGGATGATAATCACCTATATCCATGATCACACATTTTCTCTCTTCTCCTTCTGATATGCTGGTTTTCTCTGTATGTAGCATCTTGCTTGAAATAATGATTTATCAGAAGTATGCCTTTATGATAGATGAGAAATTACTAAGTGGATTTTCTTTTTATTTTGTTTTAGTAAGGTGTTATTCGACTGCCAAGCTTGTTGGGGCTTGAATTGAATGTGATTGATTTTGGGTGGAAAAAGGTTTGAATAAACTTTTGACAGTGATGTTATTGTCTTTTCCCCAAGAACTATGACCAGACAACAGTTGATGTGGAAAAAGACATTACCTGGGGGTTTCACTTAACAACAAGTTCTCAGCAGTTTAATGTGACAGCCCAAAAGGTCACAGAGATCACAGATCTTAGAGCTTGGAAAGATCTTAAAAGCCATCTTTTCCAAAGTCATTATTTTATAGTTGATGAAATCAACAACTTGGAAGATGGTGTTACTTGCCCAAGGTCACACAGGTAGTGACACAGGTGGAATTTGAACTCAGGTCCTTTGACTCCAAAGCCATTAAATTTTGACATTATACTATGACATGAGGCTGAGATGTGTCTGTATTTGTTATTGTTTTGTTGTTTAGTAATTTTTCAATCATGTTTGACTCTTCTTGACCCCTATTGAGGTTTTCTTGACAAAAGTACTGAATTGGTTTGCCATTTCATTTTCCAGTCCATTTTAAAAAGGAGAAAACTGAGGCAAGCAGGGATAAGTGACTTGCTCAGGGTCATAAAGCTAGTAAGTACCTGAGGCTACATTTTAATTTAGGAAGTGAATCTTCCTGACTTTAGGCCTGGCCCTTTACTCACTGCAATGCCACCCTTGTCTGCATGAATAAAAGTTTGATGTTAAGAATGAAAGAGGTAAAAATTATCATACTATGAAAAGTCATGGATTTGGAATTGGAATGCCTGCTCATGTTTCTACTCTTAGCTACCTGTTAGACCTTGGACAAGGGACTTCAACTTTCTGGTTGTCTTTTTCATCATTTGCAAAATGAGGGGATTAAATGAAATTACTTCTAAGACCCTTAGCAGTTCAAAAACCTAAGATCCTCAGAGGCAGGCTGGAAAGGCAAGCAGTGGGCAGAGGGAGGCCAGGAAGATGAGCAGTGCGCAGAGGCAGGACAGGAAGGCTAGCAGCATACAGAGGCAGGCCTGGAAGAGGCCTGATCAACTTGGGGGGGAACAAGTCATCCCACCAACCACAAGGGCCACTACTAGGCCTCTCACCAAAGGGCTTGGACTGGAAAGAACAAGATAAGAACCAAATGCAGGGGCCCCTGTCCTGGACAGCAAATACTCCTGGGGCTACCACTTCTTAGCCCAGAAATTTGAAGAAAAAAAAGCTCCTATCAGGACCTCCAAAGACTAGGATGACAGAGGGAGGCTAGCCTGCTCCAACCCCAATGCCCTCTGACCTTGAAAACATAGTAACTATTGCCCCAGAGCAAAACCCTCTACAGTATAGGCTTGGGATCCCTAGAGGAAGGGCTTGGCTAGGGTCCTGCCTCACAATGGGTAGAAAGCAGACTACAAAGACTCTGGAGTCCTACTGTCCTCAGAGGGAGGAACCAAACTCAGAGGGAGACAATGTGGACTCCACACCCACAGCTGAAACATCAATAGGGAATGGGTCCCAAGCACATAAAGCTCTCCTAGATGAGATCAAAAGGAACTTTGAAAACCAAATGAGAGAGATAGAAGACAAAATGAATAATTCTCTCAAAACCAAAATTGCAGAATTGGAAAAAGATTATAATGAAGAAAACATCTCTCTAAAAAGAAAAGTGTATGATATGGAAAAGGATTGCCAAAAATTAACTAAGGAAAATGATTTGCTAAAAACTAGAATCCACCAAATTGAAACAAATAACTCTATCAGGAACCAAGAATTAGTCAAACAAAACAACAAGAATGAAGAATTAGAAAAAGAGGTAAAATACCTCAATGGAAAAATAACTGACCTGGAAAACAGATCCAGGAGAGATAAATCTGAAAATCATAGGCCTACTAGAAAATCATGATAAAAAAAAAATGAGCCCAGACAACATTCTGCAAGAGCTCATTAAGGAAAACTGCCCTGAGATACTAGAACCTGAGGGTAAAATAGAAATCAAGAGAATCCACCTGACACCTGCTGAAAGAGATCCCAAACTGAAAAGTCCTCGAATTATTGTGGCCAAACTGCAGAGCTACCAGGTAAAAGAGAAAATATTTCAAGTGGCCAGAAAGAAACAATTCAAATTAGAGGGTCCACAGTGAGGATCGCACAGGATTTGGCAGCCTCTACACTGAAAGATCAGAGGCAGTGGAATACAATTTTCTGGAAGGCAAAAGAGCTCAGGTTACAACCAAGGATCACATACCCAGTGAGACTGAGCATATTTTTTCGTGGCAAAGAGATGGTCATTCAATGATATAACAGATTTCCAGACCTTCCTGATGAAAAGTCAGAGCTCAATGGAAAATTCAACCTCCAATTATGAGATGCAAGAGTGACATAGAAAGGTAAACAAGGTAAACACAAACACACACACACAACCTACTATTTAATAAGAGCAAACTGTTTATAGACAAGTGGAGGGTATAAAATACACAAAATGATTAAAAAAATCTTATTAAGGGCTACAAGGGAACTGCAATGGAAGAAGAGGAATGGTTGAAGTGGAAAGGGGTAAATTATGCCACACAAAGAGGCATAAAAACAATGTAGAAGAGGAAAAAAAGGGAGGGAATTGGGAAGCATATGAGCTTTGCCCTCATTGGTTCTGGTGCAAGGAGGGAATAACAACCAGTTAAGCACAGGACTCTATGGAGAAGAAATGCAAAAAAAGTATCATTTTAGAGGGAAAGAGGGGAGGGAGAAGAGCTTCGCATGAGATTTGTTCCTGTCACTCTTGGTGTGAAGAAGAAATAACATACTTCAAGTATAAAAATATCCTACAGGCAGTAGGAGGGGAAAAGGTCTACGAAATGGGGGGTGGTTAGTAGGGAGGGAAGAAGTAAGGGGAAAGGGGAGGAAAAGGGAGGGGGGATGATAAGTGAATACTGAGGAAGGCAGTGGTCAAAAGGAAACTATTAAGGGGGGAAGGGAAAATATAAACATTAACAGGAGCAGGAATAGGATGGAGGGAAAGAAACAGATAACAATCATAACTCTAAATGTGAATGGAATGAACTCTTCCATAAAATGGAGACAGATAGCAGAATGGATTAGAAATGACAATCCTACAATATGCTGTTTACAAGAAACACATCTCAAACAGAGGTATACACACAGGGTAAAGGTAAAAGGCTGGAGAAAATATATCATGCCTCAGCTAAAGTAAAAAAGCAGGGGTGGCAATCCTTATCTCAGATAAAGGAAAAGCAAAAATTGACCTAATTAAAAGAGATAAGGGAGGAAACTATATCCTGTTAAAAGGCACCATCGAGAATGAAGCAATATCATTACTTAACACATATGCACCAAGTGATATAGCATCCAGATTCCTAGAGGAGAAGGCAAAGGAATTAGAGGAAGAACTATACTAGTGGTAGACCTTAATCTCCTCCTCTCTGAACTTGATAAATCCAACCTCAAAATAAATAAGAAAGAAGTTAAGGAGGTGAACAGAATTTTAGAGAGAATAGGTATGATAGATCTCTGGAGAAAACTGAATGGGGATAAAAAGGAATGTACATTCCTCTCAGCATTTAATGGCACATACTCAAAAATTGACCATGTTCTAGGACATAAAAACCTCATAATTCTATGCAGTAAGGCAGAAATATTAAATGCATCCTTCTCAGATCATGATGCAATAAAGGGCCATGGAAAGACAGACTAAAAACTAATTGGAAATTAAACAATTTAATCCTAAAGAATGAGTGGGTCAAAGAAGAAATTATAGAAACTATCAATAATTTCATTCAAGAGAATGATAATAATGGGACAACATACCAAAATTTGTGGGATGCATTAAAGGCAGTTCTTAGGTGAAGTTTTATATCCCTGAGTGCATACATGATTAAATTAGAGAAAAGAAAGGTCAGTGAATTGGGCTTGCAATTGAAAAACATAGAAAAGGAACAAATTCAAAATCTCCAATTAAATAGTAAATTAGAAATATTGAAAACCAATGGAGAGATTAATAAAATTGGAATTAAGAAAACTATTGAATTAATAAATAAAACTAAGAGCTGGTTTTATAAAAAAAAGCCAATAAAATTGATAGACCCTTAGTCAATATGATAAAAAAGAGAAAGAATATAACCAAATTATGAGTATCAAAAATGAAAAGGTTGAATCTACCTTCAATGAAGAGGAAATCAAAACAATAATTAGGTATTATTTTTCCCAATTGTATGCACATAAATTTGGCAATTTTATGGAAATAGACTAATATTTACAAAAACACAAGTTGCCCAGATTAACTGAAGAGGAATTAAATTACTTAAATAACCCCATCTCAGAAAAAGAAATTGAACAAGCCATCAGTCAACTCCCTAGGAAAAATTCTCCAGGGCCAGATGGATTTAATAGTGAATTCTACCAAATATTTAAAGAACTATTGATTCGAATACTCTACAAACTATTTGGGAAAATTAGTGAAGAAGGAATCCTACCAAATATTTTCATGACACAAATATGGTACTGATACCTACATCAGGAAGAGATAAAACAGAGAAAGAAAATTATAGACCAATCTCCCTCATGAATATACATGCAAAAATTCTAAATAAAATATTAGCAAAAAGACTATAGCAACTTATCTCAAGAATAATACAGTTTTATCAGGTAGGATTTATTCCAGGAATGCAAGGATGGTTTAATAATAGGAAAACCATCAGTATAATTGAGCATATCAACAATAAAACTAGCAGAAACCACATGATCATCTCAATAGATGCAGAAAAGGCTTTTGACAAAATACAACATCCATTCCTATTAAAAACATTACAAAGTATAGGAATAATTTGAGCCTTCCTTAAAATAATAGGTAGCATCTATTTAAAGCCATCAGCAAGTATTATATGTAATGGGGAGAAGCTAGAAGCATTTCCCATAAGATCAGGGGTGAAACAAGGGTGTCCACTATCACCCCTCTTATTCCATCTGGTACTAGAAATGTTAGCAGTAGCAATTAGAGAAGAAAAAGAAATCAAAGGAATCAAATTAGGCAAAGAAGAGACCAAGCTATCCCTCTTTGCAGATGATGTGATGCTATACTTAGAGAATCCTAGAGAATCAAGTAAAAAACTACTTAAGACAATAAATAAATTTGGCAAAGTTGCAGGATATAAAATAAACCCACACAAATCCTCAGCATTCCTATATATTTCCAATGAAATTCAACAACAAGAGATAGAAAGAGAAATCCCATTTAAAGATACTGTAGACATTATAACATATTTGGGAATCTACCTGCAAAAACCCAGGACTTATATAACCATAACTACAAAACACATTTCACACAAATAAAGTCAGATCTAACTAATTAGGAAAATATAAATTGCTCATGGCTGGGTCAAGCTAATATAATAAAAATTACAATTTTACCTAAATTAAATTACATATTTAATGCCATACCAATTTATTTACCAAAAAACTACTAAATAGAACTAGAAAAACAATAGTAACAAAATTCATTTGGAAGAATAAATGGTCCAGAATAGCAAGAGAATTAATGAAATGAAATGCTAGGGAAGGTGGACTAGCTATACCAGATTTCAATCTGTATTATAAATCAGCAGTCATCAAAACTACTTGGTACTGGCTGAGCAATATAGGAGTGGATCAATGGAATGCATTAGGCACATGAGATTCAGAAGTCAATGACTATAGTATTCTATTGTTTCATAAACCCCAAGACCCTAGTTTTGGGGATAAGAACTCATTATTTGACAAAAACTCCTGGGAAAACTGCAAATATAGTATGGCAGAAACTGGGCATAGACAATTATCTAACACCATATACCAAAATCAAGTCTAAATGGGTGCATGATCTAGGTATAAAGGTTGATATTGTAAGTGGTCTCATAAAACAAGGAATAATTTACCTGTCAGATTTGTGGAGAGGGAAAGACTTTATGACCACACAAGAATTAGAGAACATTATAAAATGTAAAATGATGGATAATTTTGACTACATGAAATTGAAAAGCTTCTGTACAAAGCCAATGTAACCAAGATTAAGAGGGAGGTGAGAAATTGGGAAAGAATTTTTCCCAACCTATGTCTCTGACAAAGGACTAATTTCTAAAATATACAGGGAATTGAGTCAAATCTCTAAGAATACAAGTCATTCCCCAATTGAGACATGGTCAAAATATATGAACAGACAATTTTCAGAGAAAGAAATTAAAGATATGTATAAGCACATGAAAAATGCTCTAAATCACTATTGATTAGAGAAATGCAAATCAAAACAACTCTGAGGTACCACATCTCACCAGTCAGATTGGCTAAGATGACAAAACAGGAAAATGACAAATGCTGGAGTGGATGTGGGCAAATTGGAACACTAATACATTGCTGGTGGAGTTGTGAATTGATCCAGCCTTTCTGGAGAGCAATCTGTAATTATGCCCAAAGGGCTATAAATACTTTCATATCCTTTGACCCAGCAATGCCACTCCTAGGGTTATATCCCAAAGAGATCACAGAAGTGGAAGAAAGACCCACATGTACAAAAATGTTTATAGCATCTCTTTTTGTGTGGTGGCAAAGATTTGGAAATTAAGGGGGTGCCCATACATTGGGAAATTGCTGAACATGTTATAGTATATGCATGTTATGGAATACTATTGTGCTATAAGAAACGAAGAGCTGATGGACTTCATATTTGGCTGGAGAGCCTTATACGAACTGATGCTGAGTGAGCAGAGTAGAACCAGAAGAAATTTGTACACAATTACAGACAGAACATATGTGTGATGACCAACTTTGGTAGACTGGACTCTTCTCAGCAATGCAGTGATATAAGTCAATCCCAAAAGACTCATGATGGAGAGAAATGTGTGCATCCAGAGATGAACTAGAACTAGAAAGAATTGAGTTTATATCCAGATGGAAGCAAAATACCTCATCTTTTTTCTTTCTTGTTTGCCTTTATGTCCTCTTTGCCATTTTTCATTCCATTTGATACGATCTGTCTTTATAACCTGACTAATGTATAATGTGAGAGTATTTACACATCCTATGCTTGACTGTATGCCACCATGGGGGGAAGGGGAGGGAGGGGGACAAAATGTGAAACTCAAGGAATAGTGGAATTGAATCTTGTAAACTAAAAGTAAACAAACAAAATAATAAAAAATAATAATTAATAAAAACCCTAAGTTCCTATAGCTCTCTGCCCTGACCTGGCATATTATATTCAGCTCTGAGTACTGAATTTTAAGAAAAGCATTGACTAAATGGAGCATGCCCAGAGGAGGGTGACTAGAATGGAAGGGAGATTAAAACCCCGGCTTCATAAAGAATGTCTGAAAGAATTGAGGTTATTTATCCTTTAGAAGAGGAGATGGGGTGGTGGGGGCATGTTAGCTGTCTTCAATCTTTTGAAGGATCTTTTGAAGAAAGAGGCCAGACTTGTGCTTGACCCTAAGCATGGCAGTGCTTCAAGCAAAATTAGGAGGAATGGGTAGAATCTGCAGAGAGTCACATTTCAACTTCACTTAAAGAAAACCTTCCTTACAATTCTAGCTGTCCAAATCAGTTTCCCCAAGAGACTAGTGACTTCCTCATTTCTAGAGATCTTAAAGCCTGATGATTATTTGTCAGGAGGGTTGTTACTGGCATTTCTGTTCAGGCAGAGATTGGATTAATGATCTCTCAGGTACCTTTGAAACCTGAAATTCTGTAATTTCCTAATTTTATAATTGTCATGAAAGGAATGGGCTCGGTCAAATATAATAATAATGACATGTCTCCTGGGTTTACATGAATGCAGAGCAGGGAAATACCTGCAAAACCCAGCATTGACTATGGTCATTTCATAGTGGAATGGATAGTCATTCTGCCCTGTATGCACAGTATACATTTGAACTGTTCAATCATACCCTGTAAGGGTCTGGATTACCATCCAGAGGAAATAACTACAGTTTGAACATGTCGCCAATATATGGTAATTTACCTTTAGGTAGCATATACTGTAGCTAGATGGTGCTGCAGTGGATGAAGTGCTGGGTCTGCAGTGAGCAAGACCTGAGTTCAAATATGGCTTCAGACACTTACTGACTGTGTATGTGACCCTAGGAAAGTCAATTAGCTTTTGTTTACCCCTTAGTTTCCTTATTTGTACAATGAGGATAATAATTGCACCAACTCCACAGGATTGTTGTGAGGATCAAATGAGCTAACAGTTGTAAAGTACTTAGAACAGTACATAGTAGATAGTAAGTGCTATATAAATGTTAGCTATAGTAATAATTTTAATAATTATTATCATTATCTCTTCATGCAAATGGGAAATAGACTCAGAGAAAATCCTTAGGCGATAAGGTCATAAACATTTTATTAATAACAATCTAATTGAAATTTTAAAGTAATTTACTAAGTAGCAAGATTTTAAACAAAGAAAACTCCAAAAACATCTAAGTAGATTCCCATAGTATTATATCTGTTTCTCAACCACTAGTACTGTAAAACAAGTATTTGTGTATGAACAACTTAAAATTACAACTTACTTAGATGTCACATTGAGGCTTGCCACCTCTCTGTCTCCCTTGAGCTATTTCAGTTGCTTGCCTAAGGCAAGAGGCTTCCCAGTTAGGAAATCAGACAGGTCTCCAGACATCCAGTCCTGGCAGTTGTTTGAGCCTGTCCCCTTTGGATCTCACATAGCACTCTTTTAATAATGTATTAATAAATTTTGTTTTGAAATAACAGATACTTTCAAGCAAGCTTCATTAGAAAGTTTATACCTCCCACAAATAGTTTAATGATGACTAGCAGAAAGGAAAGTTGTGTCCTTGAATTTGCACAACATAGTAGTAATGTTGATCATTTTAATTGACCAGAGATTTGTTTGTTCAGTCGGTCAAAAAAGTTTTATTAAGTGCCTGCTATGTGCCAGGCATGGCAGTAGGTGCTGGAGGTGCAAAGACCATAGCAAAACAGTCCCTGCCCTTAAGAAGTTTTCATTCTAAGAGAGGAGACAACATGTGCATATAGAGGAATAGACAGAATAAATACAAGAGATGTAAGGTGACTTTGGAGGGGAAAGTTATTAGGATCTTGGGAGACCAGGAAAGGCTTCATGTAGGAGGTAACATTTGTGCTGAGTCTTGAAGGGAACCCATGATCCCAAGAGGTAGAAGTGAGGGGAGAGAGCATTCCAGGAATGGGAGACTATCATTGCAAAAGCACGGGGTGGGGGGAGGAGATGGAGTGTCATGTGTAAGGGATCTCAAGAAGGCCATTATAGCTAGATCTAAGAAAGGGGACATTGTGTTAGAATGGTGCACAGATAGCCAGGTTGTGGAACTTTAAATGCCAAATAGAGGAGTTTGTATTTGAGAGCCATTGGAATTTGAGATGGGGGAAGAGTAACATGGTCAGAGCTCTGCTATTTAGAAAAATCCATTTCCTGTCTATATGGAAGCATGATTGGAGTAGGGGTAGACTTGAGAAAGCAAGTACAGCAAGGAGGCTCTTTCAGTGATCTATGTGAGGAGAGTTGGCTTTAGGTAGTTGTGTCTCTCTAATGCTCTGATGTGTTATTGTGCATTGTGGTTTATCTATGGTGATGTTTGTCTCATTGGTCTGCTAGACTCAGAGTTCCATGAGGGCAGGACCCATATTATATAAAAATGTTTTAATCTCTTCCAGCAGTCAGCACAGTACTCTGAGCTCAACAAACAGATGCTTAATTCAATGTTTCTGCCCTTGAATTTGCTCTCAATCCTGAGAAGCTCTGACCTTCTCCCTTGAATCTATGTCTCAGGGGTAGAAAGCCTTAGCTGCCCAGGTGTGCCTATTCAGAAGGGAGGAATACAAAGGATGCTTTGCATTTCATACACCACACCTCTCTCCGTCACCTACTCCTATGTGCAAAGCCCCGTACTCTAGGTCCTGAATGAAAACTGAAGGGAAATTAACCAAAAAATGTGTAATTTGGTTGGGGAGATAAGACAAAAATCCCCCTAAACGAAAACTAGATGTAAGTGCTCCCTGAGAAGCCTGAAGAAGGTAGATTCCAGGAAGTTATGCTTACTTCCCTTCTCTCTGGGTGGTCTACTCTTCTATACTGTACACTCTCAAATAAGCACATGGTACCTGGCTAGCCTTGCATCCTGTGACTCTATTCTATGTTTTAGAGGTGTTTTCCCAAGGATACTTTCCCTGTGTTTCCTCTGTTCATCAGCCAGTGGAAGCCTAGGTCCCTGGCTCTCAGCTCTCCAACCCTTCTGGGTATTATAGTCCCTTATTCAGCATACAGTAAGCCAGGGCAGCAAAATGTACAAAAAGTACTTTTTGTTTCTTTTAACATCATAGTGTTTTAGTCTACTCAATACATAACAAAATAAAGAACTAATCCTAGTTCTGTTCCTACACTGCTTTGTGGACTTGGGCAAGTTAGCTGCACTCTCTAGGCCTTGACTTGTCATTGTTAAAATGAAAATGTAAGTCTAGATGCCAGGTTTTAACCTTTGTTGTATCATGGATATTTTTGTCAGTTGGATAAAACCTGTTGACCCCTGTTTAGAATGTTTCCTTTTAAAAAATCAGATTGCATCTCCTGCTCTTGCCAAGGTTGTAAGGGCAGGGGTTTCTCCTCTGCTGATCCTTCTTTTTATTAGCTTGGGAGCTTTGACCTGCTCCATTTCTGACCTGGGTCAGTTTATTCCTCTTTGGGCAACTTGGCCTAAAGCAAACCAGTTATATGGAAATAAAGGTGTAATTTTTCCCCTAAGTTCATTGATCCACTGAAATCTATCCACAGACTAAATGATCTCAAAGTTTTCCTACTGCTAACATCCTATAACACTGTATAGCTTAGGGTTATAATTTACTTGGATTGCTCCAAGCTCATCAATAGGATGATATGTTCCACCTATGCAACTTACCACTCAACCATGCTTTCTAGCTCTATGCAAGTCTTTCCTGATTCATAGGATCTTCCCATAATGCCGCTACATGGGCTTTACCAAGTGTTTTTGGACAGCAGAGTATTCTTGAAAAAAATGTTTATATCAAATTGTTGTGGAATGAATCTTTTTTATAGGCATTTGATATATAGGCAAGGCAGTGACATGGTAGATGAAGTCACAAAAATCAGGAGGGTTCAAGTCCTGCTTGTGGCACATGCTAGATTTGTCATCCTGGGCAATTTACTGAACCTCTCAGGACACTCTCTAATACTTGAAATTAGAGATGATCTGCTCATCTTTATTTGCTCCTCTGATGATAGCCAAGGTTAGACTATAAGAGAACTCTGCAGAAAGGTCTCTGCATCATTGAAAAAAGGGTCTACATTGTTAAGATGAAAGCAGATACATTTAAGTTGGATGTATTTCAATAAAACCTGTGATATGGTAAATGCCTTTGTAAAAGGGCATAGACATTTGAAATATGAATAATCTTCCCTCTCTGCCCCCAGTCTGTTGGCCTGGAAAATTCAAATTTTTGGTGGGTATATGAGATTTCTTAAAAAGTTAATCCAAACTATTTCTGTTATTGGGTAATAATGTGTATAATTTTCTCTCCCTGTCTTCAGTCTATTCGATTGGCAGTCTCCAGTTTGTGTGTGTGTGTGTGTTTTGAGGTTTCTTTAAAAGTGAAGCCAAGCTGTTTCAGTTAGTGGGTAATGATGTGTAGCAATGGAAGGCAGCTTAATCAGCAAAAACATCAATGCCATCGGGTCCATGTTTATGCTGGTGAACAGGGCATACTGCTTAAATCACACACATTTTGAAGGACAGTTTGTGAAATGTTCTTAATTGCATTGTCCATTTTGATTCTCAGTTCCTATATGTGTAACCTTCCATTTAATTGTGGCTGTTTGATATCAGTTGTTCAGATTAAAAGCAAGACAAAGCTTCTGTGTGTACATTGTATGTAGTACCTTCGAGCCCTGAGCATTAAGTTCTTGTATAATGAGGACCTTGTGTGTGGTGTAGAGTGTCAAGGACTTTTCTCATACTGCCAGATCTCTGGCATCATCTGAAAACCTAAGACCTAGAAGCAGCTGCTAAAACATACTGCACTTGGATCAGGCAGCAGGATTGTAGAGGATTCATGGGAAAGACCTGAATTGGCAAGAAGAATTGCTTGCAACTTCCTGGTGGGTGTTTTTCACCTGATTGTGTCTGTGTTTATCATTCCTGTGCATCAGAGATGTCCCCATAGTATAAATGGTCAATTAAGATGGACTCTCCCAAAGTATTTGCATGCCCGGTATAAATGTCCCTGTCTTCAAAGCCCTTTACTGGGTGCTTTGGGCTCTCATTAAAAGTCATGTTTGGAGTTGTCCACTTGCCATTTGGACATTCATAGTTCACATGTCAGTTCTTCTGACTTCTCAAGATTCTAAACTTATATCAAAAATATATATTAAAATATATTTAAAAATAAAAATATTAAAAATAGCTGTTACTCTAAAATTTTCCATTGCTTTTGGGATGGTTTTCAGACTGATTTTTTTTCTCCCTAGTGAAAGTTCCCTTTGTTACATGTTTTTTTTTTAACAAATCTTGACTTCAAGGAACTGCATCTCCTCTCTCTGGGTATAGTGGGAAGTCAGTCAATCAACAGGAATTCATTAAGAGCTTATTATGTGCCAGGCACTATGTTTGCTGAGCACTGGGGGATACAAAAAGAAGCAGAAACACTGCTCCTCCCTCAAGGAGTCCCTGCCCACAAGAAGCTTGCATTCTATTGGGAGACACAACTATGTGTAAACAAGATCTGTCTGGTGTAATTATTGCTTTTAATAAAATTATTTTAATAATAATTTAATATTTAATAATAATATAAATAAATAATAATTTTGATAATTTATAAATAAATTTAATAGTCGGAAGATAAGGTTTCAAGTATTGCCTCTGCTTTTTCTGTGCTATGTGATCATGGGCCATTCACAGCCCCTCTCAGAACCTTAGGGCCCTTCTCTGCAGAATCAGGGACACAGTTGGGATGATCTCAAAGTTTCCTTCCATCGCTGACCTCTTCAGATTCTGTGATTCATCCCCCAGAAACTTCCAATCTACCCTTTGCCTATCTAGATAAACTGTCTTCCTCTCTTCACCACCATATGATATATACGATTGCTCCTTTCTTTCTGTCCTATGTACAATTACAACGTGGATTACAAAGAATTATGGAATGATTCGAGGATTAGAAGGGTTCCAAACAAACTTCTCTGGAGATATTCCTAAAAAGGAGGGATTCTTCTCATCCTGGAAAGATTTTTGTGCAACTTTGCCAAAAGGTCAGGACTTAGGTTGAATTGCCATCCACTTAATTTCTGTAGCTCTAAGCTACTAAAAGATGCAACATAGGACAGTGGAAATATGATTAAACTAGGAGATGGAAGGTCTGTATTAGTGCTGGTTCTGACATTTTTGGTCAATGTGACCTTAGGCAAGTTGAAATCTCTGGTTCTTTATCTGTAAAATTAAGATAATATTACTTGTCCTGCCTAGGACTGGGGGAAAAATATTTTTCTTTTCATTAGGAGGAGGTCTTTCAGTTCCTAGCCTTAGTCATTTGCAGATAACTTATTTTGGAATTCAGTACAAATAGTCAACTAATTAGAACTCTCAAGCATTTCATCTATATATGAACATACTATTATTGCCAACTTTATCAACACCTATGTTCTGATATGATTCTAAACTTATATCAAACCTATAGAACCTTTCATTGAATTTGACTTAGGTTTAGAAAATCTTTAACTCATACCAGTTACTCACTGCCAGCCTGAATGCCCCTTATATCATTTCAGAGGCTGCCTTCCAACAACCCCCAAAGGGTTGCCTGGTTCTGAGGCACCATTTCTTTTCCTTAGTCTTCCAGATCTCTTTGAGTCTTTCATGAGTCTGAGCAAGCATAAAAGCTAAATGGAGAAGTCAAGATAGTTATCTTTCTACTATCCCCATATTGTTGCTTTTTGATGTTTGTGGGCCTATCAATAAGCCTCCTAAGCATTGAACCTCCCTAATTTAATTTCTATCCCCTACATCCATTCATTTATCTGACAATCACAGTTATGGTGTGTTAATTCATTATGAGGAATATAAATAAATTAGATCTGAATCTGTTAGGAACCTACATTTATATTATACCTTTATGGCTCACAGCCTTTTCAAGTATGAGGACCCCTTTTCAATGTCCAAAACTTTTATGGCCCTCCCACATAATAGTAGTTTTACTATTACTTTATGATGATTGAGAAAATACCCCAAAATGATGAAAAGAAACTACTGTGAATGAACACTTTTAAATGAATGTGTATTTCATTAAACACAGTAGCATCAGTATAGTTTTGAAACAATAGTGAAACTATTAAGTACAAGACATATTATTCATTCAGTCTGCAGAAGGTATGTTTGTCTATTTATTAGAATGAGTTACACTCCATATTTTATTGAATCTAAATAAAGATCAAAATGATATAAGGATTCATAATCCCTCTGTAATAGCTCTGTGGCTCCCCTTAGCCCATATTTGGGAACCACTGCAATAGTAGAAACAGTACTCGGGGTCATGGGAGACCTGGGTCCTGATTCTGGTTTTGTTATTAGCTGTGTGCCTTAAGATTAGTAACTCCTTTCTGAACCTCAGTCTGCTCCTCTGCAATATAAGAGGGTTAAATTAAATGAATCCTGCTGAGATAGATCCTTTCCAGCTATAACATTCTAGGGATCAGTGTAGTTGGAGAGAGAAAACAGACATGAAGAACAGTGGCAAAAAGACCATCTAATGAGAGTGACTGATAGTTATATCATGCTTTATGAACATCTCCTATGATCCTCTTAGCAACTCTGTGAGATAGGTTCTACAGGTATTATTCCCATTTTGTTATTGAGGAAACTGAGTCTCAGGGAAGTTCATGGTTTATCCATCATTGTATCACAAGAAAATATCAGAGTGTAGAATAGTGACCAGGTCTTTGTCTGAAAGCTTTAAAGTCCTTTATTAATTTCAGCTATTATTATTAGGACAGAAGAACAAGTTGAAGATAGTGGATGACCTTGGAATCAATCCAATAAACATTTATTAAGTATTACTATGATGCCAAGCAATATGCCAAGAGATGGGGATACAATAAGAGAAAGGAAAACAGTTCCTGCCTTTAAGGACCTTGCAATCTAATAAAGGAAGACAATACACAAAAGGAAGCTGGAGATGGGGATAAGGATGGGAGTGGGGAATACTAGGGGGTACCTAGAGCATGAGCATCTTATTCCATGGAGTTGAAAATCCCATATCCGATGCTTAGCTAGGGGAGGGAGTCATAGCTCACATGAAAATAAAAGCTTCAGTAAATAAAATAAAAGCCTCTGCTAAACTATTCCACAATCCTCTGTGAACCCTGCTTTATACTGTGATTCTGGGAGGCCAAGCAGCACATGTGAGGTCTTACTAGGAGCTAGGCAGTTCTGCCAGGATTGCAGATCAACTAAGAGTGAACCCCCTTCTCCCCTGTGAAGCCTTTCCTTCACATCCAAAAATAGTCTAGCCTTTCAGACCCATTGTCCAAATGAACCAATGCAGGGTAAGCAAAGCCCAGTCATCTTTGTGTAGATCAATCAGAAATCAACCCCAACAAGAATTCTTGGTCAGGTTGGTCTACTTCTTTGGCTGTTGAGAAGGTGCATGTGCCTTGTGGCCTCACTAGGAACTCTGGCTTTACTTCAACCCAAGTGTCACCAGACTTCCTCACTGGTGGTTTCCACACCTTTGTAGGATCCTATGATTCAAAAGTTCATTCTTAACAAAATCTTATATTTTGTTTCAAAATGAGAGAGATCCAATGCCATAGCCCAGTTTTCTTGCCCATTAGTTTGTAAGCTCCATGAGGGCAGGTATTGTCTTGTACCTTTTTTGGTATCTCTAATGCTTAGCACAGCGCCTGGCACATAGTAGGCACTTAATAAATGTTTTCTACTGTCACTAGCATGGGATGTAATGGGATTTCAAGACTCCCTGTAGTTGCTGCTAAGAGATCCTGTATACCTGACCTTTAAGCCTGAGGAACAGCATTGGTGGTAGTATGAGGAGGATCTCTGCTACTTACTGGAAATAAGGAGATTCTGCTTCTAGTCTTTCTTTCTCTTATTCTTTGTTTTTGGTCTTCAGTCAGTTTTAAAGGCTAGCTGATATCTAGGATCCAGAGCCATAAAAGGGGAAGAAAACCAGGCCTTTGCCCCATAGTGTCAAGATTAGAGGGTGCTAAAAATATTTGCTGTCCTTCAGCAACATAAAAACAACTGAGATATGCACCTGGTTAGAAAGAATAATTGACTAAAATAGAAAGCTACCAGATGGTGGATGGGGGTAAAGTCTTCCCCTATTCTGTCTGGATAGGGGCCTCTGGAAATTGGACACCCAGGGTCTGTGTCTTCCTCTCATGGGGAAGAGTACTGTTTACCCCTCCCCCCTTCTCTAGGGTATGCTTCATGTCACTTGACTAATGCATGGTTTAAGATACTTACCTCAGGTGCAAAATGCCCTAGTTATGATTCTGTCAAGGTCCCTTCAGGCTCTGACCTTTGATTTTCAGTTCCATTCCTGTGTCCTAATTTAGAGTATATAAATTCCACAGGAGGGTATAGAGGAATGAGGGAAATTATAACAGTATGGTATTCTCATGCAAGTTAAGTGCAATGATAAGAGCCCTGAATTTTCAGTCTGAAGACCTGATTCAAATATCTTCTTTATCATGTACTTATTCCCTGTATGGACTTGGAGAAGTTACTTCCCTTCTCTGGCCCTCAGTTTCCTCATTTGTAAAATGAGAGACTAATATGAAATTATCTCTATAGTGCTTTGCAGATCAAAATGATATATAGTTGTGAATACAATTATACCCTCCACACTGCATACTACTGGTTTGACACTCCAGTGCAAACCCCTGGCTTCGTTTCTCATATTTCCGTGTGTGTGTGTGTGTGTGTGTGTGTGTGTGTGTGTGTGTGCGCCAGGAGAACGGGGTGAAAGCTGTGACCTATGGAATTTTATTTTATTTTACTTTTAGCTCTGATCCTTGGATCTCATTTGTATGTGAAAACTCCCAGTATGGAAATTCTCTGAAGATGGACCAGTTCAAAAACTTGTTAATTACACACAGACCTAGAGAGCTGTTTTGGGATGTGATATCAGTGACATGCTAGTAGCCATGTAGCTTGTATAGGTCAAAAGCAGGAATTGAACCTGGGTTTTCTTGATGCCAAGGCCAGCCCCCTGTTATTTATGGCATGCTGCCTGTTGTGTGCTGTGGAATGTACTATATGTGGCATAAAAGACATGGGAAATATTTATTCCTCTGTACTATTTTTTCCTGGGGACTGGAGAACTTTACTAACTTAAATTTTTGGCAATATTATATAGGGCATGTGGTTAAAGGTATAACCCATGCCCCTATTTTACTCTTATCTCTTTTATTTTTTTTTCCAATTTTTAACATTTTTATTTAAAGTTTTGAGTTCTAAATTCTATCTCTCCCTTCCTCCCTCACCTTCCTCCTTCCTGAGATGGTAAGAAATAAGATATAGATTATTCATATGCAATCATGTAAAAAATTTTCATATTAGTCATTTTGTACAAGAAGACACAAAAGAAAAAATATGAAAGAAATTGAAAAATAGCATGCTTCATATTCAAACAATATCGGTTTTTTCTCTGGAGGCAGGTAGTATGCTTCATCATTGGTCTTTGGGATTGTCTTGGATCATTGTATTGCTGAGAATGGCTAAATCAATCATAGTTCTTCACTGAACTATATTGCTGTTACTATGTACAGCCTTCTGCTGGTTCTGTTCACTTCACTATGCATCAGTTCATCTAGGTCTTTCCAAGTTTTTCTGAATGCATCCTGCTTGTCATTTCTTATAGCACATTAATATTCCATTGCAATCATTTACCACAGATTGTTTAGCCATTTCCCAATTGATAGGCATCCCCTTTGGTTTCTAATTCTTAATCACCACAAACAGAGCTGCTATAAATATTTTTGTACAAATAGATCCTTTTCCCTTTTTTGTATGTCTTTGGAATATAGATCTAGTATTGTTGGATCAGAAGGCATGCAGTTTTATAGTCCTTTGGGCATACTTCCAAATTGCTCTCCAGAATGGTTAGATCAGTTCACAACTCCACCAACAGTGTATTAGTGTGCCAATTTGCCCACATACCTCCAACATCTAACATTTTACTTTTTATTCATATTACTGACTCTGATAGGTGTGAGGTGGTACCTCAGAATTGTTTTAATTTGCATTTCTCTGATAAGTAGAAACTTAGAGCATTTTTTCATATGACTATAAATAGCTTTGATTTCTTTGTCTGAAAACTACCTCTTCATATCCTTTGACTATCAGTTGGGAAATGACTTATATTCTTATTAATTTGCCTCATTTCTTTATATATTTGCAAAATAAAGCCTTTATTAGAACTTGTTACAAAATCTACCCCAGTTTTCTGCTTTCATTATGATTTTTGTTGCATTGGTTTTGTTTGTGCAAAAACTCTTTAATCTTTTATAATCAAAATTATCTCTTTTACATTTTGTAATGCTCTCTATATCTTCTTTGGCTCTATATTCTTCCTTTGTTCGTATATCCGACAAGTAAATTTTTCCATCCTCTTTAATTTGCTTATGATGTCAACTTTTATGTATAAATCATGTAACCATTTTTATCTTATCTTGATATGTGTGAAGTGTTGGTCTACACCTAGGTTCTGCCATACTATTTTCCAGTTTTCCCAGCAGTTTTTGTCAAATAATGAGTTTTTGTTCCAAAACCTTGGATATTTGGGTTTCTCATATACTAGATTACTATGGTCATTTGCTATAATGTTATTTGTACCTAAACTGTTCCACTGGTCTACCACTCTATTTTTTAGATGGTACCAAATTGTTTTGAAAATTACCACTTTAAAATACAGTTTGAGATCTGGTACTTATTTTGCATTTTTTATTGATTCCCTTGATATCCTTGAGCTTTTGTTCTTTGAGATGAATTCTATGATTTTTTCCTAGCCATATAAAATAATTTTCTGATAGTTTAATTGGTCTGACACTGAATAACTAGATTTATGTAGAATTATCATTTTATTATATTGACTTGGCCTACCCATGAGCAATTAATGTTTTTCTAATTGTTTAGATTTGACTTTATTTGTATGAAAAGTGTTTTATAGTCGTATCCATATAGTTCCTGGGTTTGTTTTGGCAGGTAGATTCCCAAGTATTTCATATTTTCTACAATTATTTTAAATAGAATTTCTCTTTCTATCTCTTGCTGCTGGACTTTGTTGGTAATATATAGAAGTGCTGATGATATTTTTCGGTTTATTTTATATCTTGCAACTTTGCTAAAGTTGTTAATAATTTCAAATAGTTTTTTAGTTGATTTTCTAGGATTTTCTAAGTATAACATTTCTTTTGCAAAGAGTGATAGTTTTGTTTCCTCATTGCCTATTCTAATTCTTCTAATTTTGTTTTCTTCTTTTATTAGTATAACTAACATTTGTAGTATAATATTAAATAACAGATATGATAATGTGATTATGTTTCACACTTGATTGTATTGGGAAGCCTTCTACATTATCCCCATTAGTATAATTTTTGTTGATGGTTTTAGATAAATATCACTTATCCTTTTAAGGTAAATTCCATTCATTCCTATGCTCTCCAGTGGGTTTTTTTTGTTTTGTTTTGTTTTTTTGGCTTTTTTCGGAGGGCAATCGGGGTTAAGTAACTTACCCAATGTCATACAGCGAGTTTTTGTGTTAAGTGTCTAAGGCTGGATTTGAACTCAGGTCCTCCTGACTCCAGGACTGGTGCTTTATTCACTGCACCACCTAACTACCCTTATCCAGTGTTTTTAATAGGAATGGGTGCTATATTTTGCCAAAGACTTTTTCTGCATTTATTGAGATTATCATATGATCTCTGTTGGTTTTGTTATTGATAAGGTCAATTATGGTGATAATTTTCCTAATATTGAACTAGCCCTTCATTCCTGGTATAAATCCCACCTGGTCATAATGTATGATCCTTGTGTATATTACTCTAATCTCTTTGCTAGTGTTATATTAAAATTTTTGCATCAATATTCATTAAGGAAATTGCTTTATACTTTTGTTTCCTTGTTTTGACTCTTCCTGGTTTGGGTACCAGCACCATATTTGTGTCATAAAAAGAATTTGGTAGGATTCCTTCTTTGGTATTTCCCCAAATAGTTTACTTAGTATTGGAATTAATTGTTTTTTAAATATTTGGTAGAATTTGCTTGTGGATCCATCTGATCCTGGAGATATTTTCCAAGGAGGTTCATTGATGGTTTGTTCAATTTCTTTGTCTAAGACTGGGTTATTTAAGTATTTTTTCTGTTATTCTGGATAATTTATATTTTTATTAGATATTCATTCATTTCATTTATGTTGTCATATTTGTTGGCATATAACTGGGCAAAATAGCTCCTTACAATTGTCTTAATTTCCTCTTCATTGACAGTGAATTCACTGCTATAATTTTTGATAGTACTAATTTGCTTTTCTTCTTCCCTTTAATTAACCAATGATATATCTATTTTGGGGGTTTTTCATAAAACCAGCTTCTAGTTTTATTTATTAGTTCAATGATTTTCTTACTTTCAATTTATTAATCTCTCCTTTGATTTTTGGAATTTCCAATTTGGTGTTTAATTAGGGATTTTTTAATTTATTATTTTCTAGTGTTTTTAGTTGCATGTCCAATTCATCGATCTGTTCTTTCTCTATTGTATTGATGCAAGCAATTATAGATATAAATTTCTCCCTGTATCCCATGAATTTTTCTATGTTGTCTCATTGTTGTCATTTTCTTTAATGAAATTACAAATTGCTCCTATGATTTGTTCTTTGATCCACTTTTTTAAGGATTAGATTTATCTAGTTCTAAGAGGGGAAAGTTGATGTCCTCAAGTAGTATAGTTTTATTATCTATTTCCTCCTATAACTCATTCAATTTCTTCAAAATTTTAGATGCTATACTATATACTATGCTATACTATATATATATATATATACATATATACACATACACATATACATATATATGCTATATATACTATACTATTTGGTGCATATATGTTTAGTATTGATATGACTTCATTCTCTCTGGTACCTTTCAGCAAGATGTAGTTTTCTTCTTTATCTTTTTAAATTAGATCTATTTTTGTTTTTGCTTTGTCTGAGAGCATGTTTACTACCCATACTTTCTTTGCTTCAGCTGAAGCAAAATAGATTCTACTCCAGCCCATTATCTTTACCCTGTGTGTATCTCTTTGCTGCAACTATGTTTCCTATAGACATCATATTTTAGAATTCTGCTGTTTCTTTTATATGAATGATTTCATCCCATTCACATTAATAGTTATGACAAATAACTGTGTATTTCCTTTCATTCTATTTTCACTTGTTTATAACTATCACATCCCACCATTTTCCTCCTTACAAGTGTTTTACTTCTGATCACCACTTTCCCCAATATACCCTCCCCTTTATCAATCTTCTCTCCCCCTTCTATCATCCCTGTCCCTTACTGTTTCCTTATATTTCTATATCCAATTGAGTGTGTGTTATATTCTCTCTTTGAGACAATTTTGATGAGAGTGAGGTTTAAACTTTGCACCCACCATCTACCCCTTCCATTATAATAACTCTTTCATGCCTCTTTTATGTGGGATAATTTACCCCGTTCAATCTCTCCCCTCCTTCCTTCAGTGCAATTTTCTTTTTTACCCTGTTTTTTTTTTGGGGGGGGAGTATCTCCATCAAAGTCAACTTATATACAGACCCTCTGCCTATGTATACCACTTCGAATTGCTCTTATAGTAATAAAGTTTTTTTTTATATAACTCAGATTTGCTGCATATATCATCTCAAGGTTTACTAAGCACTTTCCTCATAAGGAAGGAAAGAAACATGTATCAATCTCCTACTATGTACCAGGAACTGTGATAAGCACTTTACCAGTATCTCATTTAATTTACTATTACTCCCCTTATTTTACAGTTGAGTAAACTGAGGCAAACATAGTATCTTGAGTAAATCCAATAAAGGTAGCCTGGAGTACAGACTTGAAGATCAGGTTTATTAACAAGCATATATGGAAAGTGAGGCAGACAGAGGTCTAACTGTTGTTTATCCATCCTTTTTAAAGAGGACAAATGCTGTTGTAAGACATCATGAGGTGATGTCTTGACTTGTTGGTGAATTGGATTTAAGTGGGGCAGAGTAGCACAAAGTCATCAACCTCTGTATCTGAGATAGAATTGGAACTCAGGACTTCTACGCTGTACTTACTATACTACCTAGTTGATTATGTAGTAAGAGAGAGGATCCAAATTTAGATCCTTTGTCTCCAAAGTCAGCATTCTTTTCACTGTCACATTTGACAGTTCTTAGTATCCTCATGTTATAGTTTAGGAAATTGAGGCTTAAAAAAGTTTTGCCCATGGCCACATGAATCGTGTCAGAGATGGGTTCAAACTCATGTCTCATGTATCCAAATTCCAGATATCTCATTCGATTCTTAAAATACCACAATGTGTTTGTTCCTCTAGATATTTACATTCCCATTTTTAGAGGAAGAAAGTGAAGCTCAGAGAGGCTTAAATGATTTATCCATAGTTATACAGTGAGTTAGAACTTCAGAACTCCTGTCTTTTTAAATTTTTTTCTCTCTTTTTAATTTTTTTTAGTTTACATCATTAATTTCCACAAGATTTTGAGTTACAAATTTTCTCCCCAATTTTCCCCACCCACCACCCAAACAGCTTTCCCACTGAATAACTTCTCCCCTACTCTTCTCTCTCCCATATCTTCCCCCATTCCCCCTTTGATTTTCCTGTAAGGCATGGTGGATCTTTATGCCCCAGTGCCTGTGTAACTCATTTCCCAGTTACATGTAAAATAATAATAATAATAATTATATATATATATATAATATATATTTAAACAATTATTTTTAAAACTTTGGATTCCAGATTCTTTCCCTTCCTCCCTTGTCACCCACCTTCACTGAGAAGGTAAGCAATTCAATATAGGTTGTACGTGAGCAGCTACAAAAAACATTTCCATAGTGGATATATTGTGGAAGACTGACTATATTTCCCTCTACCCTATCCCACCCTCCACTTCTATTCTCTACTTTGATCCTTTCCCTTTTCAAAAGTGGGTGCATCCAACTTCCCTCCTCCCAAACCTGCCCTCCCTTCCATCATCTCTCCTCTCTTCCCCTTCTCCTCTACTCTCCTGTAGGGTGAGATACCCTATTTAGTGTGTATGTCATTCCCTCTCTAAACCAAATTCAATGAGAATAAGGTTGACTCATTCCCTTTTACCTTCCTGTTCTTCCCCTCCATTGTAACAATTCTCCCTTGCCTCTTCTATATTAGATAATTTACCCCATTCTGTCTCTCCCCATTTCCTCTCATTATATTCCTCTCTCACCTCTTAATTTCAACTAAGTATCATCCCTTCCTATTCAATTCATCCTGTGCCCTCTGTCTATGTATACCTGTAGACATATATAGACACGATCACATATGTATTCATACACCATATACCCTCTTATATAGACACACACATATATATATATGTATGTATACATATACACACATATACATACATATATATACACACACACAGACATACACACATATATACATTTCTATTCCCTTCAACTATTCTCCTACTGAGAAAACTTTCATGAGTTACAATTATCATTTTTCCATGTAGAAATATAAGTAGTTCAAATTTGATGAGTTCCTTTTAATTTCTTTTCCCTGTTTACATTCTCAAGCTTCTCTTGCTTCTTGTATCTGAATGTCAAATTTTCTATTCAACTCTGGTTTTTTCATCAAGAATGCTTGAAAGTCCTCTATTCCACTGAATGACCATATTTCCCCCTGAAACATGATGCTCAGTTTTGCTGGGTAGGAGATTCTTGGTTTTAATACCAACTCCTTTGACCTCCAGAATACCATATTCCAAGCTGTTTGATCCCACGATGTAGGATCTTCCAGGTCCTGAGTTATCCTGATTGTGTTTTCACAATATTGAAATAATTTCTTCCTGGTTGCTTGTAGTATTTTCTCCTTGATCTGGGAATTCCAGAACCTGACTATAATATTCCTAGGAGTTTTCTTTTTGAAATATTTTAAAAGAGGTAATCAGTGGATTCTTTCAACTTCTTTTTTACCCTCTGGTTATAAAATATCAGGGCAATTTTCCTTGAGAGTTTCTTGAAGGATGATTTCCAGGTTCTTTTTTTGATCATGATTTTCAGGTAGTCCAATAATTTTTAAATTATCTCTCTTGGATCTATTTTCCAGGTCAGTGGTTTTTCAATGAGATATTTCACATTGCCTTCTATTTTTTCATTTGTTTGGATCTGTTTAATAGTATCTTTTTTCTCATAAAGTCTCTAGCTTCCATTTGCTCCAATCTATTTCTGAAGGAATAATTCTCTTCAGTGAGCTTTTGAGATTCTTTTTCCATCTGGCAAATTCAGCTTTTTAAGGCATTCTTCTCCTCATTGCCTTTTTGAGCCTCTTTTGCCATCTGAGTTAGTCTATTTTTAAGGTGTTATTTTCTTCAGTCAGGTTGTTGACTCTCATTTCATAATTTTCTTGCATTCTTCTCATTTGTCTTCCCAATTTTTCCTCCACTTCTCTCATTTGATTTTCAAAATCCTTCTTAAGGTCCTCTATGGCCTGTAAAAAGCTTGTATTTTTCTTGGAAGCTTTTGGTGCAGGAGTTCTGACTTTGTTGTCTTCCTCCTGTTCCATGCTTTGATCCTTTTTGTCCCCAAAATAGGAGTGTAAATCTGAGTTGCTTTGTTTGCTTTGCTTCCTTTGCCTGCTCATGTTGCCACTCAATTACTTGACTTTGGGGCTTTTTGCCACAGTAGATCTCTGCTACCCTAAACGGGAGCTGTATTCCAAATGCTGGGGTTTTCTCAGCTGCTGAATGTATTAGTTGAATGCCCTCCCTGAAACCTCCACATGCTCTGTCAAGGTGGTCACACACCCTAGGACCTCCACCCTAGACAGCAGTCCAGATCCAAGCAGGTTAACTGATGTTATTCTCAAGAGAAGTTAACCCTCAGACTGGTTGCTTGGTCCCCCTACAATCTGCAGACCAGGAGCTGAATCTGCCATGTGGCTGTTGCTGCATGACTGCGGCACCTCAACTGCTTCTCACTCTGGGGGCAAAGGCCAGATTGCACGCTGAATTCCCAGGTCCCAGTGTCCATACTGCACTGACCTCTCACTTTGTCCTTGACATCTATGGCTTGATAATTCTACAAACCGCCACAACTTCTGGTGATCTGAAGTCCCTCCAGCCAGGGACTGGTCAGGCTGCCCTGGTGCTAATACCTAAACCTCGAGCAAGGCTGGTGTCAGCTCCCAGAGCGCTGAGCTGGCCACTTGCTACTGGCCTGCTGGGTTGTCCTCAGGGGGAGGTTATTTTTAGCGTCATTTTTTGGGTTCGGTAGCTCCAAAGTTTGTCTAGAATCATTTTTTACATGAATTGGGGGATGTGGGAGCCAGAGCTATGAGGAAGTCCTGTTTCAGTAATAAAGTTGTTTATAGAGTTATAAATATTATCTTGCCACATAGAAAGATAAACCATTTAACATTATTGAATTTCTCATGTTGTCTCTTTCTTGTTTCTTTTTTACCTTTTTATGTTTCCTTTCAGTCTTGTATTCTGAAGTCAATTTTCTTTTATTCAGCTCTTTAAATTAGAAATGCTTCAAAGTGTTTTATTTCATAAAATATCCATTTTCTCCCCTGAAAGATTGTATTCAGTTTTGCTGGGTAGGTACTCCTTGGTTGTAATCCTAACTCCTTTGCCTTCTGATATATCATATTGTAATCCCCCTGGTTCTTTAATATAGAAGCTTTCAAATCCTATGTAATTCTAAGTATAGCTCCCATATATTTGAATTGTTTTGTTTTGGCTGCTTGCAATACTTTTTCCTTGATCTATGAGCCCTGAAATTAGGGTATGTTGTCTTGGGAGTTTTCATGTTGGTATCTCTTTCAGGTGGATTCTTTCAACTTCTATTTTGTCCTCTGGTTAAAATATATTGGGGCAGTCTTCTTTGATAATTTCTTGAAAGATGTTGTCCAGGCTTTTTTTTTTTAAATCACATTTTTCCTTTGCAGGAAGGTGGGGTCTTACTGGTAAATTGCCCCAGGTTTGTAGCCTTCCTGCAGGCCCCTTGCTGTGAGGCTGGCTGCTGCTACTCTTGGACCTCACTCCCCTCACATCCCAGTGAGACAGACCTTTTCTACTAGGATGATAAGCTGCTTCCCTGCTCCTAGATCAAGTCCTAGACATTTTTCTACTTGTTTGGAAAGGACTTTGGGAGGGTTTCAGAGGGTTCCTTCCTCACTCTGCCATCTTGGCATAAGAAATCTCCTCTGTACTGTTCATACATTCCAGGGACTTGAGTTGAAAAGTCATCTCCTTTAGAGAGGCAGTTTAATATAGTAGATAAAGCTTTGAAGCAAGAGTCAAGAGAAACCTTGTTCAAACTATGCTTCCCACACTTATTAGATGTATGGCCAGAAGCAGTTCACTTAAACTGGATGAGCTTCCATTTCTCATCTGCAACATGGGGCTAATAATGCCCGCAGTAGTGATTATACAGGGTTATGTTATTATGAGGCTTAACTGAGATAATACTGGCAGAGTCCTTTAGCAACTTTAAGTGATAAAAATACCAGTATGACTATCCACAACCATCTCTTCTCCTTGCAATGAAGATCACCTTCTATACTTTTACCCATTGCACTCCTTTACCTGTAGCCTTCAGAAACAGTATGTGTAGGTAATTTGACTCAAGTCAATAAGCATTAATTAACCATCTGCTATGTGCCAACCATTTGTTAGTCCCTTGGAGCTACAAAGGCAAAAATGAAAATAGTCCTTTTTCTGTAGGAGCTTATGTTCTATTGGATGTGTGTGTGTATGTATGAAATCCCATGTACAGGAGAATAATTAAAATTATTTACAAAGGCAGTTGTGGTAAGGATTTTCAACTGAGGGGATCAGAAAGGATCACTTGTCAGTGGAGGTAGTTGAACTGAGTCTTGAAGGAAACCGATTCCAAGAGGTGAAGGTGAGCAAGGAGAGCAGTCCCAGGAATGGGAGACAAGAAGTGTAAACACTGGGTCAGAAACGGGTAACTGATGACCAAGGGAAAGTATGAAGAGACTAAAACCCAGACCTACAATCTCCGTAGTTAATCATTTTTGAGATACTGTCTTTATTCACTTGGCCATAGACTCTGATTCCAGGATCACTATTGCTGCTTGTCATATTAACTTAATTCCATCTGCCACCATATTTGTATATCTGCCAGTACAGATGAATGTTATCCTTCAGATAATTAATCAAGGCAAGATTAGGGCAAATGAAATTACCATTAAGTAATTTCTTCTTTCTATACATATTGTGAGATGGAGCTTGGGAAAGAGCAGGGTTCCTGAGGTATTCAGAAGCATAGATAGGTGACAATGAAGTCATTACATTTTCCTCCAGTTAGATGCTGTTAGGAAGCCTTCAAATCTTTATCAGAAGGTAAATGCCTTTATATTTGTCCCATTCATCTTTATTAATTATCCATTAGAAAGTTGCTGACAGAGAAAGCCACTGAAAAGCAGGAAGATCTCACAAAGCTGCCTTAAAATGAAATGAAAAATTCTTTCTCCAGGTCTTTATCCTGACCTATTTTTCCCTTTTTCTTCACCTCTCAGAGGGATGAGATGAGCGGAGGCAGAACTGAAGGAGATTAAAGAGATGAAGGCTACTTGGAGCCAAGTTGCAGAGTCAACTCTTGGTAATTTCCATGAAAAACTAACACTTGTAGAAATCTCTTGTCATGTCAAATAAGCAACCTGGAAGAGGCCTTGCTAATGTGTCAAGGGCACTTCAAATGGAATTATTTCATGTAACATGAGTTGAAGCATCCTATTAGGGCAAATTTGCAACCAAAGTCTCCAAATCCAATTTGGTTCCTTATCTAATAGGACTTGGCTTCCCTGTGATGACTGCCTAGATGTTTCCTCTTTAGTAAATGCTGCCCCATTGCCTGACAATAGTTTGCATTCCCAGAAATATTGCTGTTACCATCACTAACACAGTCAACATGAGTATGATAATTTTATTGTTGTTAGACTCAGTGGCATCAGAGCTAGGTGATGTCATCAGGACTTCCAGGCAGTGCCTTTAATAAACCGCCTTTTTCCTCTGTGCTGGAGCTTATTTATTGTGACATCTTCATGTATTTATAAGGGACAGATATCCTTTTTAAATGGAGGTATCTATCTGGCACCTTGAAAACACCAGATATGATCTCCATATATGACATTCCACCTCCCATCTCCCTCTCTGCCTTTGCAGAGACTCATCCTCTTCACTTCTGCCTTTGGAACTCTTCTATTTCTACAAGAATCAGTTCTAGTGTCCACCTCCTACAAGAGGCCTTTGCTGATTTCCCCCAGTTTTTAGTTTCCCTGCACACCTGGGGAATGACTCTGTTTGGATTCTGTCTATATTTTGTGTAACTTGGGACAAGTCATTGTTCATCTCAGTGCTCTAGGCAGGTCTCTGTGTTGCAGGGAAGGTGCTGATCTGTATTAGTGGGGGAGTTTCCTCCCAAGGGAACTTTATCACGAAAATTATAGGTCCAGTCCCTATCTATATTCATGTATATTCATCTATTCTTTATTACTCTATACGTTTTGTTTTTTCCCCAGAAGAATGTACGTTCCTTGAGGTAAGGGATTGTTCCATCTTTTGACTGGAGACCCAGCACCTAATACAATGCCTGCCATATAGTAGTTGCTTACTAAATACTTGTATTGAATTTAAATGAATGCATTTAAAGGTTGTTACATGTATTAATGGTGATAGCTGGCGTTGTGTGGAGTTTTTAAAGGCACTTCAAATGCATAATTGTATCCTTTCCACCCAAAGTTAACAACTAGAATACTCAATGTAATCAATTCAACCATACACATTTATTAAGCACTTTCCCTTTAGGGATTCCAAAATAAATAGGACCTGCTTCCTTTCCTCAAAGGAGCAAAACACTTGGGGAGATAATATAGGTGCACAAATAGCCACAGTATACATTAGAATGGAAATACACAGAAGTACAAATCAAGTGTTTGAAGGAGAGATATTTTTCTTGTCTAGAAAAATCAGGGAAGGCTTCAAGGAGGAATTGGCAGTATTTTACAAAATTCTCTTGGATGTCTGTGTTTCTCCTTGGTCCTTCTTACTAGGATACCTTTTCCATCTGTTGCATCTCACCTTAACCAGAGCTGATTATACCTTGGCAATTCTATTAATCAATGAATTTCTCAAAAGAGAAATTTCCCCCTTTCTTAAGGTTTTTCAGAATTCCCCATTGGAATCCTAACTTTAACTAGGGGAGAATGTGACATTTTCATTAAAACATACCTCTCAGGTTGTTGTGAAGAATGCACCTCAGAAACCTTAAAGCCCTAGAAAAATGGAAGTTGTCAGGTTGTTGTTGTTGATATATTGATATGATATGTTGCTGATATGATTTCCTTGTTCTAGAAACTTCCTGTGTGGAAACTCTCACCACAGATGCAAACTGACAAATTAGCTCGGACAAGACCTGAAACCAGGTGTTTTTGGCAGCAGGGAAATCCTGCTATTTACTATGCACTAACATCTCTCATAGTAGTAATATCATTTTCTTTATCTATTTCAGTGGGATCTTGGAACAAGTCAATAACTGTCCGGTTACTATTCACTTACACTTAATGTTTGTGTACATTAAATACACCTGTGTACAGGTTTATAAAATACCAGGGTTTGTAATTGACTGAAAGTATTGGAATGCAAACTCATCTTCTCTAAAGTTACTGAAATCATCTTTCAGGTATCTCTAGTGGCAGACAGATTCCTATTCCCACACAATTTTGATTTCTTCTACTATGATTCTATATTTCAAAAGCTGTTCATTCACTTACCTTAGAGGTTAGAAGTATTTACTGTGGCAATATCTATTAAACACATTTTTAATTTTTTTATGGATTGGTATCATATCTCAGTGATTATGGGCGATAGTTTTATTTGTTATATAATGTGGTCACTCTTACAATTTACTTTTTGACTTTTCAAGGGTAATTTGGGGTCATTTTTAGAGCTACAAGAACTCATTTATTTGTTTATGTGAGATAGCAAGCTTCTAGTACATAATTTTAGCCAGTTGATTATGACTTTATAGGTATTGGTTGGTGTTTGTTTCTGTGGCAGTTGCTATGATTCATTGCATAATCTTTATTGGTCTATAAGTCTGGACTCCTTAAGGTTAACTCTTTTGTAATTTCTGGAAATGTCACGGTCTTGTGTCTCTGTCATAAATCCTTTATATTAGTATTGTCATTATGATTAATAGTGCTAATAAAAGGGGCAGCCAGGTAGCACAGCAAGTAAGAGCACCGGCTCCAGTGTCAGGATGACCTGGAGATCGAATCCTGGGCTCAGACACTTAGCACCCACCCAGAAACACCTGGCCGTGTAACCTTGAGCAAGTTACTTAACCCCGATTGCTTAGGGGTGGCCAGGTGGCTCAGCGAATAAGAGCACCAGCTCCAGTGGTGAGATGACCTGGAGATCAAATCCCGGGCTCAGACACTCAGCACCACACCCAGAAATAACTGGCCGTGTAACTTTGAGCAAGTTACTTAACCCCAATTGCTTAAAAAAAAAATAGTGCTAATAATAATTGAAATAGCTAACTTCCTCTTGTTCCCTCCCCCCCAAAACAATTTAAATACATCATACTCATATTCAGCTTCAAAAAACTTTGAACTCATCTTAATTTTATTTGAAACAAAATAATAGGTCTTTCTCCTTTTTGGAAAGCCTGTGATTTAAAAGTTTGACAACTTCAATAATTTCTCTCCAGCCAACTAATGCCTTTTGTTTTTAATTTACCGAGCACGTACTGAGTAGCTTTTCTCTCTGATGAGAATAGTTATAGATATTGATTGGATGAATACATTTGTTTCATGGAATTCCATTTCCCAAGGCCACCAGTTGGACATTTTAAGCCTTCAATAAATGCCTAGGAAAGCAGATATTCTGGTTGACCGATGCACGAGCCCAGTTTTCCTAAGCTCTGGTTGTCTCTGAGTACAAGATGAATGGACCTCACTTGTTTAACTAGAAAGGTTCAGCTTGTTGAACTGGATGGTGAATAAATCCAATGCCAAGTGGTAATTTGCTAGTTTGTAATAATCATATAAATTAATCATATAGCAATTTACATATTGGTAATTTTCTGTTTTTCGCCATGAATGTTATTAAAAGCAACACAGTCATTCCATAAAAGGGGGGGAGGGTGACTCAAGTGCATTGCTAGTAAGGAGTCATCAAATAAATGTATAGACCACACAGCTGCTTATTTCCATAATATATATTGTGGAAGGGATCCTAGGGAATGACTGTCTTCATTAGTTTTATAAGGTGATGAATTCACAGGCTTTCCTATTTTCTTTGGTACTTTCCTGAGCCTGGCAATGTTAAAATGATACATGCACAGAAGCGTATGCTGGAAACATTATGTATTTTAAAACATGGATTAAAGTTCAGTACTAGTAGAAGTGAGGTTAACAAATCTTGGCATGCTTATCATAACCGGAAGCTTGAACGTAAAATTAACAGAGCCATTCTCCAATAGACTCTAGGATTAGCCCCTGAAATATTTGACAGGACCTAATGAACCATCATCATAAGCAGTAGAGTATTAAAATGGGAAAAAGAAAATGTTTTGAAATGCTTTTTCCCCCTCTGATTATTTTTAGATTTTTTTTTGCAATATGATTGTCCTAATTCAAATGACATGTGATAGACCATTCCTTCAGAGCTCATATCTGAAACTAATGGATTGTGACCAGATAATGAAGTATTATCATTTACCACAGCATAGTTTCTTTGATCCCAAACACACTTTGAACATACTTGTGCCCCATCTAGCACTGTACAAATTGTGTGATGGGAATCTGTTTATTCCCTCCTTTCTTGGCTCCTCAGTGCAATTCAGTGAGCATTTAAGTGCCTACTATGTGCCAGACACTGTACTAGGCTCTAAGGATACAAAAGCAAAAATGAAATAGGTTCTCTCTTCAAGGAAATTATATTCTCCTTGGGGAAGGCTATATGTAAATATGTATGTATATGTGTATCTATATTTACATACACATATAAGGCAACAGAACAAATTACTAGTAAGAGACACAAATCAAAACTACATTGAGACTTCAATTCATACCAGTAAGTTAGTGAAGTTGATAAAGGATTTGAATAATCAATATTGGAAGGATTATGGAACGAGCAGCTCACTAACACACCCTTGGTGGAGCTGTGGATTGACCTAACAGTTCTGAAAAGCAATTTGCAACTATGTTAAGTACATAATTAAAATGCCCATACCATTTAACCTAGGGATTCCATGACAAAGAAATACCCCAAGGGGGTCAGAGGCAAAAAGAGAGGTCCCATATACACTGAAATATCTATAACACTTTGGGGAATTACAAAAAAAAATTGGAAACTAGAGGCATTGGATACAGCCTACTTTACCCAGGATGTTGCCTAAGAAAGCAGAGAGAGATATAGGACAATAACTGTTAGGGAGGGTATCAACTACTGAGGACTTTTTTAGGATGGTGGAGATTTGCATTTATTCCTAGGCATTAGGAAAAGAGTCAATAGATAGGGAGAGACTGAGGATGAGGTGTGTGTGTGTACCTGTGTGTGTTTAAGTGGGGGTGGGATGATTATATTGATATATTAGAGAAGACGGAGGGGGGTGGAGTCAAGAAGTACAAGTAAATGACTCAACCTTGTCAAGAAGAAGGGTCATCTCTTGGTCAAAACCTCAAGTAAAGGAGGAGAGAATGGGGTATTAGAGAAGAAAAAAACTCTCTTTACTTATTGTCACTATTTCTTCTCTCGTTTTTCAACTCATTGCAGACTCACTTCTAATGTCACCACTGAGTCAATAAACATTTCTACTAAATAACTAATACTAATAAATATTTAAAAACTAAATAATACTAAACACCTGCTGTATTCTAGACATTGTTCTAAGCTCTGAGGATACAAATATGAAAAAGAAAATCCTTGCTCTCAAGGGGAAACTTACAACCTAATAAGAGAAAACAATATACAAAATGAAGGAAGGGGGAAAGGGAAGATATCTGGTGTTGAGGCATGAGGAAGTCTAAAGGAATACAGCCAGGTGGGAAATGAAGAGGTGTCTGTCCTCCAAGAAGAGGCACCCTCCAAGGAGCTCTCCACTTCACCCTCCATTCAGAAAGGTCCCAGGAGGAGGGTACTTTTGTGGTTTGAGTCTCAAGACTGATGTGATTATATAGTATGCCAAGGTTCTTGGGAGCATGATAAACAAAGGAGTGCAGTTAGGTGGGAAATGAAACTTGTCTCCAAAGTTACTGGTGATCTCTTAATTGCCAATTCTGGTGGTCTCTTCTCAGTTCTGATCCCTTGTGACCTTTCACCAACCATTGACCCTTTCCTTCTGGATGTTTTGTCTTCTCTGAGTTTTCATGATGCACTTCTCTCCAGTCTCTCTTCCTCTCTAGGTGACCACTTCTCATTCTCCTTTATTCTCATCCTCTCTATCACACAGACTAACTATATGTGACCACAAAGTTCTGGTCTGGGCTCCTTTCTCTTCTTCCTCTTAGATTCTCTCTCGGTGACCTCATCAGCTGCTAAGGGTTTAACTATCATCTCTAGTCAGATAACTCCCATATCTACATATAAGACCCCTTCTCTCTAACTCACTGTAAAGCCACGCACAAACAGCTTGCCAGAGGGCTGCTGCTGTGAACAGCTTTCAATCATAGTATAACATGATCTCTATTTATTCAATAACAAATCAGAGCAAAACATTCACAGAAAATCAAGGTACAGCTTTCACAATGTTACAGCTTATCATAGAAAATGAAAATATAGCATTCAACATGTCACAACACAACAACTTATCACTAAAATGGCTACATAGTTTTCACCAAAGTGGTCACATAGTTTTAAACAAAGTACATTCATTTAGTGCATCACAAAATCCTTAATTCAATCACAAAGTACAAAAGTCAAAGTTCTCTACACCTAGGTCACAGTAAATCATAATCTTTTCAGTCAGTACACAGTATCCAAGTAAAGTCTTCTTTCAGCTTGACTCAGCTTCCATGGTTCCTCTTCCATGGTCCCAGCTCCAGCTGTCACCTGGTTTCAAAGGCAGGCAGCTCCCATTTTCTTGTCCAGCTCCTTATCCATTTCCTATTCCATATAGAAGTTCACAATGTCTAGTCCACATCAAGTCCTTTACAGCTCCTGCTTCTGGGAAGACAAAGCTTGACAGAGCCACAATAATATTCATGCACATTGCTGGCACCGTCATAAATTGACTATCTGCCTGTGAAATCAAATCAGACCCATCAGCAAGGTCTGACAACTCAACACAAATCATCAGCATAGAAATCAACAGAGACCCACAAACAAGATCCAAGAGGTCAGCACAAATCATCAGTAAAGTCCCAGGACCTTCTAAACCCTCCTCCTGGACTTCTGTAAACATATAACCAGAAAGTCCTCTTTCAGGACTTCCAGTAAGGTCTCAGGGCTTCTGAACAAAGCATCACAAACTAACATCAACACAGAGAGAACAGACAAACAGAGTGCCAGGATACCACAAGTTTTCTCCTTCTTGACTCTGCCCCATAAATGTCCTCTTCTCAGTTTTGCTTTCTCTAGCCTGAGCTTTTCCTCATATATGGTTATTAGCTCCTCCCCTTCCTATTGCAGGAGTTCAAGAGTTCTAGGGTTCACAAGTTGTGGGGTTCACACGTTCTGTTTCTCAACAGACTTGATACAAGGCTCAAAAGAAACTTGAACTTAAACAAGGTGTTAATCCAATAGCTGAAACAAGGTGTGAACTACTGTGCTTGCCATTACACTCACAAAAGCTCCTGTTTTATTTCAGGCCCTTATTCTCATCTAGCTTCCTAGTTGGGCTCCCTGCTTCAAGTCTCTCACCAATGCAGTCCATCTTAGACAATGCTTCCAAAGTAATTTTTGCCCTTAAGTGCATATCTGACAATACCATTCCCCTATTTAATCAATTTCAATGGTTCCCTATTGCCTCTAGGATAAAATATAAATTCCTCTATTTAGCTTTTAAAACCTTCATAACTTCGCCCTCAGCCATCTTTCCAACCTCATTGGATATTACTTTAGCTCCTTTATTCTCTGATCCAGCCAAAGCGGCCTTTGCATACAATTCTTCATCACCCATACTCCTTTCTGAATTTCCCAGTTTCTGTCAAGGGTAACAGCAACTTTCTAGTCACCTAGATTTACAACCTTGGTCAGTCCTTGACTTCTCACTGTCCTTCATCACAAATATTTAATTAGTCACTAAATCATGTCATTTCTACTTCCATTCATACACTTCTCTCTGCTCCCATAGCCACCTCCTAGTTCAAACTCCTATCACATTTCACCTGGCCTATTGCAATAACCTTCCTATCTCAAGCTTCTTCCATCTGTAATTCATCTCCTGCATGGTTGCCAAAGTGATTTTCCTTAAGCACAGGTATAACCAGGTCATTCTCATACTCCAGAGGCTCCCACAATATTGTCAGTTCATGATGCATTTAGTGTATCAATAATTTTTCCACACTACCCTGGGCCAAAAATTGATGATGATAATAATAATAGCTAGCATTTATATAAACCTCACTATGTGCCATACATTGTGCTAAGCACTTTACAACTATTGTCTTACTTGATTCTCACAACAACCTTGCAAGGTAGATGATGCTATTATTCACATTTTACAGTTGAGGAAACTAAGGCAAACAGAAGTTAAGTGACTTGCCCAAGGTCACATAGCTAAAAAATGTATGAAGCTGGATTTTAATTCAGGTCTTTCTGACTCCAGGCCTAGTACTCAATCCACTGTGACACCTAGCTGCCACATTCCGTTTATTAAGGAGTTAATTCCAAACAACTCACTAAGTCTTTATGTCCTAACAGCCTAGTAGCTGTTTGAAAAAAATAACACATAGATTGAAAGAAAATATAACATTCTATTTCATTCTTAAATAACCTCAGTTACTAACAAGGTTTGTGTCCCTGTTAGGTACTGCAAACTTGGAATCAGATTGGACTCTGCCACCCTTGTTCCCTATTCCACATTGATTTTCGCACAGTTCTTGAATTTTATCATATTAACTGCCCCAAATCCAACTTCACAAAGATACTATGTCTCAGATGAGAAAGTTTGAGAAGTTATTGGCCAAGAACAGATAAACAAAATCATATCTCAAGCATTCACAAACATCACCAAAAACACTGTAGTGAGGTCTAATGCTGAAACTGTGACTACCACTTAATTGGTAGTTTGAGTGGATGTCCAGCAGATGCCAAGTATGCCCATGTTTCCCTTGAAAATGTAAAATATCCAGTTTGGAACTGTGGTCAGTAAACTGCAGTTGGCTCTCTTATTTCCTTTAGGACAAAATATAAACTTCTCTGTTTGACTTTTAAATATCTTCAAAGCTTGGACCTAACCTAACTTTCCAACCTCATATATTACTCTCTCTCCTGTATTCCATGGTCCAGCTAACCTGGCTTTCTTTCTGTTATTCATGACGCTCTATCTTCCATCTACATGCGTTTACCTTGGCCATATCCCACACTTGGTATGTACCCCTTCATCACCTCCACCTTGCAGAATCTGACTTCCTTAAAAACTCAGCTCAAGCTAAACCTTCCCCATGAAACTTTTTCATATGCTGGTGCATTCTTTCTTAAACTCCTTCTATTTTGTATTTGATCTTTATTATATTATCTATATTGCAGGCATTATTAACCTGGGTTATGTGACCTTTGGGGCTTTTTTTGAGTCTGAGTCTCCCTGTCTCACTCAGGCTGGAAGTTCAGTGGTCCCTCATGGGCCTAATCTCAATCCTGATTGATGGACATGGAAACTTCAACCTGCTCCATTTTTCGCACCTGGGTTGATTCATTCCTCCTTAGGTAACCTGGCAGCCCTCTCCTCCTGGGAGTTCCTCGTACTTCTGCCAGACTTAGTGCAAACTTCTGATTGGCTTTAGCCTAATTGCAGCTCTGAACTCCCAAATTCAAGTAATCCACTAGCCTTAGCCTTCCGAGCAATAGGCACTAGAGAGCCATGTGCTACCATCGCTGTTCCAGGACCTTGTTTGTAAAAATATTTTGATAATTGTATTTAATTATAATTGTTTTCCTTTGTACTACTATGTATTTTATTTTATACATTAAAAAAAACATTATTCTAAGAAGGGATTCGTGGGCTTTACCAGTCAGATTGCCAAAAAGATCCAGGACACAAAAAGTTGAAGAACTTCTGCTGTATAGAATTGAAAAGAATTAGGAAAACAGGCCAAATTCCTTCAGGAACTCACAGAGCTCTTTTGCTGAACCTATGCTTCTCATGAAAGCAAAGGAGTTTCTTTTCAATACAAACCTTTTACCATTGTTGTTCTATGGTGGCAAGATCTAGAACACCATTACAGCCATTTTCGTCTTTGTATTCCTGGTACCCACCACAGTGCTTACAATATTAGGGCTTAATGAACACTTGTCTTTTGGTGTAAAAGAAAGAGGAGGAAGCTCATGGGAATGGTCTCTTTTCTCAACCATGTAAGAGGTGAGATCCTCAGCTATGAGGATGGGGTATGGATATGGTACGGGAGGCTTGAGGAGAGAAGAGGAGTTTTGGAATAGCCATTGTGGAGAGTGGGATGAAGAATCAATTAGGAAACAGTAAAAGGATTGCCATATTTCAGTAAGAGCCTGGTTGAGATTAGATCACATAAATTTTATAGTGGACCCACTCAGCAAGGGTGCATGAGCTCTTCCAGGCCCATTCAGTGGTACAGGAATAGGAGTTGGGGAACTAGATGATGAACTGATTCAGGATTAAGTTTGACAAAGCAGAACAAGAGCACGAAGGGATTTGAGAGAAAAGAGTAGAGTTGGGCTGTTTACCTGAAGGGTTGAAGGGAGGAAAGTGAACCCTAAGCATAAGTGATGGCCTGGGAAGTTACTGAGGAGTGAAAGGAGTAGAGAGGACAAAGAATAGGTTTAGGAGGAGTAAAACATTGGGAGATATGGATTGGCAGAATCCTTCACAAAAATAGAGAGATCCAAATGGAAGAAGTGCATCACTGACTGCACTTAATCATGAAACTAATTTTTTTTATCATGTCCACTAATTATTCAAAGGTTTTTTTTTGTTGAAATTGAATCATAAATAAACCTCTTCTTTGATGCCAACCAGTTGTTTTTTTTTTTTGTAAAATAGCATTGCATTTAACTTTTTTTATACAAGTGCAAATATACATCTGATGTATGTAGTTTAAAACCCATTAAAGCTCTTCATTTGAAAGATTTTTAAACAGGTCAGAAAGTTAGGTTTCTAAGTGTTTAAAGTATATAGATATGAGAGTTTCTGTAAGTAACAAACTTGGAGAACCCAAGTTCAATTTTACATTGCTCTACTAATTATGATGGTTTCATACTGTCATAATGCTCAAAGCCCAATATACACTTAAGACTTAATTTATTGTTAATTAAAGTAGATGCAAATCCATATTACAAAGAGTCCTCTTGATAGTTTTGAATGTTTTGGGTTGACTTCTTGTCACATCTGCTTAGCTCATCTCTGTTTTTACTTTGCAAATGTGGCTGATAAAGAGCTCCTATTAGGTGTGGAAGAAATGTTAGTGCTCCCATTTTCTGCTTTGCTTGTGCTTACATTATTTTCTCACTTTTTTCTTTCCAAGGGGTTTCTTAGCCTCTTGAATGTTTTGTGATGGTTAGTTTCATTAAAACTCGATAATATAATACAGGGATTCTTAATATTTTTGTGTTATAGACCCCCTGTACAGTCTGGTAAAGCCTCTGAATGCCTTCTCAGAATCATGTGTTTTTAATAATAGTTGAAGGGAATGCCAGATTTTAGTTAGAGTTAGTGAAAATAAAGAAGCAATTTTCCCCCATCCAAGTTCGTGCCCCCTGAAATATATGCATGGACCACTTGGGGTATATGAGGCCCAGGGTGAGAAGTCCTGAAATAATTCATAATGCCGCTTTACTGGGCATGCATCAGCTATAATATGTCATGGTATAGTGAAAACAAACAAGTGAAGGCACCCTTTATGACATATGACTTATCTGAAATAAGTACATAACAACAATAGCAATAATGATAAGTAGTATTTATCTAGCACTTTAAGGTTTGTCAAGGACATAGACCTAGTAAAGTCTCCAGTGTTTATAAAATGTTTAGAAAACTCACTTTCATTTCTTAAATAAAAACAAATAGATACAGAAGTTTCTCCTGTTTTCTTTCTCTGCCCCGCTCTATTATCTTTGGCACCCATGGGATACATGTACACCACTTTGGAGACTGTTGTACTGCTTTAGATAATCTCCCATGATTACCATGATGTGTCATCTACACAGTCCTTAAAACAAACCTGGGGAGGTAGGTAGCACAAATATTATTATCCCCATTTTATGGATGAAGTATTAGAGTGTCAGACAGGTAAAGTTACCTGCCTATTGTCATACATCTAGTGAGCTTTGAAATCAGCATTCAAAGCCAGTGGGGTCTAGAGATAGCATCATCTCTTTTGTGACTCATCTTCAAGTGGATGACATAATCTACTCTTTGTTGTGTCATAGTATATTCATGTACCATAATTTGGTTAATCATTTCTCAGAGTATCTTTTTTGTTTTTAGTTCTCTTTAAAACATTTTTATTTCATTAAATATTTACCAATTGCATGTAAAAAAATTAAGATTTTTTTGAGTCGCAGATTTTCTTCCCCCTCCAACCACTCACCCCTCCTTGAGAAAAAAAGCAATTTGATATTAATTATATAGGTGAAGTCATGCAAAAACATACTGCCATATTAGCTATATTACAAAAGGAAATAAAGACAAAAAAATCAAACAAGACAAAGAAAGTTAAAAAAAAGTATACTTCAGTCTGCATTCAGAGCTCATCAGTTCTTTCTTTGGAGGTAGATAGCATTTTCCATCATGTATCCTTTGGAATTGTCTTGTATTATTGTATTAATGAGAATAGCTAAGGTTTTTTTGTTTGTTTTTTGTAGTTGATCATCCTTATAATATTGCTGTTACTGTGTATAATGTTTTTTCTGGTTCAGTTCACTTCACTTTGCATATAAGTCTTCCCAGATTTTTCTCAAACCCTTCTGCTTATAATTTCTTAGAGCACAGTGGTATTCTATTGGAATCATATGCCACAATTTGCTCAACCATTCCTCAATTGATAGGCATCCCCTCAATCTCCAGTTCTTTGATACCATAATAAGAGTTGCTATCTAAATATATTTTGTACATATAGGTCTTTCCACTTTTTCCTTTCTTTATTTAGGATACAGAACTAGTAGTGGTATTACAGGATCAAAGAGTATGTATAGATATATAGATTTTTTGGCATAGCTCCCAGTTGTTCTCCAGAATGGTTGGACTAGTTCACAACTTTACCAAGTGTGTATTAATATCCTGGTTTTTCACATCCCCTCCACCATTTGTCATTTTCCTTTTCTGCCATGTTAGACAATCTGCCACGTTAGTTACGAGGTAGTGTCTCAGAATCAGTAGTGATTTAGTATATTTTTATGTGACTTTTGATAATTTTTATTTTTTCTTCTGAAAACTGCCTGTTTAATATCTTTGACCAGAGATGGTAGAGATGGTAGAGAATGGTGCTTATATTTATAAATTTATCTTAGTTGCCTATATATTTGAGAAACAAGGCCTTTATCGGAAACACTTTCAATACATTTCCCCCTCACTTTCCTATTTTCCTTCTCATTTTGGCTTCATTGGTTTTGTTTGTGCAAAAGTTTGTTAATTCAATGTAATCAAAATTATCTATTTCATTTCCTGTGATCCTCTCAATCTCATTTGATCATAAGCAATTCCCTTATCCTTAGAACTGACAGTTACATTTTTCCATGCTCCCCTAATTTATTTATGAGTTCATCCATTATGTCTAAATAAGTTGATCCTTTTTCTTATCTTGGTATATGGTGTGAGATGTTTGTCTATGCCTAGTTTCTGCCAAACTGCTTTCCAGTTTTCTCAGCAAATTTTGTTAAATGATCAGTATTTACTTCAAAAGCTAAGATATTTGGGTTTATCAAACATGAAATTACTGTGACCATTTACTGTCGTGTAATGTGTACTTAATCTGTCCCATGAATCCAGCACCTTATTGTTTTGATGATTACCTCTTTTTAGTTTGAAATTTGCTATTGCTAGGCTGCCTTCCTTCACATTTCTTTTTCATTGATTTCTTTGATATTTTCAACCTTTTGTTCTTCCAGATGAATTCTGTTATTATTTTTTATAGCTCTATGAAGTAATTCTTTGATAACTTGATTGGTATAACACTGAAGAAGTAAAAAAAAAAAACCTTGAGTAGAGTTGTCATTTTTATTATTTTGGCTTGACCTGCCCAAGAATGATTATATTTATCCATTTGTTTAAATCTTATTTTATTTTTGTGAAAAAAATATTTTGTAATTGTATTCATATAGTTCCTGGGTTTGTCTTAGTAGATTCCCAAGGTTTTTTTTATCATCTGCCATTATTTTAAATGGAATTTTTCATTGTATTTATAGCTGCTGGCATTTTTTGTTAGTATATAGAAATGCTAACGATTGATGTGGGTTCATTTTATATCTTTCAACTTTACTAAAGTTTGTTAATCGTTTCAAGTACTTTTTAGCTGAATCTCTAGGGTTCTCTAAGAATGCCATCATATCATCTGCAAAGAATGATAGTTTTGTTTCATTGTTGCCTGTTCTTATTCCTTTAATTTCTTGTCCTTGTCTTATTTCTATAACTAGCATTTCTAGAGCAATATTGGATAATAGTGGGAATAATGGGCATCCTTCCTTTACCTCATCTAATTGGGAAGGCTTCAAGTTTTCCCCTATTACAGATAATACTTGCCCTTGTTTTTAGGTAAATACCACTTACTATTTTAAGAAAGGCTCCATTGATTCCTATGCTTTCTAGTATTTTTAAATAGGAATAAGTATTATATTTTGTCAAAAGCTTTCTCTGCATCTTTTGAGAAAATCACATATTTTTTATTGTTGTTATATGGTCAGTTATGCTGATAGTTTTCCTAATGTTGAACCCATCTAGCATTCCTGGTATAAATTCCACCTGATCATATAGTATATGATCTTTGTGATGTATTATATTGATCTCCTACTTGGTATTTTATTTAAAAATTTTGAATCAATATTCATTAAGGAAATTGTTATGTAATTTTCTTTATTTTTGAATTTTAAGTTGTAAGCTTCAGGATTTTTTGCACTGCTGTTTTCATAGCTAGTTCTGGGGGTTTGGAAGTTTTCAGTGCTTCTAAGGTCATATGATCCGGGGAAAGGTATGGTCACTGCTCTCTTTGTCTGTACTCTGGTCCTTAGGAAAGCTCCCTGATCCTTTTGTATTGCACTCACTACTTTTCCTCAAGGCCCCTACTCCCTTGGGACTGGAAACAATATTGTTCCTCAAGATCTCTGATCCCTTGGGACCAAAACAATACTGTTCCTCAGGGCCTCTGCTCCCTCTTGACCAAGAATGCTCCTCTTTGCCCTTGAACTATGACTGAGAAGTGGACATAGGCAATGAGATTTCTGAAAAGCACCTTCTCCGCTGTTCTGTGCTAGTACAGGGGCCCCCTATCATCTTTTTCAGACTGCTTGCTAGGTCCCCTTACACTCTCTGACTTGGGAGCTTCTGAAGCTTCTGCTGCTTGTTACCACCGCCTGTTCCCATTGCTGATGTTTCATGTAGATGGGTTCCAGGGAAGCCTCCCACCCTCATGTCACAGATCTCTCTGACCTCCTGTGTTGTCTCAGACTAGAAGAATGTCAGTCTGACCTTTTGTTGGCTCTGCCATTGCAGAATTCTATTTTGAGGCTTATTAAGTTATTTGGAGAGGAGTGTTGGTAGAGCTCAGCTGAGGGCTTTCTGTACTCTGCCATCTTGCTTCTGCCCCTGGAAGTCCCTAAAAACTACATTTTTAGTTCTTAGACAGGAGTCTCATACTTTTGAGTACAAGACCTCTAATGATGGGTTTTCTGAAATTATATAAGGAAGCTTTATGAGCTGTATGTCCCTAAGTAGGAATCATCTTTCCACCAGCATGGATATCAACTCTTCCATGTCTTCTGCTTTGTGACCCTTGTCTAGGTTGGAATTTTAATTCTTCCACAGAGGACTTAACATGAATTGGGGGAACAGCAGAGAAATTGGAGCCATTTTTCCAAGTCAAACTTTGAAGAAGAGATAGTGTCATTTCTTATCTCCATCCAATTTGAATTAATTTCCAAATCAAATGTATGAGCAGTTATATGAAGTATTTCATTAAATAACCTTTACATCAGCTATGTTCTGCTTATTCCATGATTTTGTGATTATATTATTGGGTACAAAATTAATGTCTGAACATTTTATCTAGTTATAATCATTAATTAAAATCTAGGGAAATTGGTAGAAAATATATAACCCCCAAAATTGCTGGAATTGACCAGTTCCTATTAGTGTCTGTCAATATCATTAAGAATTTAATTTGATTAATATAAAAATGCCTTCCTGAATCCAGGCTGGCCTGAGCAGTAGTATATATTAATTTTAAACTCTGGAGCCGACAGTGATGTATTAAAATAAAAATGCATTGAGTTGTCATATACTGCAGTATGCATAATGGGAGTTACAAAGGGCACTAGAGCCAGCCATTTGAAATAGACTTGAATCTTCGTGGAAATGAACAAGTTTAATGTTAACAGGTTTCTTCTGCTCTAAGCACCATTTTTAATTTGAACATAATCACCTGATTCACTGTCATTGTGAAGAATTACAGCTTCTAAGAACATACTAATGAGAATACCGTTAATTGGTGATATTTATTTAGCACTTTGTCATTTGTAAAATACTTTATATAAATTGTATGATTTCATCATAACACTACATATATACATATTATACACACACATATTGTATGGGAAAAGGGAGAGAGAAGAGAGAGCAAGCAAGCTGAGAGTGAGAAGGAGAGAACAAAGGGGAAAAGGGGAGGGAGAAAAAACCAGACCTATGATCTGCCTAATCTAGTGTTCTGTCTCAGAGAGGGCTACTGATAGACATTTTGAAAAAAGAATGGTTTTCCTTGATGCTTCTGTGCCTCAGCTCTCTCAGGGTGATGTCTGGCTTCAAGTGTTCAAAGAAGCATCATTTAAGAAAGAAAGCTGTTTCTAATGGGACTTCATATCATAGATGCATACCTTACATGAGAACTGACCCCCTTTTAACCAGAAATGGTACCAAGAAATACCATGAGACAGAAACCACCCCAAGAAGTGACTTAGTCCTACTCCCTCATTTGTTCCCCCAGTTACTCCCCTCCCCTCCTCCCCCGTCCTCCTGCCATTCGGTACCATGGGAAAATTAGAAGGAAATGTTTTCTCAGAAAATGAAGACAGTACACTGGTATCTTTCTTAAGCCCTCAAACTCACCTGAGGCCCCTCATCTAGGGGACAATGTAAACTGTCTAAAGGCATAAAAAGTCAGACAGTCTAGTTAAATCTACTTGCAACTAGTAATTACTTTTCCAGCCCTGCCCCTTGGCAGGATTGTGTAGAGTAGTTGTATTCACACTATTGCTTTTCCCCATCACAGTGCCATGGTGCTAACTGTGTAAGTTCCCAAGATGGTTGGAACATAAATCTAGACCTGAAAGGGACCTCAGAGTCCATATAATAGAACCCCTCATCTTTTTTAAAGCTTTTATTTACTATTTTATTGTTCCCCAGTTACATGTAAAACAATTTTAACATTCGTTTTTAAAACTTTGAGTTCCCAGTTCTCTCCCTCCTTCACTGCTTCACCCCCATTGAGAAGGCAAGCAATTTCATATAGGTTATACATGTCTAGTCCTGCAAAACAAATCCATAGGAGTCATGTTGTGAAAGAAAACATAGACAAGAAAAAAAACTCAAGAAAAATAAAGTAAAAAAAAAAACAAAGTATGCTTCAATCTGTATTCAGACACTAACAGGACTTTCCCTGGGAATGGATAGCATTTTTCATCATAAGTCCTTTAGAGTTGTCTTGGATCATTTTATTGCTGAGAATAAGTCATTCACAGGTGATTGTCTTATAATATTGCTGTAACTTTGTACACAGTACATTTCACTTTGCTTTAGCTCATGCAAGTCTTTCCAGGTTTTTCTAAGAGCATCCTGCTCATCATTTCTTGTAGTATAATAGTATTCCATCATAATCACATACTACAATTTGTTCCGCCATTCCCCAATTAATGGGCATCCCCTCAATTTCTAATTCTTTACCCTCAGAAAAGAGGTGTTATCAATATTTTTGTACATATAGGTCCTTTTCTGTTTTGCTTTTTATCTCTTTTGGTATACAGACCTAGAAGTGGTATTGCTTGCTCAAAGGGTATGCATGCAAACCCCTTGTCTTACAGAGAAAGAATTTAAGTGCTGGAGAGGGAAATAATTCACCTAATGTCACACAGGTACTGGAGGGAAGGGAAAAATTATTTATTAAGCTGGTGTCAGGCAATGCAGTTAGATAGCTCAGTGGCTAGAGCACTTTGCCTGGAGTCAGAAAGACTTGAGTTCAAGTCTGACCTCTGACACTTACTGGCTGTGTGACTCTGGGCAAGTCACATGATACTGTTTGCTTTAATCCACTTGAGAAGAAAATAGCAAACCACTCCAGTATCTTTGCTAAGAAAACCCAATGGACAGTAATGAAATGCTATGATCCATGGGGTCATGAAAAGTCAGACATGACTGAAGAGCAACACCAATGTGCCAGACACTGTGCTAAGCACTTTACATCTGTTTTCCTCTTTTGATCCTCACATCAACCCTGGGAGGTTGGGGCTATTATTATCTCTACTTTACAGATTAGGAAACTGAGGCAAATAGAGGTTAAGTGACTTACCCAGGGTCATGCAGCTAGGAAGTGTCTGAGAACAAATTTGACCTCAAATTTTCCTAATTCCAATACTAGTGCTTTATCCATTGTGCCACCTAGCTGCCTCAGCTAAGTGGCAGAGCCAGGACACAAATTCAGTTGCTTTGCTTCTGAATCCAGCCCTTTTTCTAATAGCGGTGCAACCAGCAGTGCTCCCACAGGTCATACTTATAACCAGAACATGCATAACTTTGCTTTAGTAACCCACTGTAGATTTGTCATTCAGCTATTTTTTCTAGATAAACTCTTTTTTTTTGTCTTTTCTTTTTTCTTTATCTTTTTTTTTGGGGGGGAGGCAAGGCAATTGGGGTTAAATGACTTGCCCAAGGTCACATAGCTAGTAAGTGTGTCAAGTGTCTGAGGCCGGATTTGAACTCAGGTCCTCTTGACTCCAGGGCCAGTGTTCTAATCACTGCACCACCTAGCTGACCCCAGATAAACTCTTTTCAGTGTAATTCCAGAAACCACAAAGAGCTAGTTGAGACACCAAGTAGAATAGTGAAACTTATATTAAATTTCCTAGCAAAGTATTAGTTTAAAATTACTGAAATAAGTCTAAGTAAGCTTAGAATATGGGGTCTGATAATGTTAACCAAGAATGGGAACATTCACAGGAGCTATTAAGGACACATAGATGCCAGTTAAATAAGGCAACAATCTGATTTGTTTGTATGTTAACAAAATAATAGTAGATAGATATACCTATTTGAACTGATAATTCAGATTGCAGCAAAAGTTACTCTACTGGTGAACTATTATATTACAATATTAAATTCTTGCTTATAATTAGAAGAAAATCTTTGTATTGTATTCTATTCAATTTTTTTTATTCACAAAAGTGTACCACTATGTAATATTTTTCAACTCACCCTGAATTAAAAAGGTTAGTCAATCAAAGCAAGGCACGAACAGCTGTAGTACAGGTCTTTGCAAAAATTAAAAAGGGATGATACATAGACCTCTAACAGGGTGAGGTGACTCAGTGTAAAATTTATTTTGCTGCCAATACTTTGAGTACTTCAACAGTTAGAAACAATACAGCTTACCACATATCAAGACTAATTAGTTACTATTGGGAGGTATTAGATGTCGAGCTGGAGTGACACACCCCCATTGCTTTCTTTCTTACCCAACCCAATCCCAAGAACTGTCTTTTATCCCCAAATATGGCTTGTGGTGCTTGTGCCAGGAACAAAAATGGGTAGTTGTAGTCCTGATGATTTGGGTCTTAAATATTAACTTTTTATGATTTTTAATTTTTTTATTTTATTACACAAAGAGAACCCTGTAATTCTCCTTGTGATTCAGAGAAGCATTCTTTGTTTGACCACATATAAGATATTTGGTTAATAAAAGACAGAAGCTTAAATTTGGAGTTGGATTACCATAACAAGTTCTTAGTTCTAGGCAAAATGGCCAAATAGACACTAGGTTTCCCTAGCTCCTCATTGCTTGTCAGTATCATTTGTTCCCCTTACATTCCCCTCTCTCTATTTGATGCTCAGGGCTCATATGCTTTTCCCACCTCACTTGTAAGGTAGGAATGGAATTGAGGGGCCTAAGGAGTAGTAACTGAGTGTGTTAGCCTTATTTTCAAAGAAGGCAATACGCAATCTAAAAGAAGAATAGTTTTTTTTTTTTAGATCTGGAAGAAAACTTAAGGGCCATATCAACCCACCTCATCTTATAAAGGAGGAAACTGATGCCCATAGAGGTTACGTGTGCACAGTCACACAGGTAATAGGTGCTGAGTCAGTAGTTGAACCTAAATCTTCTAATAACAAGTCTAGTACACTTTAGTTCCTGTTCTTATATCATCATCCATGGAATGGTAGAATTTTAGGCACTGTAATTGCTAGGTGGGAAAGAAATTTGATGCAGAGAACCAATGATGAAACATGCTACCAATCCCTGACAGGTGATAGATTCAAGATGCAGAATGAGTCGTACAATTTTGGACATTATAAATTTATGTTATGCATTCTGAACTGGGCCCTACCTGCTGCTAGACAGTCCTTCTATACATCCCTTATCAAGTCACTATGTCTATGCACAGTGGCTCTTGCCTCAAATGTCCTGTGGCTCTCCCTCTCCCCACCCTCTTAGCTGAGAACCTCACTTCATATTTTCCTGAAAAAAAGTCAAGACCCTTCACCATGAGCTTCTCCTTCTCTCCTCTTCCTCATCTCATCTTATTCATATGCCTTCTACTACCATCTCCTCCTGGCTCACACTCCTTTCCAAAGACTCTTCTACTTGCATAAACAATCCCATCTCATACCAAACCACCATCTTCAGCAAACTGCCTCTTCTGTCATTGTTTTTCTCTCACTTATCTTCAATCTACCCCCATCTACAGCCTCTTTTCCTAATGACTAAGATATGCCTATGTTTCCCCACCCTCAAAAAGTCCCTCACTTGATCCTTCCACCTACACTAATTAAACTTCTTGAAGAAGCCATATGTAATAGGTGATGGGGTGCTCGGGATCTATGTTTGTAATATCAGTTTGTAATATCAGTTTGTAAAATTAATTTGTAAAACAAGTCTGTAAAATCACATTTCCCCTTCCCCAATCTCAGAGCATTAAGTCTGCCCCATCCCCCTGCCAGCACTCTGCCCAGCAAAAACTCATGAACTGCTTATTTATGGTTGGAACAATAACAAGCTACACTTATGAATCCTTCACTAAACCATCTATAAACATTTTAGCTTAGACAAATGTTATCTCCCCTTAGTAAAGTAGCCAGCTACATCTATGAATCCTTCAATGCCCTATCTATAGGTTAACTCCTTGGCCAATTATACACATACTGAGTCTCCGTTAGCCTGGGTTCCCAATATCCATCTTGTCAAACATGACACTGATGGGTGGCAGACTAGGCACTTCTCAGTCAGCCTTGACCACTAGCTGACTTAGTGACATTTCAAGCCTAAAACCACACCTCCAGGTAGCCTCCCCCCCTTGGGCTATTTCCCAGTGAATTATGGGCAATACGTCTGTGCAGTTGACATTAAAAGTTCATGTTCCTTTAAGCACTGACCACTCATTAACTCCTCCCTAATCCCACCCTTACCTAGTTAGCATAATTGACACCTGATTTACTGTCTTGACTCCTTAAAACTATACCTGTGACTTTTTTAAATTTGCAGATTCCCTAAGAACTCTTGCCCACTTTACAGCACAACAATAAACTTGCAGGTTCCCTAAGAACTGCTGCCCTCTGTAAAGCATAACAATAAACTTTTACAATGCTGACTCCAAGTTTGCTTGGGCCTACTGAATTGTTTCCAAACTGAATCGCAGGGATTCTGGTCATTGATCTTGATCAGAGTTCCTGTATAACCTATTGCCATTCCCCCCATCAATAGGGACCTTCTCTTTCTCTCCTCTCACTCCTGCTTTTTTTTTTGGAGGGGGAAGGCAGGGCAATTGGGGTTAATTGACATGTCCAAGGTCACACGGCTAGTTTTTGTGTTAAGTGTCTGAGGCTGGATTTGATCTCAGGTCCTCCTGACTCCAGCACCGGTGCTCTATTCACTGTGCCACCTAGCCGCCCCTTCTCACTCATTTCTTATTCTCTTACAATCCAACTTCCAAACTTCATCATTCTGGTGAAGCTGCTTCTCCAAAGTTACCAGTGATTTCTCCATTGACAAATCCAGTGGACTTTTCTCATTCCTTAGTCACTGCCTCCAGGATCAAATATAAAACCCTCTCAGTGTTCAAAGCCTTTCATAAGATAGCCCCCTCTTCCCTGGTGATGCTGGCCTTCTGGCTGTTTCACAAATAACATATTTAGGTTTCAGACATTTTCTCGGGCTATCTGGCATGCCTGGAATTCTCTTCCTCCTCAACTCTGCCTAATGGCTTCCCTGGATACCTTCAAGACCCAACTAAAATCTTATCTTCTACAGGAAGCCTTTCCCAATCCCTCTTAATTGTAGAACCTTCTCTCTTTTAATTATTTCTTATTTATCCTGTACATGGCTTGTTTATAAATATTTGTTTGCTTATTGTCTCTCCCATTAGATCATGAGTTCCTTGAGAGCAAGGACTGCCTTTTGACTCTTTTTTTATACCCAGCACTTAAGTACAGTTCCTGGCACACAGTAGTCACTTAATAAATGTTTATTGACTGACATCACTAATGTGGAAATTTGTTTTGTTGGATTATACATGTTTGTTACAAGTGTTTGGTTTTTCTTTTTCTTTTTTTCCAATTGTAGGGTTTGGTAGGAGGGAGAGAGGGAGTTAATCATAGATTTTCCCTCCCTTCCAAATGAAAAGAGAACAGAAGTTGGACCAGAAGGAATCACAGACAAACAAGACAGCTTTGAAAGTTATAGGTTGAATTTACTATATATTTGGAAAGCAAGCTCTATGTAATAGAGATTCATGGTTTCATTTATTATCGTTTCTCTTTGACAGTAGAATTGCTTGTTTTTTTTTCTTTTTATATTTATTAAGTTCAGAATTAAAAAAAAAAAGATTTGAGCAAGAGAGACTTCCAGGGGCCTCTAAAATTATAGCACTATAGAATGGTAGCGACCCTGATCAGCTGACCCAACATTCCAAGGGCTAGTCAGCTCTTCTTTAAAATACACCAAATCAATAAACATTTACTATGTGCAAGATGCTTAAGGGGATATTCTAATAACATGCTTAGCTAATGCTTTGCATACTTTGTCTCTTTTCCTCACAGTCATCTAAATACAGGGCTCTTTGTGCTGCACCTGTTCATACAAATAGAAATAAGAATGCAAGATCTTTGAGATCAGAGGGGATTTCCTTCATGTGTTTGTATTCTCAGTACCCAACATTATTTCTGTCACATAGAAGACACTTCATAAATGGTCATGGAGTGTTTGAAGAATAGCTGAGGAGCTTATATTTTATCCATTCAATTTTCCATTTCTTTGAGACTTCATATAAAATTTGGAAAACTTATTTTCTCCCTAATTTCTCCTACTAAATGCTAATTTACTGTCTAGGGGGAAAATCCTAAATACTTGTATCCCCCACACACACACCAGAAAAAAATATTCCCTCAAATAATAGAAGACTTTAAGAAAGAGTGGTACATTTTGGTCTAATGGTACTTGTTTAAATGAATATGATAATGTTAATAATATGATTTGTTTAATGTTCCAATAAAAATTTAGTGGACACATTTCCATCATTGGTAATCTACTGATGACTTAGGGTGGCTTTTAGCTTCTTGTAAAACCACAGTTTATTCAATATTTACTTTTTATTTTAATGGATCTTAGTAATTTTATTGTTACTCAATTTTATATTGTCTTTTTATGATTTTGCACTGGTATGAATAATAATTGGAAAGGGAAATGTATGTAGAGATCTAAACATACAATTGAGTATTTGGGAGGGGGATTTCATCAGGGCACTAGGTCTTGAAACAACAATCCTGCTACAAAAGTGACATCTCTTGCTGTGTCATTATGTCACTGAACAAAGCTGGCCCATGAAAATGCACAATGATGGCTTTCTGGAGTTTCAGATGAGTAATTAAAAATGCACTCAATTTTCCTTTCATCGTGAATCTTTTTGGAATGCAAAGTGTATTTGCTTTTTAAAAAAGTCTTTGTAGTTATGACTCACATTTATTCAGAATGAGTCTCATACCTTGAGGTTGCAAACACATTCCTGAAGTCAGGCTGAAAGTGAGCTTGAAGGTCAAAGTATATTTACATATATATTGCTTAATTGGACAATTAAATCTCATCGGTAAAGGGCCAGTGTTCTTGGGCAAAGTGTGGCATTAGAGATGGTTAGTATATTTGTTGCATAGGTAAGAGACTGGTAGTTCTAGGACAGGCTTTTGCTATAGTCTAATCTAAGAAATTTTGGCCTTTTTGGAGTCCTGAGCCCCTTGGGCAGTGTCTGGTGAAGTCTAAAGTCCCCTTGTAGAATTATGTTTACATGTGCATAAAATACATAGGATTGTCAATTTAAAAAAAATCATATAAGAACACTTGTTAGTTTAACACCCTAGTTAGAACAGAAAGGCTAAAATGACTTGTCCAAACCTACATAGCTAGTTAGTAGCAGAGCTAAGAAAAGAATCCATTTGTCTTGACTCACAGTTCAATGTACTTTCTACTATAACACACTGCCTCTTCCACCTTTCTCAGATCAATAAGGAAGCTTAATTATAATTCACTTTGAAATTCACAATCTTTGTACTGTACTCAGTGAGCCTTATTAACCATGTGTGGCCTTTCCAAAGCTTATGAAGACATAGCTCTGTCTGAATTCTTGCACATGGATCATTCCACCTATGTCTAAATTGGTGGTAACTGAGACAACTGCTTTCAGACTATGTATGATTCTCATTTTTCACTCATTCATAGATTTAAAACTAGAATGGGCCTGAGAAGCTGTCAAGTCCAAGTCCCCTAATTTTACAGATGGGTAAATCAAGATTCAGAGAGGATACCAGGCTCACACAGCTGGTATCTAAGACAGAATTTGAACTCAGGTCTTTCTGACTCCAAGTGCAGTGCCTTATCCACTACACCATGTTGCATATATGCAACCTGTAGTTCTTTTGGACTTGGGATTTCTGTACAAAAATATAGAGGTCTCTCCCCTCCACTAAAGTTTCCTTCTGAAGCATTGCTGTTGTCTGGAAGTGACTCTTAGTTCTCCAAGGCTATGCTAATTCTGATTGGTTCTACCAAGTTGGAAAAAGGTAGAACTAGGTAACATATCATAGACTGTCTAGGCTAAATCTTTTATTTTACAGCTGAGGAAACAAAGGTGCAGTTAAGTTAAATACCTTACCCACAGTCACAGAGGTAGTAAACATCCCCTTAAATAAAAGGATTTATTCTGTAAAATTTTGACTCTGTCAAAAGGCCACATTTGAGGACCTAGAGGGCCACATGTGACCTCAAGGCTGCAGGTTTCTCTCCTCTGACTTGAGACACTGTCTTTTCTGGAAGCTTAGTAGCAGTGTCCCATGAGGTCACTGTTCCCCAAAATTAGTCCAGCTAAGTTTGCAGAGGCTAATTTCCAGAAGAATGACCATAACCCTGTACAGTAGTGGAATACCTAGTGTTAAATTTGGAAAAAGCAAATCACAGTAGGGGCTTGAAGAATTTTGCGTTGTAAGGTTTTATCTTTGAACCAAATGTTATACTTGGAGGCTTACCCAGAAAAAGAAAGAAAAATTATTACAGAAAAACACCTAAGAAAGAGAGAGGATATATACCAGTGAGATGCACAGAATCTTCTCTGAAGAACATACCATGTTTTAGAAAATATCTATAATAATTTTTAATTAGTGATGTTCTTTTTAGGTTTTCTGGTCCATCTCATGTGGACATTTTCCCTTACCTGGAAGCATCATAAATTTCTCTAACCCCTGATGTTTATTTTGTCCATATGTGTTATGAGCATCTCTTAGGTAGGATATAAGATAGGTTCAAATCTCAAGTGTCAATTGTTATCTCTGTGACCTTGTGAAAATCACTTAGTATTTCTGGTTTTCAGTTTCCTCATTTATAAAATGAGAATGTTGAATTAGATATATGTTAAGGATCCTTACAACTCTCAGTCTGTGATCCTTCTATGATATATTGAGTGACAAATTTCAGCCATCACAACTTACCAGTCATCTACTATGACATGGAGGGGTTGTGATCTACTTGGTAGAAAGAGTGTACAAAATGAGAAAACACATTCTTTAAGTGTTAGAGACTTTCCTGGTCACACAGTAGATGTGTGGCTCTTTTATTTTATGGTGATTGTAGATGGGGCTCCCGAGGGACCCCTAGCCTAAGAATGCCTGTACTGAGAAAGCAGTCAATGAGTCCATCAGTTGGTGGGTTAATTTAGTCTTGTCCATTGACAATTTTAGTTCAAATCTGCCCAATATTTTGGCATCAGGAAATTACATTCTTCAAATCTACCTCCAGAGAAAAAAATGTAAATGTTATCTAGGTAATTCAAGAAATAAAGTACCTATTCATTTTAGTGAGTGGGAAGGAGTGATGCTTAATCATCCATATTCCCTGTCTGTATTGTCCTAATTAACCAAGCTTCTGTGACCCTCCAAGTGAGTAGTGTTCTCTCCCCATATGATTACCTTCTACCTACTTTGTGTTATGTATATGTGACCTATATGTGTACATGTTATCTCCTCTGCCAAAATGTCAGCTCCTTGAAGGCAGGGACTATCTTACTTCGACCTTTGTATCCCTAGTGTCTGTAGCACCATGCTTGACTCTTACTCATCTATAAAATGAGAGTCATAAAAAAGTGTTGTACTTACTTGACAAAGCTATTGTGAGTTTTCTATGAAATAATGTCCATAAAGCAATTCACAAGCTTTAAAGTGCTAGATATATGTGAGATGCTGCTATATCAATAATAATAATAGCCAACATTTATATATGTCTTTAAGGTTTTCAGAGTGCTTTACATTTGTTAGTTCATTTGACCCTTTTAATAACCCCATGAGGTAGGTGCTATTATTGTCCCCATTTAACAGGTCATGAAACTGAGGGCCAGAGAGGTTATATAACTTGCTCAGGGTTACATAGCTAGTAAGTATCTGAGGTGGAATTTGAATTCATGTCTTCCTGACCCAAAGTCCAGCACTGTATCCACTCTACCTCTTAAGCTATATTACTATTTAGCCCCTAATTCTGTCTACATGCCCTTTCTTCTGAGACAGGTGTCTTTAAGAAACTCCAACAAATTTTGTAAAAGAACATTGTTCTGTGACTTCTTTGTACTGTGAACATAACTTATTTTTGTGTATTTGCACACTTTTCTTTAGAGTTTATAATTTCAGATTGAATAAGAACTGAAAGGCACTGAATACCTATCTCTTTGATGACTATGACAATATCTCTTGCATATTCTGACATTACCCATGAGATTTGACTTAGACTTAACTCACCTCTTATGAAACAGACCTGGATTGTCACTCAGGTACTCTCCAGTGGCAATCAAGCAATGCCTTTCATTAACAAAGAAGGATGCTTTTGAAATGATGCTAGGCCTATCTAAAGGCCCTAGGAAGAAACTATCTAACAGAGAAAGCCATCATAATGGCCATCCAAGTGTTGCCATTCAAGGAACTACCACAGTTAAATGTAACACAACACTTAATTTTTCCAGAAAAGTGAATTCCAATTTCCCCAAAGTCAAGAATACACATCCCACTTCCATGGATGACTTTGTGACTTTGAGGAAACATATTTGACTATTCCCTAAAAGCTCCAGAAATACTTAGCTAAGTTTATTGAAATGGGGGAAGGCTTCTAGAGCATAGGTAATTGTCTAGCCATTGGAATTTCAAAAGAAACAATTATTGAAATAGAAAAGGAATAGGTGCAAAGCAGAATTAGTGCCCTCCATTATTAGGTCATTGGAACTGAATGGTCTGGCTCTAGCTGCCCTTTCCTCTTGAGAGAAGCAAGATTGCCAAGCATTGATGACTGTGCAAAAGTGGACAATACAGATGTGTTCATGCTTATAAGCAAATCATAGTAGGGACCTGAAGAATTTTGTGTTTCAAAGTTTTATCTTTGAACAGATGAGACCCTTAGAGGTTTATACAGAAAAAGAAGGAAAAATTATTCCAGAAAAAATAACACCTAAGGAAGAGGGAGGATACATACCAGTGAGATATATAGAATCTCCTCTGAAGAATATTCCATGTTTTAGAAAATGGAATCTGGATGAAAATTCAATATATTATGTTAGTTTACAATACCTATTATATTATTAAAATTTATTTTAAAATAATTTTAATTGGTGATATTCTTTTTAGGTTTTCTGGTCTATCTCATGGGGATTTTTTCCATTACTTGGAAACATCTTAAATATTTTTATCCCATGATGCTGATTTTGTCCATATGTATGATGGGCATCTCTTAGGTATGATATAAGGAGTAAAGTTAATTTCTGTGGGAGCAGGGATTGTTTATTTTTGTTTCTGCCATGGTCTTCCCAATGTTTTGAGTGCAGTGAACACTTTATAAAAATAATAATTATAGCTAGTTAGCATTTACATAGTGATTTGCATTTTGTAAAGTTCTTTACATGAGTTACCTTTACATGCGATCCTCATATCAGCCATGTTAAGCAAGTGCCATTATTCCCATTTTAGAGGAAAAAAAAAACTGAGACAAAGAGATTAAGCAAATTCTCCAGGGTCATTCAAGGTAATAAGTATCTGAGGCATGATTTGAACTAGTACTGTTGGCTAAATTGCATATCAACACATAGATGCTAAGGACAAAGTGAGAGATCAGTGCAGTGTGTACTTTGGGATCCAGTAGTTGGGAGTGAGGTGAGCTTTATCTCCCGGAGGGAGAAGACACTGAAGCGCTGTGGCCATGCAGCCGCCACCACGTGGCAGCTTCAGCTCCTGGCCTGAAGACTGTAAGGGGACCAAGCAACCAGTCTGAGGAATAATCTCCCTTGCTTTAACCTGCTTGGATCTGGATTGCAGTCTAGAGGTCCTGGGGTGCATGGCCAGCTTGCCAGAGCATGTGGAGGCTTCAGAGAGGGCACCCAACTAATACCTTTGGCAGCTGAGAAAACCCCAGTGTTTGGTACAAACCTCCCCTGTATGGTAGCAGAGTCCTACTGTGGCAAAAAGCCCAAAAGTCAAGTAATTGAGTGGCAACATAAGTAAACGAGGAAAGCAATGCAAACAGAGGAATCCAACATTAGACTTCTATTTTGGGGACAAAAAGGATCAAAGCATGAAACAGGAGGAAGACAGTGAAGTCAGAACTCCTGCACCAAATGTTCCAAGCAAAATATGAATGGGTTACAGGCCATAGAGGAGCTTAAGGAGGATTTTGAAAACCAAATAAGAGTAGTGGAGGAAAAATTGGGAAGAGAAATGAGAACAATGGAAGAATATCATGAAAAGAGAGTCAACAACCTGATTGAAGAAATTAACACCTTAAAAAATAGACTAACTCAAATGGCAAAAGAGGCTCAAAAAGGCAATGAGGAGAAGAATGCCTTAAAAAGCCAAATTTACCAGATGGAAAAAGAATCTCAAAAACTCAATGAAGAGAATCATTCCTTCGGAACTAGATTGGAGCAAATAGAAGCTAGCGACTTTATGAGAAATCAAGATACTATTAAACAGATCCAAACATGGAAAAATAGAAGGCAATGTGAAATATCTCATTGGGAAAACCACTGACCTGGAAAATAGATCCAGGAGAGATAATTTTAAAATTATTGGACTACCTGAAAGCCATGATCAAAAAAAGAACCTAGAAATCATTCTTCTAAAAATTCTCAAGGAAAATTGCCCTGATGTTTTAGAACCAGAGGGCAAAATAGAGGTTGAAAGAATCCACCTAACACTTCCTGAAAAAGATCCCAAAAATAAAACTCCTAGGAATATTATAGCCAGCTTGCATAATTCCCAGATCAAGGAGAAAATATTACAAGCAGCCAGGAAGAAACAATTTGAATACTGTGGAAGCACAATCAAGATAACACAGGATCTGGCAGCTTCTACACTGAGGGATCAAAAGGCTTGGAATATGATATTCCAGAGGTCAAAGGAGCTGGGATTAAAACCAAGAATCACCTACCCAGCAAAACTGCGTATCATGTTTCTGAAGAAAATATGGTCATTCCGTGGAATAGAGGATTTTCAAGCATTCTTGATGAAAAAAAACAGAATAGAATAGAAAATTTGACATTCAGATACAAGAATCAAGAGAAGCATGAGAAGGCAAACTTATCAAAGTTAAACTACTTATATTCCTACATGGAAAAATGATAATTGTAACTTCTGAAACTTTTGTTAGTATGAGAATAATTAAAGGGAACAGAATATGAGCATATGTGAATGTGTGTATACATGTTTACAGATATACATAGATAGAGGGCACAGGACCAGTTTAATGGGAAGGGATGATACTTAAAAGGTGAAATTAAGAGGTCAGAGAGAGCAAAATAATGAGAGGAGACAGGGAGAGATAGTTTGGAGTAAGCTATGTTATATAGAAGAGGCAAGGGAAAATGTTTACAAAGGAGGGAAAGAACAGGAGTCAAAAGGGAAAGGTCAACCTTATTCTCATTGTATTTGGCTTAGGGAGGGAATTACATACACACTAAATATAGTATGTCACCCTACAGGAGAGTAGGGGGAAAGGTAATGGAAGAGGAAATGATGGAAGGGAGGGCAGGCTGGGGCAGGGGGAGGAAAATTGGAAGCACCCACTTTTGAAAAAGGACAAGATCAAAGTAGAGAATAGAACAAGTATGAGGTGGGATAGGAGGGAGGGTAATGTAGTCAGTCTTTTACAATATATCCACTATGGAAATATTTTGCATAGCTACACATGAACAATCTATATTGTATTGCTTATCTTCCCAGTAAGGATGAGTGACAAGGGAGGAAGGGAATGAATTTGGAATTCAAAGTTTTAAAATAAAATGTTTAATATATATATATACATATACATATATACATATATATATATACTATTATCAATATTATTTTACATGTAAATGGGAAATAAGGTATACAGGCACTGGGGCATAGAGATCTACTGTGCCCTAATGGAAAGTTGGAGGGGGTATGGGAGAAGATATGGGAGAGAGCAGATTGGGGGAGGGGATAGTCAATGGGATCGCTATTTTGGGGTGGTGGGTACGGGAAAAATGGGGAGAAAATTTGTAACTCAAAATCTTGCAGAAATGAATGCTGTAAATTAGAAGTTAATAAATCATTTGATAAAAAATAAATAAAATAAATTTGCAGTTTTAATGTGCAATTTTTGCTGACAAGAGATAAAGAATATATGTAAAATAAAATATTAAATAATAGATACTTTCGAATGACTCCAGGCAAGTAACTTTCCCTCTCTTGGCCTCAGTTTGCTCTTTTGTAAAATGAGGACTTTGGATTAGATGAAACCAAAAATCTTTTCTATGTCTCCCATTTTACACTTCTAGGTATTAAACTAGAAAAATGATGATTGGTATCTCAAATTCATTAAAGTTGGCTGGTGTTCAGCATGACATTAGGTCTCAGCACTTTCCTTGAAGCTTCAGTCTCCAAGTTTTCTATTACATTGAGAAAGAATCCTTTGAGCCTTCACTGTGCTTGAATGGGGACTGTAAGAACTGTCTTTGACTATAGAATCAAAATAATTTTGAGGATAATTTATGGTTAAATATCCCTGTACAAGCACATACATATGTACACAGATAGACACTTTATTGTATTTCTAGAGTTTATTATTTCTTTAGTGTGGGCAATGTTACCACCGAGACCAGTTATAGGTGTTCTAGACTTTGGTAGGTAATATGGGAGAACTGTGCTGAAAATATCTAGTGTACTGTGGCCACCATGGTGATGAGCCAAGTGAGGTGATTGACCTGGCTAGACTAGCCTTCAGAGAGCAGACATAGAATTCATGATGAGGCCTGTCATTGGAGCTAGGCCTGTGGTATGGTCTGCTGGATCTTACTCTTTATTAATTGCAGTGATATCAGAAGAACATTATGGTTATTTATTCTAATAAAACCCTGCACTTTGTCTCTTATTTAACCTTTAGAATGATCTAGTGAAATAGGTCATAAGTATAATCTTGGCACCACACAACAACAACAAAAAGAACAACAATTTTTGGTGTAAGGGGAGGAATGGAGCTCCCTTAAATTCTTTATTTCACTAAGCATTGAGACACTGTCTACCTTGTGCTATAACATCCAGTTATCACAGTGAACATTTTAGTCAATCATTACAAGCACTGCCCATGAAGAACACTTTTGACAAACATATATCTCCCTGCTTTATGCTTCCCTTGATACTGATCATCTAAAAATCACTGAACAAAATTATTTCTGTGGTTGACGCTACAAAGAAATCTATAAGCTTAACCTATATGTGAGAGATCTCTTATTAGAGGAGAGTTGTTAATGGGGCATTTTACATTTACAAAAGACATTACTCATAACGCAATGAGATACATATTACCAATATTATTATATCTATTTGACAAATTAAGCAACTGAGGCTTATTAAGTAACTTAATCAGGAACATTTAGTTACAAACTCAGATCACTCTGAAATTTTGGAGCTGGAAGTTAAACTAGGAACTCGGGGGGACTGGGGAGGTACAGTAGAAAAATGTGTGTTTGGAGTCAGAGAACCTGGCTTTGAATCCTAGCCCTATCACTTATTTGTATGAATTGGGGAAAGTCAGTTAACATCACTAAGCTTGTCAGATGAGGCGTTTGGACTCATTTTTTAAGGCCCCTTCTAGCTCTCACATTCTGTATCCATCACTCCAGATCTAGTGCATTTGCCATTCTGCCATGCTGCATCCCTCCATACCTTTCAGTTAATTTGTGTGACATTGAAGACATGGTCTACTTCAGAGAACTCTCTATATTTCCTGCTCATATTTTCATCAAGAACACCCTCAAGCGTTTATAGACCATGCTGATTAAGATTTTACAGAGATGAAGAAGTGGGGATATAGATAAGCACTTATTAATCTTGTTGTGTGGGTGGGTGTGTATATATAACTTTGGGAAATTTCTAGTCATCAAATCATTATGTGAGAGTAGATCAATTCAAATCAGTGCTTAGGGATGTTGAGTAGGGTAATAGAAAGGATGCAATATTTGGTTCAGAACTCATACTGAGTAGCTGTGCAAATTCCTTCCCTCTGGGGGCTTTGGTCTTCTCTTCTGTAAAAATGAGGCAGGAAAGGAGGAGAAGGCTGAACTACATCATCTTCAAGGTTCTGTCCATTTCTGACTCTATAGTCCAGGTGCTTTTTAGTGGTTTTTGACCAAACTTTCATAGTCATTCCAGTTGTGGAAACAATGTCTTTGAATGTACAAGAAGAAAAAATCCCACATGTTGACAGTTACCATCTCAGTTGTTCTGAGAGGTTTGTCATATACCCAATTACAAATTTTCATTTAATTACTGTTTTGAGTAGGGCAATGTTCTTGCTTACCTTGTTCCTGACAAAAGCATGTACCTTATATAAAAGCCATCAGATATTTTTTCCAATTAATTTCATTTCCTTGATATTGTTCCAGAAGAATGACAAATGTGCCTGAAAAACAGAGAAGCTATGATAAAGTCATCACTCCCAGACTGAAGATATGGATCAATACAATAGCAGGATGTCATAACAATGCCATCATTTATAGTGATGCAACCAGAATAAAAAAAAGGAGCAGCTGCTCACCTCTGGAAAAAGGAAAGTAGCTGTATCCAAGAGAGTATGTGAGCAACCTGACTAGCGTCAACTCATTCCTCTATTGAATGCATCAAGACAACATTCCAATCATTGTGTCATTACAATGACAATAAACATGAATGAACTCATTTAAAAAAATGTACATCCTGTCTCCTTCCAAAAGGATTGGCATCTTCCATAATTAAATAATAATGCAAATCAGAAAAATTAGAGATAAAACCAAAATAGATACCATCTAGAGGGAGCAGAGGAAGTAGATGTCATTAGGCACCTGAGATGAGTCCTCTGAGTTACTTGGCAATAGAGAAAGAAAGAAGAAAGTCCTGCAAGTTGCATAGCTTTGATTGTGTGACAAAATGAAGCAGACAAATTCATCTGCTGAGACAAACTTCTTCCTGGAACTAAACTGGAGGAATGATTTATCATTTGAAGCTTTAGCTAATGGTTATTGGATCACATAGTGTATAATGTCTTGAACTCTGATTTGCCAAATACACAGAAGCACTGCTCAGATGGGCCATTCTGGTATCGACTGTCTCTAAAGGCTGAGGGCATAACATTAAATCGTAACTCAGTGAAGACATTTCTACAGACCGTTGAGACGATATAGCCCAGGTACTTGGCTTCCTAATAAGCTATCATAATAAGGCCAGAGATCTTAGAGAATCTGGAGAAATGGCTGGTTAACATGATTCAAATATCCCATGCATCAAAAGCAAGCTTTTTGCAGATTCTTGGAATCAGTTCAGGAGTAGATTCTGTGAGAAGTTGGCACAGAGCAGATAGGCTGTGTTGTGAATGAAAATGGGCCATGGGCTTTTTTCCCTCAGTCTTTTTTTTTAATTTTGGTTTTTCTCTGGGCCTTTGATTTTACTGGTGTTGGGCCTTCTGCTGAGGAAACTCCCTTAACCAACATACTTCAGTACCTACAATTTTCTTTGGAGTTAAGTGACTTGCCCAGGGTCAAATAGCTACTAAAGATTTGAGGATGGGTATGAGTTCAGATCCTTCTGACTCCAGAGTCAGTGCTCTATGTATTATGCCATGTAGCTGTCCCAGCAGCTACAATTTTAAGTCTTCATGAATTCCCTGGAGCTACTGAGAAGTTAAGTGAATTGTTCAGGGTCTTATAACCAGTATGTTTCTGAGATTGGTAAAGTCAGGTCTTCTTGACTTCAGGCCCAGTACAGTATGTACTGTGCCACAGAATGCCTATAAAGAAGTCATTTATCTAGGAAACTGAGGGAGAGAGAGGTGACTCTTTTTAGTACTCCCATCTGTGGCTCCAAGAAAGTTGTAGCGTGCACAATAGCCACACCTCAGTAAAGTATCTCAGCAAAGGGTAGAGGGTAATCAATGGACCACAGACCCATTGGTGAGTTAAGGGGGTGTCTACCCTATGTATGTGAAGACTTCCTCTGGTAGAATGGGCAGATGATAATAATTTGTTCCAAGGACCATGAGGGGGCAGAAGCAAGTGCTGTGGAGTACTTAGAGCATACCTGTACAACTTGTAAACTTCTTCAGGCCACAGACAAGTTAGACTAGAGACAGACTTACAATGGTTGGTTGCTGCGGGTCATGTGACAAATTGGAGACCATGTACAGTGGCAAACCTACATTTTTCACTGGATGCCTGAAATCCTGACAGGTCACAAGTAACCCATGGTCCATATGTTCTGCAGGCCTGGTTTAGAGCTTGCTCAGACATTAAAGACACCAAGGTCATATCCTGCATCCCCAGCCATCATTAATTGTCTAGAATTTTGCTTGCTACTGGACTTTGATGACTCTGGAAGAGTAAGACTGACAACTTTGTGCAGCTCTGTCTCAAACAAATCCAATTCATGCATAAGTCAAGACATTACCCCCTGGTGTCACCTATTCTCTTCAAAAATGAAGAACAAACAATATCTTATACCATACACCAAAATAAAATCTAAATGGGTTCACAGTTTAGATACAAAGGCTGATACTGCAAGCAATCTGAGAGACCAAGGAATAGTTTATCTGTCAGATCTATGGAGAAGTAAAGAATTTATGGCCAAACAAGAGATAGAGAGCATTACAAAATGTGAAATGGATGATTTTGATAACATTAAAATGAAAAGGTTTTGTACAAACAAAACCAGTGTAACCAAGATTAAGAAGGAAGCAGAAAATTGGGAAAGAATTTTTGCAACCAGTGTCTCTGATAAAGGCCTCATTTATAAAATATATAGAGAAATGAGCCAAAAATATAAGAATACAAGTCATTCCCCAATTGATAAATAAATGGTCAAAAGGATATGAACAGGCAGTTTTCAGAGAAAGAAATTAAAGCTATAATCACATGAAAAAAATCCTCTAAATCACTACTGATGAGAGAAATGCAAATAAAGACAACTCTGAGGCACCACCTTACACCTATCAGATTGACAAATATGACAAAAAAGAAAAATGGTGAATGTTGGAGAAGATGTGAGAAAATTGGAACACTAATGCATTGCTGGTGGAGTTGTGAACTGATCCAACCATTTTGGAGAGTGATCTGAAACTATGCCCAAAGGGCTATAAATAATTTCACACCCTTTGACCCAGCAATACCACTTCTAGGCCTGCATCCCAAAGACATCATAAAAGTGGGAGGAGGACCCATACATACAAAAATATAGTAACTCTTTTTGTGATGACAAAGAATTAGAAATCAAGGAAATGCCCATCAAGTGGGGAATGGCTAAACAAGTTGTGGTATATGGATGTAATGTAATACTATTGTGCTATAAGAAATGATGAGCAAGGGGTGGCTAGGTGGTGTAGTGAATAGAGCACTGGCCCTGGAGTCAGTAGGACCTGAGTTCAAATCTGGCCTCAGAAACTTAGTACTTATTAATCATGTGACCTTGGGCAAGTCACTTAACCCCAATTGCCTTCCCCCTACAAAAAAAAGTAAAAAAGAAATGAGGAGCAGATGGACTTCATAATAACCTGTGAAGACTTATATAAACTGCTGCTGAGTGAGAGGAGCAGAATCAGAGCATTGTACACAATTACAGACACACTGTATCTGTGAGAACAGACTTTGATAAACTGGACTCATCTCAGCAACGCAAGGGTATAAGACAACTCCAAAGGACTCATGATGGATAGGGCTATTCAGATCCAGAGAAAGAATTAGGAGTTTGAATGCAGATTGAAGCAAAATACTTGCTCTCTCTTTTTTCTTTTTTTTGTTCATTCTTTCTCATTGTTCATTCCATTGGTTATAATGCTTCTTTACAGCTTGACTAATATTTAATGTGAAGGTATTTGTAGGATCTATATCAGATTGCATGCTGCCATGGGAAGGAAGAGGAGATGGAGGGGGAGAAAATTTGGAACTCAAAAGCTTGTGGAACTGCATGTGGTAAACTAAAAGTAAACAAATTAATTAATTAAAATTTTTTAAAAAGGGAGAAAATGCAGGACAAACGACAAGAACAACAATTTTTCATTGTACCAAAAAGGTCTGAGTTTGAATCCTGCTTTTAACACTTATTATATTTTCATGGACAAGTCATTTAGACTCTCTGGACTTAAAAATGAGGGGCCATAGTTAATAATACCTGTAGTACTTCCCTCATTCAGTGTCTGTATGTAGAGTATTCTTTGTGCCCTGTAATGCACTATGCAAATGGCAGTTATCATCAAAAGTTTTACAGAAAATAAAGGAGACCTAGAATTTTAGGCAAAGGATCTGAGAGAACTGACCCTAAAAAAGCCAAAGAATTAGACCTTATGTAGAAAGTTTTATAAATAAAATAACAATCTGGCCCAGAGCCTCAGCTTTCTGAAGCTCAGGAAATAGTAGCAGATTTACCCCATGTATGTGAGCTCCATGAAAGATGGATATTTTCTGTGATGAGTCAGAGCTACACCATCTAAAACTTCCTAAATTAAGAAAGCCTTAAGTTTCACCAGGTACACACTGTCAACTGGCTTAAATGACAAGAAACTGACTGAAGGTCACCTCGGTAGGTTAGTGGTAATTGTTCTCAATTAACCTGGCTGCTGTGTTCGTCAAACACATTTTCCAAGTGGCATGAAATACTCAAGGAGCCTTGAGTTGACTGGATGATAAAAAACCGAAATCTAAAAATGTGTGCTTTCAAGTAAATTATGTCTAAGTTTTTTTTTTTGAAAGGAGCAGGCTTGTTTTTGGAAGGGTAGTCTACACTGTCCTAACTCTTGCTTGGAAGGACAGTCAAATGGAGATGACTCAACATAGTCATTGCCATCCGAAGGCAATTTCTTGTGATTGTTTCAATTTGTACTGTTTTGCACATTATGTAAAGCAAGTAATTATGTTTTAAACTTTGATAAGGAAAAAAATGATTTCTGAAAATGCAGTAGAATCAAGGCAACTATTGTTTCCTGAACTCAAACTAGGACTTGCATTCAAGTAGAGAGCAACCTTGGCATTTTCCATTGAAACATCAACCCAAGAGCTTTGTTCCATTTCATTTCAATCACCATAGCTCTGCTCACCTTTTAATTGATTCTGTATTGATAGAAGCAGTGAAGTGGGCATATAGAAGGAGTAGGCATGCCTTGGAGTCCACAAGTCCTGAGGTTTTTAATCCTATCTCTGATCCATACTGGATGTGTGAATCTGGACAAACCATTTAACCTCTCAGTGTCCTAGACAACTTTCTAAGCCTTTGAGGTTATAGACAAGGTATAGTTCTACATTGAAGGAAGGAGTTCCCGATACCAATGAAATCACAAGTCTATATGCAAAATTATAATGTATATGTTTGTGTGTATGTACACACACATAGAGTGATAATTAAATAGTATCCCACCAACATTTGAGAGAATGGGTTCTGGAATTATTTGGCTTGAAGAGACCTTGGAGATCTAACACAATCCCTATATTTTATAGAATAGGAAAGTGAGACCCAGAGAAAGGATGGATTTACTTAATATCACATATGCCCAAAGGACTTACTGGCTAAGTAGGACCTAAAAATAAGGGCATCTAACTCCTTAAAGTAGGGCTCTTTCCATTTGACTAAACTGACTCAGTTTCTGTGTATCAGTGGATTTTATGACCAACTCCTCTCATCCTGTGAAATAGCTCTAGCCCCCATAGGCTTTATTTTAAGAACTTAGTCACATAACACTCACTGTGCATCTTGATGATGAGAAGGAAAGGCACACTGGGGCTATAGTGGCATCATAGAATCATAAATTTAAAGTGGGAAGAAGCTTTAGAGACCATTGAGTCTCACTCTCATTTCACAGAGGAGGAAAAATGACAAGAGGTTAAGTGACTTTCCCAGGGCCACAAAGCTAGAGTCTGAGGTAGGATTTTAACTCAGTACTTCTTGACTCTAGCTACTCCCTGTACACACCATGATTTGTAATCTGCTTGTATCTTGGTGTTTAGTACTCAAACCAGGTTTACTGCATTGTCAGTCATAGTTATTAACATTTCTCTTCAGACTTCCCCCTTTTATCCAATTTTTACATAATGATTATTAGCATAAAAATACTTATAACTGATGGTATTTCAGATGTTAAGGAGGAGAGGAGGACATGTGAGCGATGAAGAGATTAGAACACCTAGTATCCTCCCACAAGGGTGATTTCTATAGCCTAGGCATGGCACCAACCCCAGCTCTTCTCAGTCAGCCACTCTTTTTTCCCTGACTGGGGCTGGCTCACTCACCACTCCCTGAAACATCTTTGGCAGGTTAGGGTGATTCCCTAGAGGGGGAATCATGGCCATAACCACACCCGTACAGCTCAAACTCCCAGAGTCCTATAGGTAACCCTGGTGTGTGTGTGTGTGTGTGTGTGTGTGTGTATAGTAAAGCACATTTCTTTTACTTACCACTTTAAATCCCATCAGTGTATGAGGTGATTTACACAAATCAGTTACATTAACACCATTGACCCTTAAGCATGAAGTATTTAATAAATGAGAAGGCAAACTCAATAATAGTTATAACATTTATTTATTAGAAATCATGAGGAGAATAATCACAATCCCCCTATAAACCTAGCTCATACTTTCCTACCAATGTACACAGTGTCTTCAGGGGAGGAGTTGAAATAAACTTATATAAAGTTGGTAGGGAGGTACCCACATAACCATGGAAACTCACCCTTTTGAATTTCAGGCCTTCTTACCCTTAATTTCTTTAGGGAACAGGCTGCACCAAGTAGCACCTGCTGGGCTAAATTCCTTCTGTGTTAGCTACTCTCCTTCTAATCTTCACAACTCTCTTACTGGCCAGAGCTACTTCTTTGCTGCTCTGGGGCCACTGAAGCAGTGTTAAACTCTTTTAGCACACAGCTTCCCTGGGAAATGTGCTGAGAATTTGTTAAGCTCTTTTAATACACACACACACAGCTCCCAAAAAGCCTGTCTTTTTTCTCTTAAAATATAGAAGGCAAAAAATATAATATAGAAGACAATAAAGGGAAACACTATAAGAGGTTTTCCCTCTCTTAAGGTGTAGTCAATGCTAGAGGAAGAGAAGTCTAGACAGGTATTCAAATAACAGAGGATTCTGCTTACCCCCAATCAGCTTGCAACAATCATAGTGCTGTATTCTAATCAAATAATTCCTCATTTTATCATCATAGCCTGCCTATAAGATCTGCTTAGCTGCTATCAGCTAGTGTTCTGTTTAATGTAGCCAGCTTCTCTCATCAAATTTTGAGTTTTCTATTCCCAGCTTCTTCTTGCTCCTTGTGTGTTCAACTTCTCCAGCTTCTTCTGATCATCATCATCACCATGTCTCTGTCTTCTTAATGCCTCAAACCAGAGTGTTCTTATCCATCTCTAATTTGTGATGTGAAATATCACCCTGCTGATAGGCCTAATCCCAATGTTAGAGGCAACATGGTATAGTGCAGTGGTATTCAACTCTAATATAAATGAAGGCCACTAAACCATACATAAGGATCCCTGTGGGTTTCATAATAATTTTGAAAACCACATATCAATATTATTCATTTTCTATTATATTTTTTATTTATAACAACAATCACATGTGAAAGAATTGATGGACCGCAATCAACTGTAGTCCTCTTTACCATAGTCAGAGTTCTGCTTTCAGATAAGTCCTCTCAGGACATTTATCTAATGGACAATATTCTCTCAGCTCTCCTCTAGCACTTTTTATCTTAAGGACTATGTTTCTTCTCAAGATGAATTTATCATTGTTCTTTACCCAAATATTCTTTTTCTTCCATATTATAAAGGGGTTAGTACCTTCCTCTGCATAGCTGCTATCTAGAGGCTGAGGGGTATATGGAGCTAGGGAAGAGATGGAATACCTTCATTGGTTGATATAACTGTACCCAGTGTTTGGGCCATGAATTCAGTTCAGCTTAAAACGCATTTAAAAAGTGCCTCTTATGTACAAGGCACTGTATTGGAGTATAATTGGGATACATGGGGTGGGGTTCTTAAACCTGTGAGGAACACACTTTGTCAGGGAAAGAAAGAGACAAAGTTAAGAGGACATTCCCATAGAGATGAGTTAAAATTCCCCTAGATCCTAAGAAGAGACTTGACTATAGGCTTTCAGGCAGCTGTGAGACATGAGGGGGGCATCCAGAAGATAGAGAAGGAACAAATGGCAACAAGAGGCAACTGTAATAGGCTACCTAAGTCTCCTACCTTGGATACATCTCTTGAGCGTCAGAAGGAGTGGGGGTTAAGCTGAAGTTAAAGGTCTGCTAGCGACAGGATGTTAGGAAGATGAGACTCACCCATACCATTACTGGTCTTATGTGTGGCCTTCCCCACTGGGAAGAGAATGACTAAGGCAGCAGCCATACCTTACCAAAGAGTACCAGGACCTACAAAAGCTTAAGAAGCCCTACTTCAGTCTGACCCTCTTTGTTTTAGGGATGGAGAGACTGAGGCCCAGAAAAGGGAAGAGTCTTGACCAAAGTTGCACAAATAATGAGTGTAAGAACATATACCCCAATTCAGCCCTCCCCATTGTAGGCACAGACTTCTTTCTCCAGTACCATGCTGTGAAGGGCCTCAGCCAGAGATTCTCCCCTAATTGGGACTAGCAGCAGTATGTGCTGTGGCAGCTTGAAAGAGATTTTCCAGAGAATTTATCAAAATAATTGATCATCTTAGCTTTTTTCACAAAATGGCCATTGTTAATAAATGTGGGGAGAACTGTCCAGTTAGAGATTCCCACCTTCCCCAGACCCCTGCAGTTTTTTGTCTCAGAGTGTAAGCTATGAGAAGTATAACAACCCCCTCACTACACAAGCACACACACACATGCATACATATACACATGCATACATACACACACATGATGGAATTAACTTAGGGCCCTTGTGGCAGAAGCATCTCTGATATAAAGGTTAGAATAGCTTGACAGAACATATCCAATACTTAACCAGTCAGTCATGATGGATTTTATGCCATTTCTCCTGCAAGTTCCTGACTGTGGTATAATTAATCCAAAGTTTAGCCTTCTGCTCTCAAAACAGTGTGTGTATCCAACAACTAAAGGGTGCCTGAAAAGTGATAGATGGCCCTCTGGTGACTGCATCTCTCAAAAGAGGCCATTGTAAGCTACATAAAATAGGACAAAGAGGGAAAATTATCCATGTGCCTTCCTGGGAAAAGAGTGGGAAATGGGGCACATGAACATGTGCTGGAGGGGGAAAGAGCTGAAGTAGGAGGGATCAGGAGGCCCAACCTTGTCTGTCACTGATGAGCTGGAAGCTGTCCCTTAACCTCTTCCCTTGTCTTTGAAATGAATGAGGTAGACTAAACCATATATAAACACTCATCCAGATTAAACATTCTATGAGTCAGGCCAGCTTAATATTTTTTGAGGGAGGGGTAGGTTAAGATACATAGCTTAAAATCTCCTAAGACAGAGAGAGACAAAGATGCAGAAAGAGAGACAGAGAGTGGGAGACAGACATAGAGACAGAGAGATGTGAGGAAAGTGATTACTAAGGAAAGTAGAGCAGACTTCATGTATTTTCAGGTCCTGTCACAGTTTTGCAGTTGTGACTGGTAATTCACTGCACCATTCAGATGGTGGTACCCTAAGTGTGTGGTTGGAACAAAGGAAAACTTAGCTGGAGAGACAGTGATTAGGTACAGGACATGCCAGTACATTTTTTTCCCTTAGTGTAGTACTGTGAGAGAGATGGGCCTGAGGAAATCTTGAATTCAAATTCTACTTCATATACTTATTACTTGTATGACCTTGAGCAAGTCACTTAGACTTCTGGGAGCCAAGATGGTGGAGTAAGCCATAAATTGCTGTTACTCTATCAGATTCACCTCCAGACAACCATGAAATAGAGCCACCAAACAAAACCTGGAACAGTGGAATGAGCAAAAAAAACAAGGTAAAACAATATTTTATCCCAAAAGACGTACAAAATAAACAAGAAAGGTCTTTCTCACTCAGGTAAAAGGGTAACACAGTCCAGGATAGGAAGCATCAAAGCAAGACAGCAGCAAGACCCTGCTCAGCAAACCAGCAGGAGATCCTGAACCCCAGTGTGATGGAGCAGGGAAATGCAAATACCAAGGACCAACTATGTGTCTCAGCAATCCTGATTGCAGATAAAGCAAAAGCAAAAATTAGATCTAAGAAGGGCAGAGACAAGATGGTAGAGTAGAACCAGGACTTCCATACAGCTCCAGCTCCCACCTCCTCCAATTCATGTAAAAAATAACTCTACACAAACTTTGGAGCTACAGAACCCACAAAATGACACAGATAAGGTAACCTCCTGCTGAGGACAGCCTGGCAGGCTGGCAGCAAGCGGCCAGCTCAGTGCTCTGGGAGCCAAGCCAAGCCCGGTGCCAGCGGAGGTTTTAGCCTCAGGGTGAGCCTGACCAGACACCTGCTGGAGGGACTTCAGATCACCAGCAGCTGTGGCAGTTTCCAGAATTATCAACCCATAGATGCCAAGGAAAAAGTGAGAGGTTAGTGCAGTGCGGACATTGGGACCTGGAATTCAAAGTGCAATCCAGCCTTTGTCTCTGGGGTGAGAAGCAGCTGAGGCCTCGTGGCCATGCAGCCATGAACTCTTGGTTGTTTGAGAGCACCTGGTCTGTAGATTGTAGGGGGACCAAGCAGTCAGACTGAGGGATAATTGCTCTTGCTTTAACCTGCTTGGATCTGGATTGCAGTCTAGGGTGGAGGTCCTGGGGTGCGTGAGCAGTCTGCCAGAGGATGTGAAGGCTTCAGAGAGGACACCAAACTAATACCTCCAGAAGCTGTGAAAACCCCAGTGTTTGGGATAAATCTCCTGTTTCTGGAAGCAGAGTTCTACTGTAGCAAAAGGCTTAAAAGTCAAGCAATTGAGTGGCAAAATAAGCAAACAAAGGAAACAGAGCAACCCAACTTTACACTCCTATTTTGGGGACAAAGAGGATCAAAGCATGGAACAGGAGGAAGACAGAGAAGTCAGAATCCCTGCACCAAAAGCTTCCAAGAAAAATACAAGCTGAATATATATATATATATAGGTTGCTCTGTTTCCTTTTTTTTATTTATATGCGTGTGTGTGTGTGTGTGTGTGTGTGTGTGTGTGTGTGTGCATATATATGTATACATACATATATATGTCTATATAGGAGGGCATATAGGCATATGAATACATATGTAAGTGTGTGTATATATGTCTACAGGTGTACATAGACAGAGGGCACAGAACCAATTGAATAGGAAGGGATGATACTTAAAATGTGAAATTAAGAGGTGAGAGAGGAATATAATGAAAGGATATGGGGAGAGAAAGAATGGGGTAAATTAATAGAGAAGAGGCAAGGGAAAATGGTTACAATGGAGGGGAAGAACAGAAAGGCAAAAGGGAATGAGTCAACCTTATTCTCATTGAAATTGGCTTAGGAAGGGAATGACATACACATCAAATAGGGTATCACCCTACAGGAGAGTAGAGGGAAAGGGGGTGAGAGAGGAGATAATGGAAGGGAGGGCAGGCTGGGGGGGGGAGAGAAGTTGGAAGCACCCACTTTTGAAAAGGGATAGGATCAAAGTTGAGAATAGAATAAGTGGGGGGTGGGATAGAATAGAGGGAAATATAGTCAGTCTTTCACAATACATCCACTATGGAAATGTTTTGCATAGCTACACATGTACAATCTATATTTAATTGCTTATCTTCCCAGTGAGGACTCTTGAAGGAAAATGCTATCCATGTCCAGAAAAAGAACTGATGGAGCCTGAATGCAGATCAAAGCATATTTTCTCAGTTACTTTATTCTTTTTTATGGTTATTTTCCTTTTGATTTGTTTCTTCTTTCACAACTGTGACTAATATGGAACTATGTTTTACATGATAGTACATGTATAACCTATATCAAGTTGCCAAACATTTTAGGAAGAGGGGAAGGGAGAGAGGAAAGGAGAAAAATGTGGATCTCAAAATCTTGTAAAAATTAATGCAAAAATTTGTCTTAACATACGGTTGGGGAAAATAAAATACCATTAAAAGAAAACCAAAAAAAAAAAAACACAAGTCACTTTAACTCTTTAAGAATCAGCTTTCTTGAGGCAGGCCCAGAAGGGGCCTGATCAACTCGGAGGGTAAGTCATCCCACCAACCACAAGGGCCACTACCAGGCCTATCACCAAAGGGCTGGGACTGGAAAGAGCAAGGTAAGACCCAAATACAGAGGCCCCTGTGCTGGACAGCAAATACTTCTGGGGCTACCACTTCACAGCCCAGAAATTTTTTTTTAAAGCCCCTATCAGGACCTCCAAAGACTAGGATGACAGAATGAACCTCACCTGCTACAACTCCCCCCCCACTCTGACCCTGAAAACATAGTAACTATTGCCCCAGGGCAAAAGCCTCTAGAGTAAAGGCTTGGGATCCCTAGAGGAAGGGCTTAGCTAGGGTCCTGCCTCACAATGGGTAGAAAGCAGACCACAAAGACAAAGACTCTAGAGTCCTACTATCCTCAGAGCAAGGAACCAAACTCAGAGGGAGACAATGTAGACTCCACACGCGCATCTGAAACATCAACAGGGAATGGGTCCCAAGCACAGAAAGCTCTCCTAGATGAGATCAAAAGGAACTTTGAAAACCGAATGAGAGAGATAGAAGACAAAATGAATAATTCTTTCAAAACCAAAATAGCAGAATTAGAAAAACATCATAATGAAAAAAACATCTCTCTAAAAAGAAAAGTGTATGATATGGAAAAGGAGCTCCAAAAATTAAACAAGGAAAATGATTTGCTAAAATCTAGAATCCACCAAATTGAAACAAATAACTCTCTGAGGAACCAAGAATTAGTCAAACAAAACAACAAAAATGAAAAATTAGAAAAAGAGGTAAAATACCTCAAAGATAAAATAACTGACCTAGAAAACAGATCCAGGAGAGATAATCTGAGAATCATAGGCCTACCAGAAAATCATGATGAAAAAAATGAGCCTGGACAACATTCTCCAAAAGCTCGTTAAGGAAAACTGCCCTGAGATACTAGAACCCTAGGGTAAAATAGAAATCAAGAGAATCCACTGGACACCTGCTGAAAGAGATCCCAAACTGAAAAGTCATCGATATGTTGTGGCCAAACTCCAGAACTACCAAATAAAAGAGAAAATATTTCAAGCGTCCGGAAAGAAACAATTCAAATATCGAGGGTCCGCAGTGAGGGTTGCACAGGATTTGGCAGCCTCTACACTGAAAGATCTGAGGCAGTGGAATACAATTTTCCAGAAGGCAAAGAGCTCAGGTTACAACCAAGGATCACATACCCAGCGAGACTGAGCATATTCTTCCAGGCAAAGAGATGGTCATTCAATGATATAACAGATTTCCAGACATTCCTGACAAAAAAGCCAGAACTCAATGGAAAATTCAACCTCCAATTACGAGATGCAACACTGACATAGAAAGGTAAACAAGGAAAACACACAGACACCCTTCTATTTGATAAGAGCAAAGTGGTTATAGACAAGTAGAGGGTATGAGTATAAAATACACAAAATGATGATTAAAAAAATCTTATTAAGGGCTACAAAGGGACTGCAAAAGAAGAAAGGGAATGAATGAAGTGGAAAAGGGTAAATTATGCCACACAAAGAGGCATTAAACCAGTATAGCAGAGGAAAAGAAGGGAGGGAGATGAGAATCATATGAGATTTTCCCTCATTGGTTCTGGTGCAAGGAGGGAATAACAACCAGTTAAGCATAGGACTCTATGGAGAAGAAATGCAAAAAAGTATCATTTTAGAGGGAAAGAGGGGAGTGAGAGGAGATTCGCATGAGATTTGTTCCTGTCACTCTTAGTGTGAAGAAGACGCAACAAACTTCATTAAGTATAAAAATATCCTACAGGCAGTAGGAGGGGAAAGGGCTATGAAAGGGGGGGAGTAGTTAGTAGGGAGGGAAAAAGTGAGGGGAAAGGGGAGGAAAAGGGAGGGGGGCTGATAAGGGAATGCTGAGGAAGGCGGTGGTCAAAAGGAAAACTATTAAGGGGGGAGGAAAAGGGGGGAAACATGTAAACATTAACAGGAGCAGGAATAGGATAGAGGGAAAGAAACAGATAACAATCATAACTGTAAATGTGAATGGAATGAACTCTTCCATAAAATGGTGATGGATAGCAGAATGGATTAGAAATCATAATCCTACAATCTGCTGTTTAGAAGAAACACATATGAAACAGAGGGATACACACAGGGTAAAGGTAAAAAGGCTAGAGTAAAATATATCATACCTAAGCTAAAGTAAAAAAAGCAGGGGTAAGCAATCCTTATCTCAAATAAAGCAAAAGCAAAAATTGACCTAATTAAAAGAGGTAAGGAAGGAAACTATATCCTGTTAAAAGGCACAATTAAGAATGCAGCAATATCATTATTAACATATATGCAACAAGTGGTATAGCACCCTAATTCCTAGAAGAGAATGTAAAGGAATTAGAGGAAGAAATAGATAGCAAAACTACACTAGCAGGAGACCTTAATCTCCCCCTCTCTGAACTTGATAAATAAAATAAATAAACAAGGAAGAAGTTAAGGTGAACAGGATTTTAGAGAGGATAGGTATGATAGATCTCTGGAGAAAACTGAATGGGGATAAAAAGGAATATACTTTCTACTCAGCGGTTCATGGCACATACTCAAAAATTGACCATGTTCTAGGGCATAAAAACCTCACAATTCTATGCAGTAAGGCAGAAATATTTAATGCATCCGTTTCAGATCATGATGCAATAAAAATTATATGCAATAAAGGGCCATGGAAAGACAGACTAAAAACTAATTGGAAATTAAAGAATTTAATCCTAAAGAATGAGTGGGTCAAAGAAGAACTTATAGAAATTATCAGTAATTTCATTCAAGAGAATGATAATAATGAGACAACAAACCAAAATTTGTGGGATGCATTAAAGGCAGTTCTTAGGGAAGTTTTATATCTTTGAGTGCATACATGATTAAATTAGAGAAAAGGGAGGTCAACAAATTGGGCATGCAATTGAAAAACCTAGAAAAATAACAAATTAAAAATCCCCAATTAAATACTAAATTAGAAATATTAAAAACCAAAGGAGATATTAATAAAATTGAAATTAAGAAAACTGTTGAATTAATAAATAAAACTAAGAGCTAGTTTTATGAAAAAACCAACAAAATTGATAGAACCTTAGTCAATATGATAAAAAAGAAGAAAACCAAATTATGAGTATCAAAAATTAAAAGGGTGACTCTACCTTCAATGAAGAGGAAATCAAAACAATAATTAGGAATTATTTTTCCCAATTGTATGCACAAAAATTTGATAATCTTAGGGAAATGAACAAATATTCACAAAAATACAAGTTGCCCAGATTAACTGAAGAGGAATTAAATTACTTAAATAACCCCATCTCAGAAAAAGAATTGTTCATCAGTCAACTCCCTAGGAAAAAATCTCCAGGGCCAGATGGATTTACTAGTGAATTCTATCAAACATTTAAAAAACAATTGATTCCAGTACTCTACAAACTATTTGGGAAAATTAGTGAAGAAAGAGTCCTACCACATTCTTTTTATGACACAAATATGGTACTGATACCTAAATCAGGAAGAGAAAAAACAGAGAAAGAAAATTATAAACCAATCTCCATCGTGAATATAGATGGAAAAATTCTAAATAAAATACTAGCAAAAAGAATACAGCAACTTATCTCAAGAATAATACACTTTGATCAGGTAGGATTTATTCCAGGAATGCAAGCGTTGTTTAATATTAGGAAAACCATCAGTATAATTGAGCATATCAACAATAAAACTAGCAGAAACCACATGATCATCTCAATAGATGCAGAAAAGACTTTTGACAAAACACAACATCTATTTCTATTAAAAACAGTAGAAAGTATAGGAATAAATGGAGCCTTCCTTAAAATAATAGGTAGCATCTATTTAAATCCATCAGCAAGTATTATATGTAATGGGGAGAAGCTAGAAGCATTTCCCATAAGATCAGGAGTGAAACAAGGGTGTCCACTATCACACCTCTTATTCAATCTGGTCCTAGAAATGTCAGCAGTAGCAATTAGAGAAGAAAAAGAAATCAAAGAAATCAAATTGGGCAAAGAAGAGACCAAGCTATCCCTCTTTGCAGATGATATGATGATATACTTAGAGAATCCTAGAGAATCAAGTAAAAAACTACTTAAGACAATAAATATATTTGGCAAAGTTGCAGGATATAAAATAAACCCACACAAATCCTCGGCATTCCTATATATTTCCAATGAAATTCAACAGCAAGAGATAGAGAAATCCAATTTAAAGTCACTGTAGACATTATAACATATTTGGGAATCTACCTGCCAAAACAAACCCAGGACCTGTATGACCATAACTAGAAAACACTTTTCACACAAATAAAGTCAAATCTAACTAATTGGAAAAATATCAATTGCTCGTGGCTGGGTCGAGCTAATATAATAAAAATGACAATTTTACCTAAATTAAATTGTATATTTACTGCCATACCAATTAATTTACCAAAAAACTACTTTATAGACCTAGAAAAAATAGTAACAAAATTCATTTGGAAAAACAAACGGTCCAGAATATCAAGGGAATTAATTAAAAGAAATGCTAGAGAAGGTGGACTAGCTATACTAGAGTTCAATCTGTATTATAAAGCAGCAGTCATCAAAACTACTTGGTACTGGCTGAGGAATAGAGGAGTGGATCAATGGAATAGATTAGGCACACGAGATTCATAAGTCAATGACTATAGTAATCTATTGTTTGATAAACCCCCAGACCCTGGTTTTTGGGATAAGAACTCACTATTTGACAAAAACTGCTAGGAAAACTGGAATATAGTATGGAAGAAACTGGACATAGACCATTATCTAACACCATATACCAAAATCAAGTTTAAATAAGTGCATGATCTAGGTATAAAGGTTGATACTGTAAGCAGTCTCGGAAAACAAGGAATACTTTACCTGTCAGATTTGTGGAGGGGAAAAGACTTTTTTTTAAAGCAATTGGGGTTAAGTAACTTGCTCAAGGTTACATGGCCAGTTATTTCTGGGTGTGGTTCTGAGTATCTGAGCCCCGATTTGATCCCCAGGTCATCCTGACACTGGAGCCGGTGCTCTTACTCGCTGAGCCACCTGGCCTCCCCTGAGGGAAAGACTTTTTGACTAAACAAGAATTAGAGAACATTATAAAAAGTAAAATGGATAATTTTGACTACATGAAATTAAAAAGCTTCTGTACAAACAAAGTCAATGTAACCAAGATTAAGAGGGAGGTGGGACATTGGGAAAGAAACTTTACAACCTATGTCTCTGACAGAGGACTCATTTCAAAATTATACAGAGAATTAAGTCAAATTTATAAGAATACAAGTCATTACCCAATTGATAAATGGTCAAAGGATATGAACAGGCAGTTTTCAGAGAAAGAAATTAAAGATATCTGTAAGCACATAAAGAAATGCTCTAAATCACTATTGATTAGAGAAATGTAAACCAAAACAACTCTGAGGTACCACATCTCACCAGTCAGATTGGCTAAGATGACAAAACAGGAAAATGACAAATGCTGGAGAGGATGTGGGCAAAATGGAACACTAATGCTTTGCTGGTGGAGTTGTGAACTGATCCAGCCTTTCTGGAGAGCAATCTGGAATTATGCCCAAAGAGCTATAAATACTTTCATATCCTTTGACCCAGCAATACCACCCCTAGGGTTATATCCCACAGAGATCATAGAAGTGGAAGGAAGACCCATATGTGGAAAAATATTTATAGCAGCTCTTTTTGTGGTGGCAAAGAATTGGAAATTAAAGGGCTGCCCATCAATTAGGGAATGGCTGCACAAGTTGTGGTATATACATGTTATGGAATACTTAAGAAACAAGGAGTAGACGGTCTTCATTTTTACCTGGAGAGGCTTATATGAAATGATGCTGAGTGAGAAGAGTAGAACCAGGAGAAATTTGTACACAATTACAGACACAACGTATGTGTGATGACCAACTTTGATAGACTGGACTCTTCTCAGCAATGCAGCGATATAAGTCAATCTCAAAAGACTCACGATGGAGAGAAATGTGTGCATCCAGAGAACAAACTAGAAAGAACTGAGTTTATATCCAGATGGAAGCAAAATACCTAATCTTTTTCCTTTTCTTGTTTGGTTTTATGTCCTCTTTACCATTTTTCATTCCGTCTGATACAATCTGTCTTTATAACCTGACTAATGTATAATGTGAAAGTATTTACAGATCCTATACTTGACTAAAAGCCGCCATGGGGGGAAAGGGAGGGAAGGGGCAAAATGTGAAACTCAAGGAATTGTGGAATTGAATCCTGTAAACTAAAAGTAAACAAACAAATTAATTAAAATAAAAAATAAAGTATGTTAAAAAAATAAAATAATAGTACCTACCTAAAAAAAATAAACAAATCTCCTTTAAAAAAAAGAATCAGATTTCTTATCTATAATGTGGAAATGACGATAGCATCTACCTACCAAGGCTGTTGTAAAGATCAAATAGGTTTAAATGTGTAAAGACTTTTGAAAGCTTTAAACCATAGTGTAAATTCCAATTTGTAGCTTCAGCATCATTATTAATAGTACTACTACTGCTGCTGCTGCTGCTGCTGCTACAACTACTACTATTACTACTACTACTACTACTACTACTACTACTACTACTATTTTGCATACAGTGACGAGCTCATTAAGCTAAGCTGGGGCATTTATGGCCTGCCATTTCTGTGACAGGCCAAGATCTATAATGATAGGTAGGCAAGTTGTGGTGCCACAAAGCATCAAGGAAATTCTAGGTATCCTTCTTTCTCAATTCTAGGTTGCCAAATAGAACATGAATTATCTCTTCCATTTTGGAGCTGCCACACTGAAGCCACCAAATATTTTCCAGGTTGTTAAAGAAATCTGACATGTCAGGGTAATTCCCCCACCTCACCCTCATGAGATTTCTGAGACTTGTACTCCTATACTATCATGCTATTTGTCAGTTATTACAGAAGATTTGAAAACTGGCTCTCTGGGTGATTTGCTGGCGACCCGTGAGTTCCTCAAGGTAGCCCATGTGAGGGACAGAGCCTTTCTTCATGCTGCATATCTACTTTCTATTGCTAGTTGCTAAGGTATATTTGGCACATTAATTTAATGCCCCAGAGCAATTCCCATTCTAATAGAAAGGAAGCCTGACCACTTAGAATCCAGCATTCTGAAGACTTATATTGTACAAAATCCAATATATTTCCTCTAGTGCTCACCGTTTTAACTTTTTCAGCAAAGCCCAGGGCTATGGCATATGACCCTGCAATACTTATGCCTAATATGAAAAATGTTCTAATGTTGTGTGATAGATGGGAAAAATATTAGTTTGCTAGGAGAAATACCTTCAATTGTGCATATCAAAGGGAAGAAAGAAAACATGGTGCAATTTTTTTCACCTTTGGCCTGACAACTTGAAAGAATACTTTTTTACTCCAAAGAGATCATTTTGAAGCTTTTTCTGAAAGTCAATACTAGGTATTTTGGGGGAGAAAGAAAGATTACATTACATCATTATCAGGGTCCTTTCCTTTATCTCTCTTGATTTGGCATGTACTATAAGCTATGAAATCAGTGACCCAGAGTAAAATAATCGGAATGAAGAAACTTTGTTCTTACATTCTTTTTGTCCTACATGTCCAGCCCTTACAAGAATTCCAAAGCACTTTTCAAATGTTTTAGTCTCTGTCGACATTGGACTATATCAGGACAGGAGATAGAAAAATAGTATTAGGGGTGATCGCTGAAAGACAGAGAGAAACTGAGGCATCATGACTTGTGATTCCCCAAGAACAGAGATCAGTGATCTTTTTGGTTGATGTGGTATCCAACAAATGGTTTATTTTGGTTTTTGTTTTATTTTGTTTTATACTTTTCTCATAAATATGAACCTGCTTGATATTTTGAAATTGCTTTAACCAACTCTCTGGCCCTATTTCAGTGATATGTTTGAGAAAAATGCAACATCATAAAACCCAAATGTACACACAATTACAAAAGACATTCTCTATCTCTTTTTATAGGATCTGCCCTTAATAATGAGTAGTGGGTGTTCATCTCCAAAATGACTTCTTTATTGTATTCTTCAGACAGGTGACATGTATCATGGGAAAAAAAAAACAATGAACCCACCACTAGTTCTGGAGTCTGAAGTCCTGAGTTCAAATTCCATCCCTGGCATCTTATTCCATATAGGACCTTGAGCAAGTTACATGCCATCCATCGGTCTCAGTTTCTTCCTCTGTAACATGAAGAATTTAGACTAGATGACCTCTGAGATCCCTTCCAGTTCTAGGTCTTCCACAGCCTTGCTTACTTCGACCCAATCTATAACCACTTTCAAAAGCTCTTCTTCACAGTTACGAACCACATTTATAACTGTATTCACCCTGGTGAAAGAATATTTCAGTGACCATTCTGGAAGTAGACATTTGAGATTGAGTTAAAAAACTTTTCTCCAGATGATGATTACATAATTCCTTTCCTTTTTTCTCCTCTCCCTTCCTTTCCATTTCTTTTTTTCCTTTTCCTCATTTTCTTTTCAGAGGTGAAAAGGGACCAGGTATAAACCTATGATTTGATTACTGAGAGAATTCCCAGTGCATAAATTCCATCCACCAAAGCAGATGAGTCATTTGTCTAAAACTCATAGTCTTAGGATTCCTGAGGGTACTAGGGGTACTGAGAGGTCTAATGACTATCCCATGGTCACATGGCTAGAATATGTCAAAGGCAAGACTTGAAGACAGATCTTACTGACACCAAGGCTGGCTCTGTCATCCACCACACCATACCATTGCATTATTTTCCTGTTGTGATTGCATTCATACACTGCAAAGCTCCCAGGCTATTTTGGGGTGGCCAGAGTCTAGCTTGCTCACCACTCCTGGGCAGCTGGAAGACATACTATGTTCAGCTCTGCCAAGGGAAATATGTGATCAAGTCCTCCCACCATAGATACATATCTGTAACATGTAGCAATACTCTGTGTATACTCCCCTTTGTATAAAAACAGTGCTTGCATGCATTTATGTGTCCTCAGTTTCACTTTCATTCAGCTATATGCACTAGGGTTATTTGAAGAAGTTCCAGTTTGTTAAGTTTCATTATAGGATGAAAAATGCTTAAGTAGAGAACCTCTTTAGAACCAGCAACAGTACACATTGTGTTGAAATCCATCCGATCATTAATGAAGTATGATTTAAGTATACATATTTGATTTAAACACACATTTACTTCTTATTTGGCATATGTTCTCAGCATTCTACACATCGAGACAAACTTAAATTCTAGGCAGGGTCTATTGGATCAATTAGAACAGCTGTTTGTAGGTCAATCAACAAGACCCTGCTGCTCCAAGGAATGAGGACTGCTCATCTGGACCTGATGCTGCCCTCAGAATACCAATAGACCTGGTGGTAGAAATGGTGCTATATTTGAAGTCAAGAAACCTGGGTTCAAATACTTCCACTACTCATTCATTATTGTCTGTATGAGCTTGGGAAAACTTTTTAACCTCTCTTGGTCTCTGAACTGTAAAATGAGAGCTTTGGCTGGCCTCTGGGGTCCCTTCCAGCTCCAGATCTGTGATCTGTGATCCTATGATGACATGGTTTCCTTTCTTCTTTCTGTGGTTTTCTCTCTTCTTTCATTATGGGTACTCCAGAAGGAATGAACTTTTAGTACTCTGATCCTTTTGTTTAAGCAATTGAAATAATCTATTTTGGTCCTGAATATATTGGAATCACATTGATTGGTGTTCAGATGCTAGCAGCTTTCTGTATTTAATCCTCCATTGCATTATCTCCATAAGAGGAAGCATATTGGAAATAAACAGAATAGCATTCAGGTTGAAGCCAGGCTGAACTCAAAAAATGCAGGTAGTTGCCTGACTACCTGAGCAATGTGATATTGAGGAAAATATAAACCGAGAGATATTTATATCTGTCTCGTTCTTATTGAATACAGTGTTCTCATTCATGCTAGGAAGGTGATGTTCCCTTGGCGAGGCAAGAAGAACATCCCCCATTGCCCTCTTGGGTAAAGTAAAAACTACAGATAGCTTCTCCTAAGAGACTTAGTGGAGTTCTATGGTCTCTGGAAACCACCGGCTTCTCTGTGTTTTCTTCTAAAGAATAAAAATAGAGGAATCTGGAGAGCACCTGGTGCTGACAGCTGGCAGATATCCAACCATGGCTGCCTCTTTTCCTTCCCTATTACAGGCTGACTTCATTTGGGCCATGTTCACTAAGGATTGTTTTCTGTTTTATTGTCCCCCTCCCCTAGTCCTCTGCCCTGCTATTTCACTGATCTTCTATTCTGACAAATAAGAAAGGAAGGTGTTATAGGAATGTAAATTTTCAAGATCTTCCCTGCCCCTATGTTAAGTGTACCTGGATGCTGTGGTGGGAGGCTTGTTTTTCAGGAATGCCCACATCTTGGTGCTTTGTGATTGGGCAGTGGGTCAAGAGGGTTGTTACATTCTCTGACCCAGGAGAAGGCTATATAATTCCTGATGTGAGACTTTGTTTTGGGGCCCACTTTGAGAAATGTTGTGTGATTGGACCAGATGAGACTCTGGGCAGAAGTTGAGAGCCCCCCCGCCCCCAGCTTTAAAAAACCCAGATGTTGATGCTTCCCTCTCTGGTAACTGTGATTAGGTATGGATGTATGTAATGGTCAGACAGTTTGGAGGCCTGTCTGCTTGATCTGTTTCTCTGTCTTGTAACTTCTGTCTGTATACTCTGAAGTTCAGGGCCTGACCTTTTTCCCCAGAACTAGGTAAATGATATATGTTTGATTAATTGAAGTAAGCTTATTAACCCATTTAGAGTTGTTTTCCTTTAGAAAAGCAGATCTAAGAACCTGTGTTGGCAGCCACCCTGGGGATGCTGGGGTGCTTGCTGCTACAGAAGGGCAATTGCTATATGGAGTAGGAAGGCAAATAGTGTTACTCCCAATCTGGACTAGGGCATAGGTCCATTTTCCCTTCTGAGGTTACCTATAAATTGGCAGCTGTTTATAGGCAGCTACCAGCCTATAAAAGCTGAGCCATCTCAGGACTCAGGGTTAGTTTTCCACAACTAGCCTTCATCTTCCTGAGCTGATTGTGTTGTTAGGAAGGAGAGCCAGCAAGCGAAGTGAAACTCAGTAACAGACTTACTACTTTAGAGATTCCAACAAACTGGGTTACTTTTTCTCATGTGGCATGGAGGCCTTAAGGCATAGCTGAGTAGTAACTAAGGCAACCTATAACTTTGGAATTCTTTATGACCTTGGGCAAGAGGCACGAAAAGTACCCTGATTTGAAGGAAGGTGAGGAGATATATTCAAAGCTGCTGTTTGAAAAGGGAATGGACAGAGGAAGACCTCAATCCATTTGATAGCATTGTGTTTGAGCTTTTTTTTCTATTTAATTAGACACTAGTTAGCAGAATCATGATACTTGGTGAATTCTGCTTACCTGAGGTTGTATAGGGACCCTAAGCTACAGCACAGTGTTAACCAAAAATGTGAACTCTCCTCTTTCCCTGTTCACCCTGATGTTAGGTGAAACCCACTCTCTCCCATGTCCTCTCACTGCTATTTTGTGGAGGAAGGGACAGAATCTGGTGCTAATAACTGCCAATTGTCCAACTGTTCCCCTCTCACCACCTTCATTTCTTTCCTTCCTTTCACTGATATTTCATTAAAAGCTCTTCACATCCTAGTCCCAACCCATCTTTCCTACCTCCTTTTACTTTCCACTCCTCACCCTCTAAATGTAGCCAAACTGTCTTTCATTCTCATTTTCACACAAGCCACCCCACCTCCCATCTCTGGGCCTTTGCTGAGGCCATTCCTTATATATACTCTCTCTTCATCTATAACTAAGAATTCCCTTCTTCATTCAAGACACAGCTTAAGGACCAAGTTCTACACAAAGCGTCTCCTGATAGCCCCAACTTCTAGGGCTCTTCCTCCCTAACTACCTTGCATCAAACTTCGTTTAATTTCTTTAACTTCATTGCATTTGTATCCTTAGTGACTAACTCTGTGGTTGGCATGTGATAGTCACCTAATAATTGCTTATAGAGTCATTTGGATCATTTCTGCTCCTTGCAGGCTGATTTCCTTTTGTTCCCATACTGTGAGGCTGGTTTTCTCTCATGACTCCCCAACTTAGACCCTCTACTCCAGGCTTTCTTGATATGGTGAGAATTTAATATTACCACAACTGCTAAAAAGGGTTTTTTTTGGCTATTCTGACTTTAAATTATTTATTCATTATTTATTTACTTATCTATTTTGTTTATTTATCCAGACTGCATCTTCCCATCTTGCCCAGCTGGAAGTACACAGGCTACTCTCAGGTCATATCTCACTACCGATTGGCATGGTAACTTTGATTTGCTCGATTTTTCTGACCTGGGCTCTTTTGCTCCTTCTTAGGCTGCCTGGTGGTCTCTGCTACCACCACCCTCTTGCTCTTGGGTGCTTACTATATTGATCCTGGACTTAGACATTTGATCTGTTTAGTCCGCTGAACTCCAGAGCCTAAACCTCAGCCTCTTCCAGAACAGGGATTATAGGCCTATAATGCCAGTCTCAGTCATTTTTTAAATTAAATTTATGTTACCATCCCTTTAAAAGTATTCTAATGATTTGTAATAGTAAATTATATTTGAGATTTTCATGGCAAGATCACAGCTAAAAACAAAAAGTATAGGGACACCTCTTCTCATACTCCACCCCTTTATTTCCACCTCCATGGATTCCCAGGGGAAAAATGTCTTGGAATTATTCTTTGTTCTAGCTTCTCTCAATTTCCATTTCATCCTTGCTTTGCAAACATTTATGTCATCACCACCTAGACACATTAAAAGTTGTACAAAAGATTTGTATAAATAAGTTGAATGTCTCCTTTAAGGACCAAAAGAACTTATTCTGAGAGGGCATAAGAGGGATGTTCTTTTAATGACATCAGTTTTGTCCTACTACATTTGTATCTGAGTATGACCAGCTAACTTTGCATAGATTTGTTGGTTCTATCTTTTTTTGTTTTGGTTCTGGGTATATTATAGAATCAGAATGGCATAATCAGGTGGTACTGATGAGTCATTTCAGTTGTATCTGACTCTCTATGACCCCACTTGAGATTTTCTTGGTAAAGATACTGAAATGGTTTGCCAGTTTCCAGAAACTGAGGAAAACAGTGTTAAGTGACTGTGTTAAGTGACTTGTTCCAGGGTTAAGGCAGCTAATGAGTTTCTGAGACTGAATTTGAACTAAGGTCCTCCAGACTCCAAGTCCAGCACTCTATCCATTGTTCAACCTGCTGGCTTCTCATCTCTATGGAGGGAAATGAAGAAGGTCATCAGAAAAGTCCTGCTGCCATCTTTATGAGGATACTTCTCCAGTATTTCCCACTCTTCCTCTCTATCTGCCTTCAACTTACTATTCAGGCACAACACCTGGAAACAATTATATGGCCTCAGTATAGAACATTTCTATAAGGAACCTGCTAGCATTGTCCTCTTGCTGATGGGGAATACTTACTTTTCAGCATGGCCACAGCATCAGTAAAAGCTTTTCCCACCAATTCAGTCGTCTAATTTGCAGATATTTTAAAATAGAAATGTTTAATACAATGAATGAAAACAAACCTATGCAAAATCAGTTGGTCAATGGGGCGGCCAGGTAGCACAGCAAGTAAGAGCACCGGTTCCAGTGTCAGAACGACCTGGAGATCGAATCCCGGGCTCAGACATTTAGCACCCACCCAGAAACACCTGGCCATGTAACCTTGAGCAAGTTACTTAACCCCAATTGCTTAGGGGCGGCCAGGTGGCTCAGCGAGTAAGAGCACCGGCTCCAGTGTTGGGATGACCTAGAGATCGAATCCCGGGTTCAGACACTCAGCACCACACCCAGAAATAATAACTGGCCGTGTAACCTTGAGCAAGTTACTTAACCCTGATTGCTTAATAAAAAAAAAAAATCAGTTGGTCAAGATAGGATTACAAGAAAATAGCAAGAAGGAACATTGAGCCCCATTGGGGCTCATGCTGTACATCAGGTAGTACCAATTCCAATTATTGGAGAAGATGTCGAAGTTTCTAGTCTATCTTTCCATGGCCCTTTATTGCATATGATTTTTATTGCATCATGATCTGAGAAGGATGCATGTAATATTTCTGCCTTTCTGCACTGAATTGTGGGGTTTTTATGCCCTAGTACATGGTCGATTTTTGAGTATGTGCCATGAACTGCTGAGAAGAAAGTATATTCCTTTTTATCCCCATTCATTTTTCTCCAGAGATCTATCATATCTAGCCTCTCTAAAATTCTATTTGCCTCCTTCACTTCTTTCTTGTTGATATTGAGGTTAGATTTATCAAGTTCAGAGAAGGGGAGATTGAGGTCTCCCACTGGTATAGTTTTGCTATATATTTCTTCCTCTAATTCCCTTAACTTCTCTAGGAATTTGGATGCTATACCGCTTGGTGCAAATATGTTAAGTAATGATATTGCTTCTTTCTAGATGGTGCCTTTTAGCAGAATATAGCTTCCTTCTTTATCTCTTTTAATTAGATCTATTTTTTTGCTTTTGCGTTATCTGCGATAAGAATTGCTATCCCTGCTTTTTTACTTTAGCTGAAACACAATATATTCTACTCCAGCCTTTTACCTCTACCCTGCCGGTATCCCTTTGTTTCAAATGTGTTTCTTGTAGACAGCTTATGGTTTTTAATCCATTCTGCTATCCACCTCTCTTTTATGGGAGAGTTCATTCCATTCACATTCACAGTAATTATTACTATGCGTCTCTTTCCCTCCATCCTATTCCCTCCCCTGCTTATGTTTTTGTTTCTTCCTTCTCCCTTCCCCTCCTTAAGGGTTTTCCTTTTGACCACCACCTCCCTCAGTGTTCCCTCCCTGTGATCCCACCTTCTTTACCTACCCTCTCCCCTTACTACTATTTCCCTCCCTTTTAATCCCCTCTTCTTATCCCCCCCTTATCCTCTTACTGTCTGTAGGACACAATAGATTTTTATACTAATCAGAGTAGGTTATTCCCCCTTTGACCCCAAACCAATGAGAGTAAATTTCATACAGTGCTCCTCTCCCTCTCTCCTTTCCCTCTATTTAATGAGTTTTGTGTCTTTTCACGTTAGAATCTTAAACTTAACTGATTATGTTGATCCCTCTTTGAACCAAAGCCATTGAGAATAATGTTCAAATGATGTTCCTCTCCCTCTTTCCTTCCCCTCTACTATAGTGTGTTTTTATGCCTTTTCGTATGGCAAAATTTACATTTTTCTGTCTCATCCTTTCCTTTTATCCCATTACAGTCCCTTTGACCCCCTTAATAAGTTTTTTTAAGTACCAGATTTGTTCATTTATACCCACACCCTCTATCTATATATAACCCTTTTAAAGGCCATGATAATCATATAAATGTCAATATTGACAGTTATCAGCTTCTCATATAGAGATGTAAATATTTTGCTTTCATTGCACCCCAAGTTATGTACGTGAGGGTGCGTGTGTGCATGTGTGTATGTGTGAGTGTGTGTTTTCCTTGTTTACCTTTTTATGTCTTTCTTGAGTCTTGTAATTGGAGATCAAATTTTCCATTGAGCTCTGGCTTTTTCATCAGGAAGGTCTGGAAGTCTCTTATTTCATTAAATGACCATCTCCTTGCCTGAAAGATTATGCTCAATTTTGCCTGGTAGTTAATCCATGGTTGCAGTCCTAGCTCTTATGACTTACAAAATATCAAATTCCAATCCCTCTGATCTTTTAACGTAGAAGCTGCTATATCCTATGTAATCCTGAGTGTAGTTCTATGTTATTTGAATTGTTTCTTTTTGGCTGCTTGCAATATTTTCTCCTTAATCTTATAATTCTGGAACTTGGCTTCTATATTTTTTGGAGTTTTCAATTTGGGATCTCTTTCTGGAGGAGACCAGTGAATTATTTCAATAACTATTTTACCTTCTGATTCTAGGACTTCAGACAGTTTTCTTTGACAATCTCTTGGAGGATGTTGCCCAGGCTGCTTTTTTTTTATCATGGCTTTCCAGTAGACCAATAATTCTTTAGTTATCTTTCCTGGATATGTTCTCCAGGTCAGTTACTTTTGCAGTGAGATATTTTACACTTTTTTCCAATTTTTCAATCTTCATGTTTTGCTTGATTGACTTTTGGTGCATCATAGAGTCCTGAGCTTTCAATTTGACTGATTCTAATTTTTAGTGAATTATTCTCTTCAGTTAGTTTTTGAAGGTCCTTTTTTAGGGAGGTATTTTCTCCAATTAGTTCACTAATTTTACTTTTTAAGGGTTTGTTTTCTTCAGCGAGAATTTTTTTCCAATTTGGTCACTGTAGATTTAAATTTATCTTCTACCTCCCTAATTTGACTTTCAAAATGTTTCTTGAGCTCCTCCAAGAATGATTTTTGGGCTAAAGACCAGTTCATATTTCCATCTGTGGTCTCAGGTGTGGACACAGAGTCCATAGTGTTTCCTGAAAGTGATTCTTCTAGTTCAGAATAATAGGATTCTAATTGTCTTTGGTCTTGCCTTTGCAAGTTGCTTCCAGCCCATTGTAATTGCCTATTTCCTGTCCTTTAAAGTATATTTTTGCTCCTGGAGTACAGAGGGCTCTGACCCAAGCTTCTCAGGCTGGGAGCTAGGTGCCTGGTTATTGGCTTTGTATGCTGTAGCCTCTGGGTGTCTAGATTGAGCCCAAGGCTGGGATTCTCAGTGTTTCCCCTGAGTTACCCTGAGGCTCACAAAGTAATCTGTGGGGGAGAGGTGGTCTGGCAGCTTCAGATTTCTTCCTCTATGCCCCTGGGCTACAGCTCAGTCAGGCTTTTGATGGTCAGGTGAGGTGGGGCTTGTTGGGACCCTCCCTCTCTTCTTTTCAGACTCCTTACTTCCTCAGTTATACCTTTTCTCTGTGACTCCTAAGCCTGAGGCCATTTCTGCTTTTCAGGATTTTACTCTGGGTGGGACATTTATCTCTGGGTTTTCTGGGTCAGGGAGGGGGAATTGGAGCAGCCAGAGCTTACTTTGCCATCCTGGCCCCTGGAAAATCAGGCAGGTGATTTTTAAACTTCCAGGCTTTGGGCTGATAGCCCCAGGAGAAGCTGCTGTCTCTGCTGCAGGCCCTGAGCTTTCTCTTACCCAGCTCCAATGGATCCTCCTATCCCATGGTGAGATGCTGGCGAGACTCCTGTGAATAGCCCTTGGGGTGAGTGAATCTGCTGGCTGGGGCTCCTTCTCTCTCTGCTGTGGTCTGCTCTCTAGTCCAAGCTTCTACAGCCCCCACGTGCTCTGCCCCGACCCACGTGGGCACTTTCCTGGGCTGGATTCTGCCATACTCTGTCTCCCAGTGGATTCTGACACTCCAAAATCATTTCAGATTCACTTTTTAAAGTTTAGTGATGGTATTCAGGAGGAGCTTAGAAAAGTTACTGCTTCCATTCTGCCATCTTGGCTCCCCCCCCCCCATACTGAAGTTTTTACAGGACTATCAGGCAGATGGTTAGCTATTACCTTCTCCTAAGTCAATGTTAACCAAACTAAATGGTTCTGGACCAATTAAACTTTTGAGAAATCTTTCCAAAATTGCCAACTTTTTACCTTGTTCATACATAGTATGTCATGATATAACTGAAATCAAACTTGGCAATAATATAGGATGAGGAAATGTTTGCAAAAAGTAGAATAATCACATTATAGAGTACACTAATATTGAGAAGTTAAAGAAGCTTAAATCATTCCAAAATAATAGAAATGATACAAATAATTCTCTGAGGAAAAGGAAGAATGAAAAGACAATTACAAGAAAACCGTTGCGAAAACCTCAGCAATTTGGGACAAAGCCCTCCTCTCTGGAAGCAGAGTTCTACTGTGGCAAAAAGCTCAAAAGTCAAGTAATTGAGTGGCAACCATGAGCAAGCAAAGGAAGCAAAGCAATCCAACTTTAGACTTTTGGGGATAAAAAAGGATCAAAGCATGGAACAGCAGGAAGACAATGAAGTCAGAACTCCTGCACAAAAAGCTTCCAAGAAAAATATGAATGGGTTATAGGCCATAGAGGAGCTTAAGAAGGATTTTTAAAACCAAATAAGAGAAGTGTAGGGAAAATGGGAAGAGAAATGAGAATGATGCAAGAAAATCATGAAAAGAGAGTCAACAACCTAACTGAAGAAAATAACACATTAAAAATAGACTAAATCAAATGGCAAAAGAGGCTCAAAAAGGTAATGAGGAGAAAAATGCCTTAAAAACCTGAATTTGCCAGATGGAAAAAGAATCTCAAAAGCTGACTGAAGAGAAAAATTCCTTCAAAATTAGATTGGAGCAAATGGAAGCTAGTGACTTTATGAGAAATCAAGATACTATTAAACAGATCTAAAGAAATGAAAAAGTAAAAGGCAGTGTGAAATATCTCATTGGAAAAACCAGTGACCTGGAAAATAGATCCAAGAGAGATAATTTAAAAATTATTGAACTACGTGAAAATCATGATAAAAAAAAAAGAACCTAGAAATCATCCTTCAAGAAATTCTCAAGGAAAATTGCCATGATGTTGTAGAACCAGTGGACAAAATAGAAGTTGAAATAATCCACTGATTACCTCATAAAAAAAATCCCAAAAAGAAAGCTCCTAGAAATAATATAGCCAACTTCTGGAGTTCTCAGATCAAGGAGAAAATATTATAAGCAGCCAGGAACAAACAATTTGAATATTGTGGAAACAAATCAGGACAACACAATATCTGGCAGTGTCTAAACTGAGGTATTGAAAGGCTTGGGATATGATATTCTGGAGGTCAAAGGAACTGGGATTAAAACCAAGAATCACCTAGCCAGCAAAACTGAGCATCATGTTTCAGGGGAAATTATGGTCATTCAATGAAATAGAGAAATTTCAAGCATTCTTGATGAAAAAAAAACAGAGTTGAATAGAAAATTTAACATTCAAATACAAGAAGCAAGACAAGCATAAACAGGGAAAAGAAATCATAAGGAACTTATCAAAGTTGAACTATTTACATTTCTACATGGAAAAACGATCATTGTAACTTATGAAACTTTTCTCAGTATGAGTATAGTTGAAGGGAATATAAATGTAAATGTACATATATGTATGCATACATATATATGTCTATATAGGAGGGCATATGGATACATTTGTGAGTGTGTGTATTCATGTGTACAGGTATACATAGACAGAGGGCACAGGATCAATTGAATAGGAAGGGATGATACTTAAAAGGTGAAATTGAGAGGTGAGAGAGGGATATAATGAGAGGAGACGGGGAGAGACAGAATGGGGTAAATTATCTTATATAGAAGAGGCAAGGGGCAACTGTTACAATGGAGGGGAAGAACAGGAAGGCAAAAGGGAATGGGTCAACTTTACTCTCATTGAATTTGGCTTAAGGAGGGAATGACATACACACTAAATTGGGTATCTTGCCCTACAGGAGAGTAGGGGGGAGGGGGATTAGAGGGGGGATGATGGAGGGTAGGACAGGTTGGGGGGAGGGATGTTAGAAGCACACAGTTTTGAAAAGGGACAGGGTCAAAGTAGAGAATATAACAAGTGGGGTGGGATAGGATGGAGGTAAATATAGTCAGTCATTCACAATATATTCACTATGGAAATATTCTGCATAGCTACACATGTACAACCTATACTGAATTGCTTATCTTCCCAGTCAGGGTGGGAGACAAGGGAGGAACAGAAAGAATCTGGAATTCAAAGTTTTAAAATCAAATGTTTAAAAATACTATTATCATTTTTTACGTGCACTGGGAAATAGGATCTACAGGCAGTGGGGGATGGAGATCCATCTTGCCCTACCAGAAAGTCAGAGGGGGGATGGGCAATGATTTAGGAGAGAGTAGATTAGGTGAGGGGGTATACAGTGACATCGCTGTTTTGGGGTGGTGGGTAGGGGAAAGATCGGGAGAAAATTTGTATCTCAAAATCTTGTGGAAATGAATAATGTAAACTAAAAACAAACATAAAATTTAATTTAAAAGAAGAAAGTGAGAACAGGAGGCACTTTCACAAAAGAGCTCAAATTTTAAGATACATTGACTTCACCATAGACCTGATGCACCCTCACCATGGAATAATTTAACCTTCGATAGGTGTACCTACTTCGTTGTCTTCTGTGACTTATCATGACAGTTCCTTAAAAGGCTAGATATTGCACAATGGTTTTTTTTTTTAATATTTGGCTCATACCCACAGAGGAAATTGTCATTTTTACAGTAAAATACAAAACTCAGAAATTTACCAAGTATTCTTGGAAACATGAAAATCTTTAAGATTTTTTTACAGTTGAGTGTTTTAAAATATGTTTTATTATAAACCTTATGTTGCATATTAGTACAAATAATTATATTTGCTTAGTTTCTGTTTGCAATTGCATGAAGTAATTTCTATACATAAAATGCATAACACTCTTAGTCATTTCCTCTAAGCCTCCATAGGGATTCTTTGTTCATTTTTCTGATTGAGTTTGCTTCATACAATTGTATTTACTATGTACACCATTTTTCTGGTTCTGTATTTTTCATTCTATTATTTAAAAAAAAGTATTTGCAAGATTTCTTTGTATCACACCTTCTTGCCTGTCTTAATTGAATTACATTAATATACTACAATTTATTTAACCCTTCCCTAATTTATAGGTGCTTCTATCTTTTTGCAACGTATATGTGTGTATACAACATACATGTGTAATACTGCTATGAAATTTGTTGAACAGTTAAGTCATTTTTATGTAGCTTTTATTGTGTACTGCCACATTGCATTCCAAAAAAAGAATTCTATAGGTTTATAGTGAATATATAATGAAGAAATATACCTGTTTTTCCATATCCCTGTCAGTATCAGATTTCACTGCTTTTAATTATATTGGATAATTTCAAGGGTATTATGTGGTACCTCAAAATTGTGTCAATGTTTAATTAAACATTTAAGGTTAATCATTTATATCATTAATAAAATTTAATTATATATTAATTTATATCATTAATAAAATAATTTATATCATTAATAAAACCTTTAAGGTTAATCATTTTCAGGTATTTTTTACTTATTTGTGCTTTCTGTTTGTGCGTTGACCATTTCTCCATCACAAACTGGAAATTACCACTGTGGCTTTTTTTTACCAGTTCACATGTATGCGTGTATATGTCTAAGGTATTACATTTTTACATGTCTTATTTGCTATAAGAATTTTTCCTAATTTGTTTTTCTTTTTTCTTTCTTTTTTTTTGGGGGGGGGGGAAGAAGGCAAGGCAATTGAGTTTAAGTGACTTGCCCAAGATCACATAGCTAGTAAGTGTCATGGCTGAGGGGATTTGAACTCAGGTCCTCTCGACTCCAGGGCCAGCATATAATCTTATAACTTCCGAATCATATTAATGTAATGGGGGCTTGTCTAATACAGCCCAATCTTGAGGTCATGTATAATATGTTCTGCCTGCTGTTGGCACATATGGAAGAGTCTAGAAAGCCTGCTTCCAGAAATATATGCTGACATATAGTAGAAGTGCCTTGCTTACATCTTTGGGAGCTAGTATTTTGTAACTGATTCATTTTGCTAATCATGCAGTAAAGGGAAAGACTGTTAATTGACTACTAAGCCAGAACTGGGGTGCACCCAAAAGACACTAATCATTCTAGGCATCGTTTTCTCTTTTTCTTCCCTTCTGGTTTTGTTCAGGGGAGGATACAAGCCCTCAATGGATAGAGGCTTCAAGCTTTTATCTCACCACCAGTTCATGGCCATGTGGCCTATGATAGACTTGAGTCTATCTCTCTTGTGTCTATTCTTCTAGCTTTGAAATAAAGACATGTTGGAGATACATTTGACCTTTTGAATTCAGAAATATTGGTATAGAAGATGCAAAAATCTAGGAGCTGAAATCCATGCTGGGGATTGTGAAAGACCAAGCATGCCAATGAAGAGAAGTACTGAAAAATGACCTGCTTGCCTCAGCCCAGTGCTAGCAGAGACTCAAAACTCATCCATTTGTTGTCTGTGCCACATTTGGAAATGGATTTGATGGGGCATATCCTTTGTAGTAAATTCTTTGAGTGTGATTCTATTCTTTTGAGGGAGTGAGGTGATAGAAGAATGTGACTTCCCCCCATCCCCCAGTTCAGGTGTTGAACAATATGTTTTGTAACTTCTGTTCTTCCCATGTCTTTACAATAAATATCACTTTTGGGAAAAAAATTTTAAAAACCCTAAACTAATTTATATTAATTGTTTAAATTAGTCTAGGCAACTAATAACTGGTCATTGATATTGAAACGAACACATTTAAATGTGGGCCTGAGCTGATAGCTTGTCTTTTCTCTAGAAGATACCCCCATCCTCTGAGGGATACCCCTAGAATCCTGAAGGAGTTATATAGCTAACTTTGTTCTGGGGACTCAACTTATCAGTAAGAGGAAAGTTATGATGGGAATTATCAGAGCTTATAAAAGCTACATTAATATCATATGAGTTTATATAGGGGAAGGGAAGAAAATAAGCTTTTATAGATCACCTACTATGGGCCAAACATTATGCTAAGTGCTTTTACAAAATTATCTCATTTGAACCTCACAACAACCCTTGGAGGTAGGTGCTATTTTTATCCCCATTTTACAGTTGAGGAAACTGAGGCAGATGAAAGTTAAGTGACTTGCCTAGGGTCACACAGGTAGTGAATGACTGAGGACAGATATGAACTCAGGTCTTCCTGATTCTAGGCTCATTGCTCTCTGAACTGCATCACCAGCTGCCTCTGGTGGTCTAGAACCTGTAAGAATTATTATGTATTCTAACTTACCACTATAGTGAGAATACTAGGTACTGTCAATAGCACATCAAGGTTTTAAGCTTAATATTCCTACTAGGAGAGACGGTATGGTATAATTTTTTTAAATACAGGAATCAGAAGAATTGAATTTAAATTCCAGGCCTGTCTCTAAATAGCTTTATGACCTTGAGAAAGTCATTTCCATTGTCTAAGTCCTTTTTCCACAGTGATAAAATGTTAGAATAAATAGTCTCTAAAATCCTCCTCAGCTCTTAAATTTCACCGACAGCCTGCCCTGATTTGCCATGCCATGGTCATCTGGGACTCTCCTTTCTTTACCCTGGCATCTTCAGTCCCCTTCAATCAGAATCCCTAACCCTCATCTGCTGTAGGCACCCTTCATCCAATGAGACTGAACTCCATCTAATGGGAAATCTTCTGGAAGATTAAATCCAATCCTGATTGGGAAAAATGTTAATGAAAAAGAACAAATAGAGAGTAGCCTCACTTCCTTGGGCAGGTGATATAATATTAATAGGTGATTGTGAGAAAACAGAACTACTCAGATCATACTTTATCTCTCTCCTCTTAGAAAGGAAAGGGTCTCAAAATAGTGAAGACAGATTCAATATAAGCAGGAAATTGTAGTCCAAGGGAGATAAGGAGTTGGTAAGAGCACACTTCATTGGTTTGCATTGCCTCCCAAGGTACTGAAGGAACAATCAGAGGGAGTCTGGGAAAATTCTTGGAGTTTTGCCAAAAATTCCAGAAGACCTCACATAGTTAAGTATTGTTTGGTTTTCTAAAAAAGGGGGCTTTATAGATCTAGGGAATTAGAAAGTCAGCTTGACACCAATACCCAGTAGCATTTTTGAATATATCATTATAAAGATGTTTTTTACCACTTAGGAAAAAAAACATGGTTATTACTAAGAGACAATATGTTTTCTTGAAGAAAACCTTTTAGTATTTTGGTTCTTAACCCTTTTTTATGATCCTTGCCAGTCTGATGTAACATTATACTACTGTCGTTTGGTGCCTACATTCATTCCTGAAGGAAATATTAAACTTCAGGTAGAAGTTTGTGAAAGTAAAAAATGTGTTTTTTTCCATTCCAAATTCAAAGGCCTTCTGAAAGTTATTTACAGTCTCGCAGGTTATTGTGGATCTCAAGTTAGACCCTTGCTCTAGTGGAAATAACACTGGATTTGGAGGCAGAGAACTGAGATCGAAATCCTGGTTCACTCATTACCTCTGTAACCTCTGACAGGTTGCCTTCCCCCTTGGTGCCTCAATTTCCCCCCCTGTAAACATGAAATTGATTTCAAAGGCACCTCCAGCTCCCCTTCACACACCATGTTCCAATCCAAGTGGATTTCTATCTGTCTCCCCAGCTTGCCATTCAGACTTTCCCCTCTTTATCATCACACACACTATTTCCTATGTCTGAAATGCTGAACCTCTCAGCTCTGCCTTTCAGAATCCTTATTATCCTTCAAGGTTTAATTCAGTTTCCACTTCCTCTGGAAACTTCACTCTCCCACCCCTATTCATTGTTAGTATTCCCTACCTCTGCAAATTACCTTAAATTTTCTTGTCTGCATTAATACTATAATCCCTTTGTAGAATGTAAGCTCCTTGAGGACATGGACTTTACCTTGTACATAGTAGGGATGGTGGTAGGCAATGAAAACTGTGATCATTGGTAGGGAATTCCTGGATATGGAAACTTCCTCCACCTATGTATGTCAGTACCTACTCTGTAATTTATAATCTTAGAGATTTTCCCAGAACACTAAGAAAGTAAATGACGTTCCAGGATCAAGAGATGTGTCAGACAGTAGTAGATAACTATAGCAATCTACTATTTGATAAACCCCAAAACTCTGTCTTCTGGGATAAGAACTCTCTATTTGACAAAAACTGATGGGAAAACTGGAAAATGATATGGCACAAATTAGGCATACACCAACATTTTACATTGTATACCATGATATGGTCAAAATGGGTACATGATTTAGACATAAAGGTTAATACCCTAAGTTATTTAGAAGAGCAAGGAATAGTTTACCTCTCAGATCTACCATGTTTCCCCAATAATAAGACCTATGCCGAAAATAAGCCCTCCCCTTACTGTGTAAGATTCCTCTAAAATAAGCCCTCCCCCGAAAATAAGCCCTATTGAGATTGCTACTGTAGTCAAGGTGATCCCCTACGCTACATGCTACATTACGGTACCCTCTGTATACACCGTCCCCCCCCCCCCGGGTGAAACACACGCCGTGCTCCGAGCTGCATCCAATCAGAGCTGCAGCAGTGAGCACATCATCCTGTTCTTCCCCAGTGATTTGCTTGCTGGCGCCATTGAGAGCAGTGCCACGGAGGAGAGCTGAGGCAGGACAACATAAGCCCTCCCCTGAAAATAAGCCCTCTGGTGTTTTTCTTTCCAAAAAAATTAATAAGGCAGTGTCTTATTATCGGGGAAACACGGGTATAGAGGAGGTAATAATTTATGACCAAACAAGAGATAGAGAGCATTATGAAATGCAAAATGGATACTTTTGTTTATATTAAATTAAAAATGTTTTGCACAAACAAAACCAGTGCAATCAAGATTAGAAGCAAAGCAGAAAGCTGGGAAACAATTTTTATAGCCAGTGTTTCTGATAGACATAATTTCTAAAATATATAGAGAATTGAGTCAAATTTATAGGAATTCAAGTCATTCCTCAATTGATAAATGGTCAAAGGATACGAATGAGCATTTTTCAGAGGAATAAATGAAAGCTATCTATAGTCACATAAAAATATGCTCTAAATCAATATTGATTTGAGAAATTCAAATTTAAACAACTCTGAGGTACCACCTCATACCTATCAGATTGGCTAATATGACATAAAAGGAAAATGATAAATGTTGGAGAAGATGTGGGAAAATTGGAACACTGATGCATTGTTGGGAGAGTTGTGAACTGATCCAACCATTCTGGAGAACAGTTTGGAACTATGCCCAAAGGCTTTAAAGCTGTGATCCAAAGATCCCATTGATCCAACAATACTGCTACTAGGTCTATATCCCAAAGAGATCATTAATAAAGGGGAAAGGGCTCACATGTACAAAAATATTTATAGCAGCTGTTTCTGTGATGGCAAAATTCGGAAATTGAGGGATGCCCATTAATTGGGGAATGGCTGAGCAAGTTGTGGTATATGAATGTAATAGAATATTATTGTACTATAAGAAATAATGATCAGGTGGATTTCAGACAAATCTTGAAAGACTTACTTAACTGGTGCTGAGTGAAGTGAGCGGAACCAGGAGAATGTTGTATACAGCAACAACAGCAGCAAAATTGTGCAATGATTAATTATGATAGTCTTAACTCTTCTCAGCATTAAATTGATTTAAGACAAACCCAAAAGACTCATGTTGTAAAATGCTATCCACATCCAGAGAAAGAACTACGGAGTCTAAAAGCAGATTGAAGCATACTATTTCCACTTTTATTTTTTTTTTGTTATTGTTATTGTTTTTTGTCTTTCTCAGCGTTTTTCCCTTTTGTTGTAATTCTTCTTGACTAAGGACTAATTTGTAAATATGTTTAACAAAATTGTAGGGAGCCAAGATGGCAGAGTAGAAACAGGACTTCTGTGTGGCTCCAGCTTCCATCTCCTCCAATACATGTAAAAAATGACTCTGAACAAACTTTAGAGCTACAGAACCTACAAAATGACAGAGAGAAACTAACCTCCTGCTGAAGAAAGCCAAGCAGGCTGACAGGAAGGGGCCATTACAGTGCTCTGGGAGGAGAGCCCAGCCCCGCATGAGCTGGAGGTTTTAGCCTCAGGGTGACCACAACCAATCTCTGCCTGGAGGGACTTTGGGAGAGTGGATCATTAGCAGCTGTGGCAGTTTCCAGAATTATCAACCCATAGACACTAAGGAAAAAGTGAGAGATAAGTGTGAACTTTGAGAACAGGGAGTCTGGGAGTATGGTCCAGCCTCTATCCCTGGAGGGAGAAGTGGCTGAGGCATGGCAGCTGTGATATGGCTGCTTCAGAGCTCCTGATCTGAAGATTGTAGGAGGACCAAGCAACCAGACTGAGGTGTAGTCACACTTGCTTTAACTTGCTTAGATCTGGATTGCTGTCTAGGATGGAGGTTCTGGGGTGTGTCACCAGTGAGCCAGAGCTTGTGGAGGATTCAGAGAGGACAGCCAACTAATAGCTCCAGTAGCTGAGAAAATCCCAGTGATTTGGGACAAAGTTCTCCTCTCTGGAAGCAGAGTTCTACTGTGGCAAAAAGCTCAAAATCAAGTAATTGAGTGGCAACATGAGCAAGCAAAGGAAGCAAAGCAATCTCAGCAGTGCAACTTTAGACTCCTATTTTGGGGACAAAAAGGATCAAAACATGGTAGAGGAGGAAGACAATGAAGTCAGAACTCCTGTACCAAAAGCTTCCAAGAAAAATATGAACATATTACAGTACACAGAGGAGTTTAAGAAGGATTTTGTAAACCAAATAAGAGATGTGGAGGAAAAATTGGGAAGAGAAATGAGAATGATGCAAGAAAATCATGAAAAGAGAGTCAACAACCTGATTGAGGAAAATAACATGTTAAAAATAGACTAACTCAAATGGCAAAAGAGGCTCATGAAGGCAAATGAGGAGAAGAATGCCTTAAAAGCCAAACTTGCCAGATGGAAAAAGAATCTCAGAAGCTCACTGAAGACAATAATTCCTTCAGAACTAGATTGGAGCAAATAGAAGCTAGGGACTTTATGAGAAATATAGATATTATTAAATAGATGCAAAGAAATAAAAAATAGAATACAATGTGAAATATCTCATTGGGAAAACCAGTGACCTGGAAAATAAATCCAGGAGAGATAATTTAAAAATTATTGGACTACCTGAATATCATGATCAAAAAGGAACCTAGAAATCATCCTTCAAGAAATTCTCAAGGAAAATTGCCCTAATATTTTAGAACCAAAGGGAAAAACAGAGGTTAAAAGAATCCACCAATTACCTCTTTAAAATGATCCCAAAAAGAAAATGCCTAGGAATATTATACCCAGGTTCTGGTGTTCCCAGATAAAGGAGAAAATATTACAAGCAACCATTAAGAAACAATTTGAATACTGTGGAAACACAATTAGGATAAGACAGGATCTGGCAGCTTCTTCATTGATGTATTGAAGGACTCAGAATATAATATTCTGGAGGTCAAAGGAGCTGGGATTAAAACCAAGAATCACCTACCCAGCAAAACTATGTATATGTTTCAGGGGAAAATATCATCATTCAATGGAATAGAGGATTTTCAACATTCATGATGAAAAAAACCAGAGTTAAATAGAAGATTTGAAATTCAGATACAAGAAGCAAGAGTAGCATGAGAAGGTAAACAGGGAAAATAAATCATAAGGTACTTATCAAACTTGAAGTATTTACATTCCTACATGGAAAAAAAGATCATTGTAACTTATAAAATTTTTCTCAGTATAAGAATAGTTGAAGGAATATAAATGTGTGTATATATACATACATATATACATATATGTATACATACATATACATGTCTATATAGGAGGGTATATGGGTGTATGAACATAAGTATGTGTATACATGTCTGCAGGTATACATAGACAGAGGGCACAAGACCAATTGAATAGGAAGGGATGATACTCAAAAGGTGAAATTGAGAGGTAAGAGAGAAATATAATGAGAGGAGATGGGGAGAGACAGAATGGGGTAAGTATCTCATATAGAAGAGCAAAGGGAAAACTGTTACAATGGAGGGGAAGAGCAGGAAGTCAAAAGGGAATGAGTCAACCTTACACTCATTGAATTAGGCTTAGGGAAGGAATGATATACATACTAAATAGGATATCTCGCCCTCTAGGAGAGTAGGGGGAAAGAGGATGAGAAGGGGGATGATGGAGGAAAGGGGAGGTTAGGGGGGAAGGGAAGTTAGAAGCACCCACTTTTGAAAAGGGACAGACTCAAAGTAGAGAATAGAACAAGTGGGGAACGGTATAGGATAGAGGGAAATATAGTCAGTCTTTCACAATATATCCACTATGGAAATGTTTTGCATAGCTACACATGTACAACCTATGTTGAATTACTTATCTTCTCAATAAAGGTGGGTAACAATGGAGGAAGGGAAAGAATCTAGATTTCAAATTTTTTAAATCAAATGTTTAAAGTATGTATATACATATATATATATATATATATATATATATAATTATTTTTTACATGCATTTGGGAGATAAGATATACAGGCATTGTGGCATAGAGAACCATCTTGCCCTACTGGAAAATCATAGAGGGGATGTGGGAGAATATAGGAGAGAGCAGATTGGAGGAGGGGGTATTCAGTGAGATCACTGTTTTGGGGTGGTAGGTAGGGGAAAGATGGGGAGAAAATTCGTAACTCAAAATCTTGTCAAAATGAATGTTATGAACTAAAAATAATCATGAAATTTAATTTAAAAAAGAAAAATACAATAAAAAAGTTAATCTAATAAAAAAACATAATTGTGCATTATAACCTATATCAGATGGCTTGCTGTCTTTGGGGGGGTGTGAAGGGAGAAAAATTTATAACTAAAAATTTCACAAAAATGAATATTGAAAACTATCTTTAAATGTAATTGGAAAAAAAGAAAATACTATTAAGGAGGAATAAGAAAAAAGAAATGGCAAAAGGGATGATTTCAGAGAAACCTGGGAAGATTGAATGAACCAGGAAAATGGTCTATATACTAACAAGGATAAATTTAAAAGACTTAAGAACTCTGATCAATCTTTAGTGGCCAACCATGATTCCAGAGGGCTTATTATGAACCATGATACACATTTCCTGAGAGAAAGGAAATGAACTCAGGCTGCAGAGTAGACATATCTATTTTTGGATATGGGAATTTGTCTTCCTTGACTATGTATAATTATTATAAAGGTTTTGTTTTTCGTTTTTCTTTTTTTCCTAACAAGAAAGAGAGTGAGGTTTTAGGGAGAGAAAATAGGTTTTTTTTGTCAGTTGAAAAAAAGAAATTAAATTTTAAAAAAGAATGAAACACCCTCCCATTCAAAAAAAAGAGTCTGTCAGAAATGAGACTAGAACACCGGTTTTCCTGAATCAGAGGCTAGCCCTCTGTCCGCTATGCAACACTGCCTCTCTACATAGTAGGTGCTTAATAATACTTGTTGTTTGATATAAAGAAGACATTTACATGTTATTTTTTAATTGAATCAATTAAAATCCATGTTATGCAAATTTATGCCAAACTAATTTCATATACTCTTTTAACAGGATTATTTGGCTGATAAGCTTAGGAATGTCATAGACACAGTATAATTTTATTTTAGCAAGCCATTTGACAAAAATCTCTCTGTACCCAAATAGGTAAGATGGTGCATTGTTGTCTTGATGCTAGTTCTGTTAGGCTCACTCATAGTTAGTTGGGCTCCAATAATTGGTGACCATTGATTAGTGAGCCTGGGCCCACTTAGATGGAGAGCTCTGAGTGGACATAACAAGGTTCTGCCATCTACCCTCTGCTGTTTGGTATTTGGGTTGTTATCTTAGATACAGAAAGAGTGCTTATCAAATGTGTACTTGACACAGAACTTGGAGATATTAGTAATCATCCCCTGTGGAGATGCAACCTGGTAGCTGTTCCTGCAGGGCCTACAGCCACAATTACTGAAGACCCAGAAAAGCAACTGCTTGCCACCAAATCGCTTGGTACTGTCAATTGGTTTAACCTTAGAAATTGATATGGCTCTCCAAGTTCCAGCACCACAACCACTAACATGGCTAAACAAACCGATAAAGTTGGAATTGTTGGTAAATATGGAACATGTTATGGTGCATCCCTCAGAAAAATGGCGAAGAAAATTGAAATTAGCTAGCATTCCAAGTATATCTGCTCCTTCTGTGGAAAGACCAAAATGAAGAGATGGGCTATAGCTTTCTGGCATTGTTGATGCTGTATGAAAACAGTAGCTGGTGGTGCATGGACCTACAATACCACCTCTGTAGTCACAGTCAAAGCTGCCATCAGAAGACTGAAAGAATTGAAAGACCAGTAAGATCTTCTTATTAAATATCTGTAGCCCATAGTCCAACAATAAATGGGGTAATTTTTGGAATTAAAAAAAATTGATACAATTTTTTAAAGAAGGGATCTTACCATCTGCTTTGCTGCTTCACCCCAAGGATCATGGGACGTCTCCATCTGACTTGTAGTTGAAAAAGTGCTTTCTCTCTCATTAGAATGTGAACCACTTGAGAGTAGGGATCGGCTTTTCTATGTTTATTCCCAGACGTTAGCACATTGCTCTGCACATAGTAAGTGCTTAATAAATGCTTTATTTATTCAGTCAGTCAGTCAGAAAGAAGCAGATAAATTGAGATTCAAAATGATGTTGATAGAATGCAATGCTAAATGCAAACTCAAGATGAAACTCAGTAGAAAAAAATTTAATTGATAGAAAGTAGGTACTTGCATGTTTTTTTAATTGAATCATTTAAAATCTCTATCATGCAAACTTATACCAAACTAATTTCATATACTCTTTTAAGTGGATTATTTGATGGTAGGACTTGGGAATGCCATAGACACAGTGTAATTTGATATTAGCAAGGCATTTGACGACAATCTGTATCCATGAGGGGAAGATAGTACATTGTGGCCTTGATAGTAGTTCTGATTTTTTTTTTTATTAAACCAATCAATGCACAGGTGCGGGATGGAAGAGACCTGGAAAGGCACCAGTTCATTTGAAATATACTTGAGATTATAACTCACCACAAGTTCAGTATGGTCAAGAGTAGAAATCTTGCCTAATGTACAAGGTATTGTATTTTGGGTGTCTTGGGACCTGATTTCATATCTCCCTTTGTATGATCATGGGCAATTAAATCCTCAGTTTTTTGAAACCTGTAAAAGGGAGGTAATGTGACTTGTACTAACCACCTAACACAGTTACTATAAAGAATATCTATACATTGGGAGAGCGGATCACCAGCAGCAAGGGCGGTTTCCAGAATTATCAATCCATAAATGCCAAAGAAAAAGTGAGAGGTCAGTGTAGAACTCTGTTGGAACTGGGGGGAAGAGAGGAGCAGGTGCAGCCCCTGACCCCAGAGCTAGAAGTGGCAGAGGTGCAGCAGCCCTGCAGTTGGCTCCACATGACTGCTTCAGAGTTCCTGGCCTGCAGATCATAGAGGGGCCAAGTGAACATTCAGAGGGTAATCGCTCTTGCTTAACCTGCTTGGATCTGGACCATGGTCTTGGGTAGTGGTCATAAGGTAAGTGAATAGTGAGCCAGAGTTTGTTGGGGTGGTAGAGATGGCACCCTCCTAATAGCTCTGGCAGCTGCGAAAACCCCAACAATTTGGGACAAATCTCTTCCCTATGGAAGCAGAGTTCTACTATGACAAAGAGTTCAAAAGCCAAGTAATTGAGTGGCAATATGAGCAGGCAAAGGAAGCAAAGCAAGCACAGCAATCCAACGTTAGGTGTCTTTTTGGGGACAAAATGGATCAAAGTATGTAACAGGAGGAAGACAATGAAGTCAGAAGGTCTGCACCAAAAGCTCCCCCAAAAAATATTATCTTGTTATAGGCCATGGATGAGCTCAAGAAGGATTTTGAAATCAAGTAAGAGGAGTGGAGGAAAAATTGGGAACAGAAATGAGAATGATGCAAGAAAATCATGCAAAGAAAGTCAACAACCTGACTGAAGAAAATAACACCTTAAAAATAGAATAACTCTAATGGCAAAAGAGGCTCAAAAAGCCAATGAGGAGAAGAATGCCTTAAAAACCTGAATTTGACATATGTAAAAAGAATTTCAAAAGCTCACTGAAGATAATAATTCCTTCAGAATTAGACTGGAGCAAATGGAAGCTAATGATTTTATGAGAAATCAAGATACTATTAAACAAATTCAAACAAATGAAAAAATAGAAGGCAATGTGAGATATCTCACCGGAAAAACCAGACACCTGGAAAATATATCCAAGAGAGATAATTAAAAAATTATTGGACTACCTGAACACCATGATAAAAAAAACCTAGGAAATATCCTTCAAGAAATTCTCAAGGAAAAATTCCCTGATATTTAAGAACCAGAGGGCAAAACAGAAATTGAAAGAAGTCACCAATGGCCTCTCCCCAAAAGAAAACTCCTAGGAATATTATAGCCAGGTTCTGGAGTTCCCAGATCAAGGAGAAAATATTACAAGCAGCCAAGAAGAAACAATTTGAATATTGTGGAAACACAGTCATGATAACACGGAATTTAACTGTTTCTACATTAAGAAATATCAAAGGGCTTGAAATATGATATTCCGAGGTCAAAAGAGCTAGGATTAAAACCAAGAATCACCAAATCAGGAAATCTGAGTATCATGTTTCAGGGGAAAATATGGTCATTCAATGAAATAGAGGACTTTCAAGCATTCATGATGAAAAAAACCAGAGTTGAATAGAAAATTTGACATTCAAATACAAGAAGCAAGAGAAGCATGAGAAGGTAAACAGGGAAAAGAAATCATAAGGAACTTATGAAAGTTGAACTATTTACATTCCTACATGGAAAAACAATAATTGTAATTTAAGAAACTTTTCTCAGTATGAGAATAGTTGAAGGGACTATAAATGTATATATATATATATATGTATATATACATACATATATATGTCTATATAGGTGGGTATATGGGTATATGAACACATATGTGAGTGTATGTGTATATATATATACACACACATATACGTATACATAGAGGGTGCAAGATCAATTGAACAGGAGGGGATGATACTTAAAAGGTGGAATTAAGAGGTGAAATAGGAATATAAGGAGAGGAGATGGGGAGAGACAGAATGGGATAAATTATCCTCATATAGAAGAGGCAAGGGATAACTGTTACAATGGAGGGAAAGAACAGGAAGGAAAAAGGGAATGGGTCAACTTTACTCTCTTTGAATTTGGCTTAAGGAGGGAATGGCATACACACTAAATTGGGTATCTTGCCCTACAGGAAAGTAGGGGGAAGGGGATGAGAAGGGGGATGATGTGAGGGCAGGTTGTTGGGGAGGGTAGTTAGAAGCACACACTTTTTACAAGGGACAGGGTCAAAGTAGAGAATAGAACAAGTGGCGGGCAGGATAGGATGGAGGGAAATATAGTCAGTCTTTCACAATATATTCACTATGGAAATGTTTTGCATAATTACACATGCACAACCTATACTGAACTGCTTATCTTCCAAGTAAGGTGGGTGACCAGGGAAGAAGGGAAAGCATCTGGAATTCAAAATTGTTAAGATCAAATGTTTTAAAAATATCATTATTATTTTATATGCAACTGAGAAATAACATATACAGGCACTGGGGTATGGTGATCCATCTTGCCCTACAGGAAAATCGGAGGGGGCATTGGGGAGGATATTGGAGAGAGCAGATTGGGGGAGGGGGTATTCAGTGGGATTGCTGTTTTGGGATGGTAGGTAGGGGAAAGATGGGGAGAAAATTTGTAACTCAAAATCTTGTGGAAATGAATGATGTAAAATAAAAATAAACATAAAATTTAATTTAAAAAAAAGTCTATATAAATGTGTGTTGTTATTAGTAATCAAAGAGAATGATATGCAACTTCCAAAGGAAGTAAGGCAACCCTAGGAACATGACATGCAGAACAAGGGAAGCAATTCTTTGTACTACAATTGAATTGTTATCAGAGACAAGATTTTAAGGGGGACTGGAGTTAGTCCAAAGGAAGCATACAAGAATGACAAGGGAACTCAAAACTCACCAGAGTACTTAAAGCTTCTGGAATTTTGTATATTTGGGTACTCATTTCACCAATGCTAATTGCAACGTCTCTGTGACTTAGTAGAGGGTCTTCCTGAGCCTTTGTGCTAAAAACATCCCCTGTGGTTGTTCTGGTGATGAGGATCCTCAAACATAGCTAGGCTGGTGTCAGATCCTCTCCACCTTGGAAAGATCTTTCAGAACTCATGCTTGACTAGCATGTCTTTCAAGAAACAAAGATCATCTTCATGCCATGAGGAAGAGTTTCATAATGGCATGCTTCTTTGAAAGCAGAGGACTTAGAATAGAATCTCAGATCTGCCACTGAATACCTGGACTAAGTTGATGATCCATTTCACCTCTGGTCTCCAGTTTCCTCAGTTATAAATTGAAGGGCTTGTGATTAATGTCCTTCATGGTCCTGAAGTCTAATCATTCTAGGAGGAATTAAGAAGGCTTGGTGAGAGTTTAAATATGAGGCAATAGAGAATGAATAGAGTCAGAGATAGTGGTATCAGAAAGATAACACCTGTGAAGGGCTTCTGTCATCCTGACCTTCCCTGTGTTAGTCCTTCCCCATAAAGTTGTATAAAACAGGCCTCTGTGTTGGCCTCAGTTTGGAACTGTATTCTGAGCTGCCATGTATTCTGCTTGGTCCTTTCAGTTCTTCCCTGTCATTTATCTCCTTGCTCAAGGAATGCTAATCCCTGCATTGCAGGATCACCAATAATTGGGCATGTAAGAACTTCTCCTTCCTCTCAGGGAGGAGAATAAAGAGGAAGGCTCCTTGATCCCCACTTGCAGTCCTGCTTCTTGTATTGTCTTCTGAATTGCTTCTGCCACCAACAACAGGCACCAGACCTCCATGAGCAACTGCCAGGGTCCTTAGGATACTTTAAAAACCAAACAGTGGCCTCAGGGCTGTTTGTGATGCTCTGTTCTGTGATTTGGAGAGTTCTTGAAGTTTCAGACCTTATTAATTCTAGCTTGCACACTATAAGGCAAAGCTATACTGATATGACAATTCATTGTTTCCTTCTAGTGGACCAAGGGCCAGGGTCCAGATCAATGATGCCTTGGGTGAAGTTGCTTCAAGAGAGTTTGCTCAGATGAAGCTGAATAAGAGTATAGTTGGGTAGAAGACAAGGAGATAAGACTTTTTTTTCTCAAAGGTGGTGAGTGCTTATAGCACTAAGTACTATTTCTAAATGGGGAAAAAGGTCATGTGTACACATGCTGACCAATAAATTTATTTCAATTAAAAAAAACCTCTTCTTGATCTATACAACAATACTTACTGGACTGGACCATTGCTTCGATAATTTTACTCATAAATTTTTTCTGCCAGGCTAACAGGTGACCTGATATAGTACCATTAGCAGAAATAGAGAAGTCAGACATAGGAGATATTTTGGGATGGGGTAGGGATAATTATTGAATTTGCTTTTGAACGCACTAACATATGCCATTGGAAATTAATGGTTAGTTGAGGAAATGCATTTTGTTCTTAGAAAGAAATTCAGAGTAGAGACATAGGTTTTGGAGTTATCCGTAGATATGTTTTTAAAGAGTAGAAGGGAATCATTGAATGAGAGGAGAAGGATGAGTCAAAGGATACAGAATTCTGTGGAGAAAGGTGAGGGGAAAACCAGGAGAGCAGTGTTTCAGATGTCCAAGAAGGAAAGAATCTCAAGAAGAGTGATTAAGGGAGTGAAGAAGCAGAGGTCAAAGGGAGTGAGGACTGAGGTAGGATCATTGATATTGATGGTGAGGAGGTAATTGATGACCTCCAAGAGGCAGATTGTAATTTCATATCAAGAGGAGAACATGGTTAACCATTAGAGCTATTCCAAAGTGGAATGGGCTGACTCAGGAATGGTGGGTATATAGAGATAGCTAGGTGGCATACTGTGTTAGTGGTGGACTTGGAGTCAGGAAGACCTGTTTTCGACACTTAGTAGTTAGGTGACCTGATCCTAGTTGTTTAACCTCTATCTACCTTAGTGTTTTCATTTGTAAAGTGATGATAACAATGCCACCTACCTCACAGAGTTTTTATGAGGATCAAATGAGATAATAGACAGAAAGTTCTTTGCAAGTGCACAAATATGTAAATATTTAGATATTATTATTACTATTATTACAACAGACATCCTCTGGAACACTCCCCCTTCCCTTTACATGCATGTGTATACAAACCTCTGAACCCAAATATTTCCAGAAATTCAATTCACACAATAAATCTTTATCAAAATCACCCCCATGCCTATGATAGTGGCTGAGATAACAGGGAATTTGCAGACTGAGGAAGTTCAGAAGTGACGGCTTCTACTTATCCCCAGTTAAGCAAGGTACAAGGAGATGATACTCCAGTGAAGCAGTGCCTGAAAGGTAAACTTTTCTCCTTCCTACTTTACTGTGGACAATCTCACAGACGGTTGCTGCTTTTGTTTGCCATGCTCAAAAGGTATAAGTGTTATTTAATTTCCACACGTTATTCATGAGATGAAATCTGAGTATGGCATTTGCCAATGCAGTCATGTAAACTGCATTAGCAATAATGGGCTTGATGTAATTTTCGAATGCTAAAGACAATTTTTGTCAGATGTATTCACAGTTTAAGAGATGGGCTTGATTTGAGATGGGTAATACAAAAGGGAGATATTCTAAACATATACACACAGGACAGACAAAGACAAGCGTTGCTATAGCAACCAGAGCCATGTGAGAGCTCTAGGCAAACTTCTGCTCTCCACCATATCCTCTCCTCCTCCCACTCTTTTCCTGTCTGCCCAGGTTTTTTTTTTCCTCTCCCTCTCTCTTTTTCTCTTCCTCAGCAGTTTGCAAAGCTTTGAAAATCAGACAGCCAATCTTAGAATGTGCACCATGGAAAATAGATTTCCAAAGGCAAGCTCAAGGGCTGCCTAAGGTTGAAACTGGTATCAATCACACCTTTGTCGATTTCAAGATGGCAGAGAAGGTCGATGGTGGTGGAGGGCTAGGATGTTAGCTGTTTGTTATTTTAAATATGTGTCCATGAAATCCTTGCAGTCTTTGAGAAATGAGAAACAAGCAGCTTTTCTGAGAGCCTTGGGCCAGGTTTACCTGAGCAGTATTTTAAGTCCTTACAATGAAATAACCAGTAGAGGTGTAGAGGCCACAGAACTTTATGCTCTAAGGAACTATTTCATCAAAACATTGGCTATGAACCATCTGTTCTAGGATTTCTTTAGCCTCTTCTGTTCAGCTGATGAGATCTGTTTGGCCAGCAAGCAACATTACTTCTCCCCATCCTACCTAACCCTCAAACTGGGAGAAATTGCATACTAACTATGCAGGGTATATTGAAAGAGAGTCCCTGCCTCTGAAGGCCTTTGGACCAAATCTTTTCTTTGTCTAAGGAGAGAAACCAGAGCAAAGAGAAAGTCTGTGTTTGCCACCAACCTATTTCAGTGGCATGCAATAAAGATGAAAAGTTAAGTGGGAAAAACTTTTAAAAGAATTTTTAGACCCTTTGTACACACTCAAAATGCACCTACTGATGATTTCATTCATGTGAGTACTTCCTCCAACAATGCAGATCATGAGCTATCTATTCCTAGCCATCCCATGTGACTGTTGTATGTATTTTGCCTTGTTTGTCCCAGGGGGCCCACCCAACATCCTCAGTTTCTTTTGATGATGATGACAAAGAGGACAGTTATAATAACCATAGCAGAAATAATAATAATAATAATAATGGCTAGCATTTACATAATGCTTTAATGTTTGCAAAAATGCCTAGTCAAGGCAATGAATATGTGTAATATCTCATTTGATCTCTATGACCACCCTGGGATGAAGGTGCCATTATTATCCTCGTTATACAGACAAGGAAACTAAGGCAGACAGAGACTGAAGACTTTGCCCAAGATAACCCATTTAGTAAGTGATGAAGGCAGTATTTGAACCCAGGTTTTCCTGACTCCCATCCAGTGCTCCATCCATTGTGCTGCCTCACTACCTCTTGGCATCATAAGGATACCAATGGAGCACATGGGCTGTGAATTAGTTATTTCTGATTCTTGCCACAGGACTAACCCATCTTTTTATAGATGGCAGTGGTAAAGTGATAGAACACTGGAACTGGAATCAGAAATACATGAATTCAAATTCAGCCTCAAGCACATAGTTCCTGGATGGCCCTAGGCAAATCATCTCACCTCTGTCTGCCTCATTTTCTTTATTTATAAAAATGGGAATAACAACAGCACTTACTCCTAGGCTTGTTATGTGGATAAATTGATTTCTTTTATTTTTTATTTTTATTTTTATTTTTTTTGCTTTTTGGAGGGCAATTGGGGTTAAGTAACTTGCCCAAGGTTACACAGCTAGTACTTTTGTGTGGGTGTTAAGTATCTGAAGCCGGAACCGAACTCGGGTCCTCCTGACTCCAGGGCCAGCACTTTACTCACTGTGCCACCTAGCCACCCCCTAAATTGATTTATTTTTAAAAGATCTGTAAAATCCTTAAAGTGCATATAAATGTTAGCTATTATTATTATTATTTGCTTTGTGGAGGGCAATTGGGGTTGATTTTTTTTGCTCAAACTTTTTGGATGACCTCCTTATTCCATTTCCCCATGTATCCTCAGGGCCTATCACCTGCCTGGTGAATAGTATGGATTTAATGCTTGCTATTGATATGTTTGCACCTACTCATATCCACCATATGCCTTTCCATTCCCCTCACCCTTATTTTCACTTCTTTGGAGTTAGTGGTGTTTGTTCCATGATTCACAGCCATATTACACAGAAGAATAAGGGTATTTAATGATGAGCTTACATTTATTGGGGCAGCTAGGCAGCAGTAGATAGAATGCCAGGCCAGGACTCAGGAAGACTTGTCTTCCTAAATTCAAATCTGGCCTCAGACACTTACTAACTGTGTGATTCTGGGCAAATCACTTTACTCTGCCTCAGTTTCTTCAACTATAAAATGGGCAGGAGAACGAAATGGCAAATCCCTCCAGTATCTTTACCAAAAACAGACAAACAAAAAAAAAAACCAAACCCATACATGGGGTCACTAAGAGTCAGACACAACTGAAAAACGATTGAATGACAAAACTACATTTCAGAAAGAAATTGGGAGTGATTAAATAAGTTTTGTCATTTTCTAAAGGCAAACATATATTCACCTAAGAAGGTATATATTCACCACATGATGTTTGTCTTGGAACTTCACCATCAAGTGGTAGGGAGTCATAATATTATTTCACAACAAATATAAAAAAATAACCCAACCACAATAATAATTCTTCCACTAGTGGGTCTTCTTCTGGTGCCTTGCTAGAGCGTGGTGGTGACCTTTTATTCTCAAAATTGATGTCCTAAGAGTAAAAGCTGGAAAGGCTTCAAGTTCAGGACTGATAGTTGTCACCTGAGGGCAAACCTAGGGATGGTGGGTTTTGTCATTAGATGACTGGCCTCAGAGCAACGAGTTTTTTCAACTGTGGCAATCTATGAAGAGCTTCCAGTGAGGCTGTGATTTGTTTCTATGGAGGAAGTATTAATGAAATCATGGCTACTTTTAAATAACATCAATGAAAACAATACTAATAGCAGCAAAAAGATTAACAACTGAAGTCAGTGTGGAAGCAGGAAAATCAAAGTAATTATCTCTCTGTCTCTCTCTCCCTCTTTCTCTCTCTGAAATTCATGTATTATGGCAACAGTTATGAAGCTAATACTCCTAGACTTTTGCCACATGGCCAGATTTTTATTGATATATTTTTTAAAATATTGCTTAGATTTCCCCTATCTGTCTCTTTCTCCTCCTAGAGAGTGACCACTTATAACAGAGATTTATTTAAAAAAAAGATGGAGAGAAAAAATGTACCCAAAGAGTCAATGCACACACATACACAAATATGACATTGTACATAATGTTCCACACCTTTGGCACTCTACCTCTGCACAGGAGTGTGAGTCTTATCATATTTTTTTCTTTATGGCCTGCCATATTTTTAAATTTCACAACATTCACTTTGATTCTTTCATGGTGGTTGTCATTTGCAGTTACATTGTTGTAGTCATTTTGAACATTGTTTTTCTATCTCTACTTTACATCAGTTCATATAATTCTTTCCATGCTTCTCTGGATTTATCACGTTCATTTTTTTTTACAACAAAATAATGTTCCATTACATTCTTGTACCACCATTTATTTGTTTAGGCATTCTATAATCGACTTGTTTCTATTTCTTTGATGCCACAAAATTGCTCCTATACATATTTTGTTGTATATGGAGCCTTTTGCCCTGCAATGTCTTACTTTGGATATACACTTGGCAGTGAAATCTGCCTTGCCAGGTCTTCAAACCAACCGTCAATTATTGTAATAAGCTTGGTCAGTGCTAGCCACATATTTCTGTGTTGGTTTTCTGATTCATGTTAAAAACCTGAACTTATCCCCTTCCTGATTCTGGGTAAAACCTCTGATTTTCCTGTACAATCTTGAATTCATAGTAGTTTCACCCAGCATATAAAAATAAAATTTTATAGGTGCTAATTATAGCCCCTCTGTGGTTGTTTTTACTATTTGCATATTCAATGGAATTCAGACAGAGATGGTCCTCAGACGAGTTTCAATCCTGCTGCTGTTCTTTTATTTTTAATGTTTAGTAAACTACTGCACAGGTCAATAAAATGACAGCTTTTTTGTAACTGAAAAGTGATAGGATGTGAGCTCATCTTTTGTAGCTTCACTGAAAGCATTTTCATGACAGTTCTACTAACAAGGTGATGGGGTGTCCTATAGGAATAAGAAAGATGGAAAAATTAATGCCTTTCCTAAAATGGTGATCTGGGAGAGGCATTCACTATATTGTTCAGTGGTCAGTTTTTCTTACTGAAGTCCTAGTTGCTTAATTCCTTGTGTTGTAATGTTGTACACATCATATTCCATTATTTGATGGATATTAGCAGCCATTCATGCATTACTGTAGCTTGTTTCATTACACCACCATGAAAAGAAGATAACCTACATGAAGATCATATACAAATGGGCCACGCCTGAAGTAAACATGCTCTATGGGCAGAGTAGGTTATCAAATTATTTTAAATATACATTAATAAAACCTCACCATACCCTTATATTGTAAGGATTATGATCTCTGTGTTAAGCTGTAGGAATCTGAAAGGAAGAGAGGCTTAACTGTTTTACCTAAATCACAAAATGTTTGAGGAGAGAAAACAGTAATGTGTCAGCCCAGGACTGACTCTCAATCCTGAGCTCAGACACCGAGACAACCTGCCTTTCTCTCAGCTGCTGAATGTCTCTAGTTCTCGGCTATGCTCTAAAAGGAAATTAATGGTTAGGAGTTAGAATAAGGAGTGAATAGGATCACATAATTCTCAAATGCCAAATAAAGGTTCTGAATCTTAATGAAATGTCAAAAGAGTCAGTTAAATAAGTAAAAAAAAATGGTTAATTTTCTGGGAAAGATAGTCTAACTACAATATTTTTCCCTGTCATGTAAACCTTTAACTGGGGGAGTGCCCCCAAGGCCCTTTGCTCTTCTCTCTTGACATGTTTTCCCTCAGGGAACTTTTCTGCTGTCAACCTTTGACTATTATGGGAATGATACACAAATCTCTGTCTCCAGTCTTGACCTTCTGGCCAAACTCTAGTTCTATATCTTCACTTGCCTACTTCAAATATCTACTCATGTGTAAGAGGGATTAGCCTTGTTCTGCTTGGCTAGAGAAGGTGGGGCAGAGCAGAATACTAGAATTGGGATAAGGGTAAAGGGAGATTTCATCTCAGTAAGAAAATATTCTAAACAATTAGAACTGTCCAAAGGTGGACTGAATTGCCTTAGAGGGTAGTAAATTTCCCTTGACTGGAACTCTTCATTTGGAGGCTGAATGATCAGTTGTTGAGGGCATGTTATGGAAAGAAGTTGATTTTTAAGCCACTTCCATTTCTGAAATGCTGGGCTTCTCTATTGACATTTTCACTTGGATATCCTACTATCATCTCAGGCTCAGCATGTCTAAAGTTAGCTCAATAACATTTCTTCCCTAAATCATCTGTCCTCCCTTAATTTCCTGTATCTTAGATAAAATCAAGTATCTTCTTCTACAATGCAAAATCTATGAGTTCAGGGACTTCTTCCTTCTTCCCTCCCTTCCTTCCTTCCTTCCTTCCACTCTCCCTAGTGCCTAGCACGGAACTGGGCATATAGTAGGAACGTAATAAATATCTGTTGATTTATTGATTTGAGTACTCTGCGCTCCCAGGAGTCACAGCAAAAGGGAGGGCCTAAGAGGTTTAAATACACCCTCTATTGTGCCCCTCTACTCTTACCCCATATCTAATCAACAAATCCTATTAATTGTTCCTTTGCAAATTTTTCCCCGTAAGTCCCACATCATGAACTTCCTGTTGGATATTTCCAACTGGATTATCATCTCAAATTCAACCTGGCAAAACCAGAACTCATTATCTTTTCCCCTAAATTCACCTGCTTTCTGCATTCCCCCATTAGAGTCAAAGAAACTATTATCCTTCCAGTCCCCCAAGTTCCCAACTGTGGTATCACAATTGATTCCTTGTTTTCACTCTCCATATACAATCAGAGGCCAAACCTTATTTCTAGCCCCACAACATTTTTATATATCCCTTTCTCTACACTGAGATCCTCATTATTCACCAATTGGAGTATTGGCTCCTGTTTGGTCTGCTTTCCTCAAGCCTCTCCCAACTCCAATTCATCCTCCACACAGCTGCCAAAGTTATTTTCCTAAAGCGTGTCTGACCATGTTCCCCCCCCCATTCAATAAATTCCAGTAGCTTCCTATCCCTTCTAGGTTCAAATTTAAACTCCCCTGTCTGGTATTTAAAGCTCTTCACAACCTGGCCTCTTCCTACTTTTCTAATTTTCTTACATACTAGTCCCTTCCATGAACCATGTAATTCAGCCATACTGGCCTACATTCTTCACATAAAATGCTCCCTCTCCCACTTTTGTACTTCCTTTATAGGACTATTCAACATGTATGAATGCTCAAATGGAACCTTTGCCCCCTGAAATCCTTGGTTTCTTTCAAGATTTTAACTCAAGTATCACCTTCTCCAGGAATCCTTACTTTATCCCTCCCACTTCCTAGTGCCCTCCCCTCTTTGTATCTAAGTAGCTTGTAGAGACTTGAATATATATTATATACATAATATATAATATATGTATATTATTATCAGATATACATATTCTTTTCATAGTGGTATTATGAAACTTGTTTCTCAACTATGAATGATAGGTCTAAGCTACAGTAATGCATGAATGGCTGCTAATATCAATCAAATAATATCTAATATATAGTATATTATACATGTATATATGAATATATGCATATATGTATGCATGTACACATATATGGGTATATGTCTGTGGGTGTGTATACATGCATACACATGCACTCTTGCCAGTTAGAATGTAAGCTACTAGAGGACAGCCTTTTTTTTTCAGCTTTCTTTTGTCTCTAGCACTTAGAGCAATGCATGGCACATAGAAGATACTTTTTGTTTTCTTTGAGAGGAACATGTTACATTGGAAAGAGTACATAATTTGGTGTTAGAAGACCCGTATTCAAAACCTATTACTAGTTATGTTACCCTGTGCACTTAATATCCATGGGCCTCAGTTTCTTCCTCTTCAAAGTGAGAGGGTTGAACCAGATGTCCCTTGAGTCTTCTAGTTCAAAATCTATATGCCTGTGATTAATTTATGTTTTGAAGCAATGGCTATTAAATTTCTCCATTTGTCCCCTCCCCACACTCCCTACCATAGTGTTGCAGTGGAGTCATTATTTCATTGGCTTGAGGTCTTGCTACTGGAATAGGTCATAACTCCTTTACCTTCTGTAAACTCTTCAAAAAGGATACATTCAACTCCCCAGAAGACCTTCCTCTAGTTCTTTTCATATTTCACAGACACTAATTCAGCATTTGGGTTCACAATTAACCCCCTCTCTCTCTCCCTGGACAGCCCATCTCCCTTCTTGATGATGTGCATTTCTCACTTCTTGTGTCCAAGACATTGTTTGTAATATTCTGCGGTCTGTACATACCAATTATGTGTCTTGCCATTGTACTTTGGGCTAAGCTGCAATTTTGATTCTTTAAAAAATATATTTATTTATTTTTAGTTTACACCATTCAGTTCCACAAGCTTTTGAGTTTTAAATTTTCTTCCCCTCCCTCCCATCCCCACTCTCCAAGATGATCTGCAATATGAAATAGGATGTACATATACATTCACATTAAACATATTTCCACATTAGACATGTTGCAAAGAAGAATTATAACCAATAGAATGAACCATGAAAAAGAAGAAACAAAACAAAACAAAAAGAGAAAGCAAATACTATGCTTCGATCTGCATTCAGACTCCATAATTCTTTCTCTGGATGTGGATATCATTTTCCATCATGAGCCTTTTGGAATTCTCTTAGAACCTTGTATGGCTGAGAAGAGCCAAGTTTATCAAAGTTAGTTATCACATATTGTGGCTGTTACTGTGTATGCTGTTCTCCTGGTTCTGCTCCCCTCACTCAGCATCAGTTCATATAAGTCTTTTCAGGTTTTTCTGAAGTTTGTAGGCTCATCATTTCTTATAAGACAATAGTATTCCAGTACATTCATATACTACAACTTGTTCAACCATTCCCCAATTGATAGGCATCCCCTCAGTTTCCAGTTCTTTGTCACGTGAAAAGAGCTGCTATAAATATTTTTGTACATGTGAGTCCTTTTCCCATTTGTATGATCTTTTTGGGATATAGCCCTAGAAGTGGTATTGCTGGATCAAAAGGTATGCATATTTTATGGCCCTTTGGGCATAGTTCCAAATTGCTCTCTAAAATGGTTGGATCACTTCACAACTCTACCAACACTGCATTAATGTTCCAATTTTCCCACATCTTCTCCAGCATTTATAATTTTCCTGTTTTGACATGTTAGCCAATATGGCAAGTTTGATGTGGTACCTTAGAGTTGTTTGGACTTGCATTTCTCTAATCAGTAGTGATTTAGAGAATCTTTTCACATGACTATTAGATAGCTTTAATTTCTTCCTCTGAAAACTACCTGTTCATATCCTTTGACCATTTATCAATTGGGGAATGACTTGTATTCTTATAGATTTGACTCAGTTTTCTATGTGTTTTAGAAATCAGACCTTTATCAGAGATAAAGGTTGTAAAAAAATATTTTTTTGGTTGTAAAAATTCTTTCCCAGTGTTCCACTTCCCTCCTAATCTTGGTTCCATTGGCTTTGTTTGTACAAAAACTTTTCAATTTAATTATTAAATTTAAAAATTATCAAAATTATCAGTTTTGCATTTTCTAATGTTCTCTCTCTCTTGTTTGGTTGTAAATTCTTCCATTCTCCATAAATCTGACAAATAAACTATTCCTTGTTCACCCAGTTTGCTTATAGTATCAACTTTTATATCTAAATTACACACACATTTGGACTTTAGTTTGTTATACAATGTAAGATATTGGTCAATGTCCAATTTCTGACATACTATTTTCCAGTTTTCTCAGCAGTTTCTGTCAAATAGTGAGTTCTTCACCTAGAAGCTGGAGTCTTTGGGTTTATCAAACATGCAATTTTTATTCTTCTGAAATCACACAAAAACTTAGAGTTTGTAACAGGGAGTGCTTGAGATCATTGAAAGCCCTATGGAATTTAAAGATCACTTGGTAGAGCCTTTAAGCACTTACTATGTGTCTGTCACTCTGCTAAGTATTAAGGATTCAAATACAAGTAAGAGAGTTCTTGAAATCATGGAATTTACTATCTGGAAGAAGACAACATATAAAGGGGAGTAGGAATAGGGAGTGGGGAGACCATAATAATCTGAGGAGAGGGAGATGAGTCAGAACTTGGTTTCTCGGACCTAGTCCACATTTCTGGTGTGGATGTAGGGCAGAACAGGGGAGATTAGGATGAAGCCTGGAGTGCAGATGTGTGGTGAGGAAATAGGTAGGAAGTAGATCATATATGTAGAACTGGAAAGGACCTTAGAAGTCATTTAGATCAACCCTATTTTACAGATGAGGAAATTGAAATGCAGAAAGAAAAAGTGAATTTCCTACAGTCACATAGGTAGAATATAGCAGAACCAGGATTAAAATTCAGGTCATCCCATTCCAAATGCAGCATTCATTCTGATGTACCACACTGCCCTCCCCCATCTAAATGGAATTGAGTCTAATGCTTCCTTCCTATTTAATTAAGGGCTAACTCAGTTGTCCAACTGCATTATCTGTCCAAGGTTAATATGACTCTTAACAGGCACCATGGCTCCTTATCCAACTACATTTCATTTTTCTGGACTATATATGACTTTTATCCACTTTGTTTTTCTAACAGATGGCAAGGTTGACAACTTTCAAGTGTATGTAGATTTCTTTGAGGAGATAATATAAATGCTCTACAACTTGGTACAATCTTTACATTGTCATCTGTAAAATGCATCTAGAAAATCTTGGTGTCAGGGAATTTTTCTATTTGGAATTTGTGCAGGGCTTACTCTATTACAACAATAAGCATCTTAAATGAGCAGATCTATCTTCTCATAACTAGATATTTGCAGTAATGTCCTAAATGGTTCCCCTGCCTGCAGTTTCTTGTCTTTCTCCTCTATTTTGGACATTGTCATCAGATTAAATCACCTTTTCTATCAGGTTCTTACCCTACTCAGAAAGATCAGTGGTTCTCACTTCTGTGGGATCAAGTCCAAATCCTTTAATTTGCCATTTCAGAATCTCGTTGATATTTTCCCAGTGTACCCTTTCAGTTTCATCTCCTGTCATTCCCCATTTTGACCCATACATTCCAGCCAGTCTAAACTTTTTGTTTTGCCTTGAACAGACTTTGTGCATTGCCACCTTTTTGTCTTTGTTATTGATAATGAGGTTGATGCACACATTGCCAGAACTAGCTCAGGGTTTGGGAGTTTTTGAAGGAAAGTATGGGAGAGAATTAGGCTGCCTACCAAACTGAAGGTTTACAGAGCTGTTGTACTGACTTCATTGTTGTATGTCTGTGAAACTTGGACAGTATACCAGCAGGAAACTGAATCACTTCTTTTTGAATTGTCTTAGGAAGATTCAGAAGATCACTTGTCAGGATAAAGTACCAGACACTGAGGTCCTTTCTCAAACTAAACTGCCAAGCATTCAAACTCTGCTTCAGAGAGCGCAACTCTGATGGGCTGGCTGTGTTGTTCAAATGCAAAATGTTAGCTTGACAAAACGACTATTTTATGGAGAACTCACACAGGGGAAGCATTCACATGGTGGTCAGAAGAAGCAGGACAAGGACACTCTGAAGGTCTCTCTTAAGAACATTGGAATTGATTGTGTGACATCAGAGCCAGTGGCACAGGACCGCTCAGCATGGTGTGCCTACATCAGAAAAGGTGCTGTGCTCTATGAGCAAAGCATAATTGAAACAACTCACAGGAAACACAGGATATGGGGATTTAGAATATCCACTCCAAATGTTCACACAGACTATTTGTACATGACCTGTGGTAGAACATTCCAAGCTTGTATTGGTCTGATTAGCTGTAGCAGTAAGCACCCTAGAATACCCAGGATGCCTGCTAGCAAGGTTCTTTGATTTGATTTTCTAAAGGAAAGCAACCCAAAAAGGGTTAAAATCTTAGTTTAATCAAACATATATCATTTACCTGGTTCAGGGGGAAAAGTCAGCACCATGAATTTCAGAGAATACAAACAGAAGTTACAAGCAGACAAAAAATACAGAGAAACAGACCAGCAGACAGGGCTTCCAGCTGTATAACCATTACAACCATACCTAGTTAGTTACTAGAAAGGGAAGCACCAACATCTGCATTTTCAAAGCTGGGGGGTGGGTGCTCAACAGCTGCCCAGAGTCTCTTCTGGTCAAATCACACAACTCTTCCCATGAGTGAGTCCCAAAGCAAAACCTCACATCAGGCTATATATATAGCCTTCTCCAGGGTCAGAGAACATCACAACTCTGGTGAACCACTGCCCAATCACAAAGTAACAAAGTGTGGGCATTCCTGATAAACAAGCCTCCCACCACAGGTTCCATGTGACCACATTCAACTTATTAGGGGGCGGAGTATATATTCAAATCAAGTAAGGTCCTCAAATTCACTTAAGCCTATCAAGGGGCAGATGAGATCTTCAAATTCCTATTACCATTACATTAGCCCCAGTCAGTCACTCTGAAACTTGACTCTAGCATAGTGATGTCATTTTGTTCCTCTTAGAGAACAAAGGACAACAACCAACCAAACCACTCACCTCTTCAGGAATGCTCTTTGTTCTCTTCCCTGCTTTTCCAAATCCTACTTACCTTTTAAGGTAAAGTTTAAATTTCACCTCCTCTGTGAAGCCTTCTTTACAATTTTAAAGTCAATATCTCTACTAGTCATTTGGCACTTGACTATATACTCCATTGTTTCCCCAACTAGATTATAAGCTCCTTGCAGCAAAGTTCTTTGTCTTATTTCTCTTTGTGTTCCTGTAGCCCCTACAAAGTGGTATGTACATAAAGGAAGCTTGACAAATTATTTGTTGAATTAACCTGGCTGGGGGGGGGGGGATAAATCTGGTTGGTTGAATGTTGCATTTTTTTGGTCTGATGTAAAGCCAAAGTGAATTTCACTGAGTACTCGTTCATCCTTTGGGACAAGGGTGCCTGAATGTAAGCTCATTCACACATGTACAGGGTCCTTTGTGCTCTGTGCTTTCAAACACCTACATTTCCCCCAGCCCTAGAATTCTTTCTTGTCTCACACACAAGTAACAGAATTATGAAGGATACTTTCTAACCCACATGTCCATTAAGGTTTTTAACTTCTACCACAACTCAAAATGGAAAATCTAATTACTTATGCATTAGAGTATTAGGTGATCATAACCCTAAAAGGGAAGATTGTAAAGTAAAGCGTGATGCCAAGAAAGAAATCTGGTGAAAAACATGAATGGTAATATTCTTGATAACATCATATATTAGCATTCCACTACTTCAAATGTTAGTTCTATCTTTCAACCAGAGACTGAGAGTGACTGATTCCTTCAGTGTTGACAACTTGATAACTACTTACTTGCTCTTTGGGTAACTCTTTAGGAAATGATTTCATGGTGGCCTAAAAGTCAGTGTTTCCCTTTCTTGCTTTGCTCTCAAATGAGTATTTTTTTCTCTCCTTCAATTGTCTACTGGGATATGGAGTCCATGTGAATAATTAACAGTTAAATATGAAGATTGTATCTTGCAGGCTGATTTGTAATATTTCAGTGTCACTCATCAAAGGGCTTTTTATGTTAGAAAATTTTCCAGAGTGAAGCAAATAATCTCTACTTGGTCAGTTGGCTCCATTTTGACTAGAAACTGAAATCAGACAGCAAGAAATGTTTCATTCTTAAGATCCTATTATTAAACGAATTGTTATTTTTTGCATCATCTCCAGCAAAACTGACATATTTCTATGTATCACTATAGTCAGCAAGAAAACCTCAACTGTGATTAGTAATGTGTAGTAATGGTAAGAATGCCAAAGAAATCTCAAGTGGGCTAGTACCTCAATTCTCCAATGTATCTGTGATGTCATCATCAATTCGAATGGTCTCTACAATGATATAGACCAGTGGTATCAAACTCAAATAGAAATGAATCTCTGTGGCCATGTATTGACTTAGAAGATAATAAATTAACATTCTCTTTGATACTGTCCTAAACAGAAAATTTATCAATACTCACAACCCTTCCACTGAAAGACAACCATCTTGGTCATTGTTATCATCATCACTTCTCTTCTTATTGAACCTATCCTATAGCAACTGTCTTCCAAAGAGATTAAAACACTTAATTAATGTGATTATTTTTCCACAATATAATTAATCAAAGCTACTAGGGAAGTCATGTGGAAAATTCAATTTTTCACTCAACAGTTTTCATCCCTAAAATATTCTTTTGACTTTAATCAATGGCTCTAGTTATGAGTCCAGTTTTCTGGTGGTGTTTATGCCTTTGCTTCAGGAATTTTTTGGAGAATCTACTGAGACTGCTTGAGTTCTCCCAAGGCAGACAATGCTTTCTCATGGAATTAGCTCCCCTTCTGCACTGCATTTTGATTTGGAATTTTAATGCCTCTCCATTAGGAATTAAAAAGTACCATAGTGACAATTTCCTGACAGTGTCTTTGCCTGAGGGGCAGAATATCTTTGGGAATGGAGAACAACACAGTTGAATTATAAAGACTAGTAATCTTAAACACAAATTGTAGGTTGACTTTAAGCTCATGACTAACATTTTGTACCACTAGCTAATTCACAAAGATTTGTTAATCATCTGAACTAAGGGTCAAAAGACGGCCTAATAAACCTTGGCAGCTATAAGCAGCCAGTTATCCCCCCCACCCTTGGCCTGAGATGACAGCTCTAGATATCAGTGACTGCCAGATGTTTTAACACCAAGCTACCACTATGAAAGATTCTTTTTTATTTTGATTATGTGAGCATTTCATTTACTGGGAACCAGTATTCTAACATTAGTAATAAGGGATCAAGAAAATTTTAATTTTAGGGATTTTCAGAAGTGGTATTTAACATGAAGTTCATCAAATCCTTTCCATTGTTTGTAGGCTGTTCTTCAGGTTAGTTCCTTCCAATAATCATTGAAATAATATGCAATCATTTTTTTAAATTCTGGTATGAATTAACAGTTTACTTATGATTTTTAAAAGTCAAGAGGCTGAAGACACAATAATGAACATTCCTTTAACTGTATCTCATCCAAAATAGGACATACTCAGGCCTATTAGTATCCTTCATTTGGCATAAGCACTATATAGGCATGGCTTGTTAGAGGCCTCAGGGGCCAGTAACTTTTGCCAATCCATGTCCTTTACCTGCCCTCATGGCTTGCCCTGGGTTCATTGATCTGGGTTTGCCTATCTCCTTAGTAAGGAAAAAGATCTGCCAGGGCTTCAGATCTCCTCCACCTTGGACTTCTGACAAATCATTCTATTTTTGACTCTAGACTAGACTAAGGGGTCTTTCCTACTGGACAGAGGGAAAGAAAATAAAAAGATACCCAGAGTAGAAATGTGAATCAGGTATACAACAGGCAGTTCTGTTCTTGCAGGACAAGGAATGCTAAGCAATAACATCAAATCTTTGCAAGTCATTTGAGAAGCTAGTATTAAAACCTCTTTAAGACATTTGCAGTAGGGCTGCTCATTAGCTAGTTTTTGTTTCACCTCCACTCAATAAAGTCCAATCAGTAAGTACTAAGTGGACACTTCTCTGCAATTTCTATGTCTATGGGTGACTCTTTCCCTCTCTGTTCTGCTTCTGTTCCTTTTTTCTGACATATATACTCTGGGATTTAATACTTAGGAAGGGGAAGATGCTATCTTCCTTTCAAGAGACCACAAAGCCCTGTGTCCAAAGAAAGAACTAAATGGGAAGTGGTCCTTTACCAATCACAGGGTCTGCCTAGGAGGCAATGAGCTAGTGCCTAATGACCCAGGAATAGGAAGGGTATTTTCTCACCTGCCCACTAGAGCTTCATTTTCTTTTTACTTTGTGAATGGCAAGAAAGAAAGACTTAATGGGCCAGTGATTGCCACTTTAGAATATACACAGAGTTCTAAATTGGCAGCTAATTAAAAGAATTACCATGGCTCACAAGTTGCAGTCAGAGGATCTCTGTGCCTTCTCTGAAGTTGATTTGGGGAGAGTATTGTATTACATATCACCAAGGGAGCATCCCCATTGAATGTTACACCTAGATCTGTGCACAATAATCTAGATGTCGTCTGACCAGGGCACTGGAGCTATACTGTCCCTTATTCTATGTAAGGAATTACTCTTAATACAACCTTATACTACATTAATGTATTTATTTTCCATATCATACTGCTGACGCATATGTATTCATAGGAACTCCACTAAGATTTTCAGGTCTTTATTTTTTGTAATTTTTAATAATCCTTATGCAATTGATTTTTTAACCCAAGTATAGGTTTTTACATTTATGCCTACTAAATTTCACCTTATTGGATTTGGTCCACAAGATCTTTTTGTTCCAGAATTCCATCTTTTACCTGATCAGCTATCCCATCTAGGTTAATGTCATTCATAAATTCATTGAGAATGTTCCATAGACCATTGTCTAAGTTGACAATTTTTTTTTAAATAGCACAAGACCAAGGTCAAAATCCTGTGGCACTCTGCTAGAGACCTTACTCCAAAATTATAATATCATAGTATTATAGACTAAGAGCTAGAAGGTACTTCAGGGATTCTCATTGTGCAAATTAGGAAACTGAGAGGGAGGTTAAGTGATTAGCCCAAGGTTACAAAGGGAAAAAGCGTCTGGGGATTTTTTGAGTAAATTGTGTCTGGCTCTTCAACCAGTTCTAATTCTCCTTAATTTAAAATCACCTAACTGTCACCTATTCATCTTATCTAAAATGAGCAACTTTGTGTAATCTCTTACTGAAATGCAGCTATACTCACAGTTGTACTCATAGCATTGAGTGGCAACACAAAGCTTATTGAACTTGGACTCATGAGACTAAAGCTTGATTCTTGTCTCAGGCATTTATTAGCTTTGTGACCATGGTCAACTCACTTAACTTCAGAAACTCGAATTCTCTCATCTGTAAAATGGGTATGATAACATTTGTATTTCCTCCCTCACAGGGCTGTTGTGAAGATAGAACTTTGAAAACCTTAAGGTGATATATAAATATGAGTTATTAATCCTCTTAACTTCCAATCTAGCAAGTCTGTCACAAACAGAAATGAGCCTAGTCTCATGTAACTTCACCTTGATCAATTTATGTTGGGTCATCACACATCTCTTTCCTTTCTAAGTACTCACAAATCATCTTTATGTTAATGTATTCTAGAATCATGCCAAGAATGGAAATTTATCTCACTGGCCTATTGCCTGAAGAATTTGCATCCAGTACTATTTTTAAAATAGGGACAACATTTATACCTTTTTGGATCAATGGTATCTTTTCTATTGTAGAGGAGAGTAGTTCATAGACAGATTCATCAGGGTCTGAGTCCTGTGTTGACTCCATTACCATTGGTCTGGCACTTATGCTGAGCTCTTGAATTTACTCCAGAGAAAAGATAGGCATGTACATCCTGAGCTACTGTTTCCCACAATGCCAGCCTGTGCTATGCCATCCTAGGGAGGACACCTTTTAAGACTGCGATGAAATCACCAATCATAACCATGCATACATGTTAGTGCTTTTCTTTCTTCCTTCTTTCTTTAAGTGACAAATATGGTTTCAACACAGCAGAAAAACCCAACAAAGTCATTTCCAAAGTACACTCCCAAAAAATAGTTAAGGAAAATCTTATAAAGGAGAGATGATGATTAATTGTACATGCATGCATCCTTACATTTTTGTAGTTTACTGTTTATTAAAATAGTAATATTTTATTTATTTAACATATTTGTTATATTTTATATATCTATTGTATATAATTTCTATAAATTTAATTAATTTTTCTTTATTTTATATATTTATATATTACATAAATATAATTTGATTATTTTTATTTATATATTATATTTATATATCATATAAATTTCCATAAATTTAATTAAATTAATAATAGCTAAAATGTATATAGCCCTTTAAAATTATCAAAGAACTCTAAATGTATTCTCATTTGAGTCTTCCAACAAATCAGTGCTATAGACATTATTATAATGATGTGGACTTTCCCAGGTTATATGTCAAGGATGTGTTTTTTAATGCCAATCAGTTATTGTCAATATTTTTCATCATATTTGATTTTGGTTTTTTTGTCGTTTAATATTACCCTCATTTATATAATTCTAGTTTTGCATATTGTTCTTTTGGTTCTGCTTTTGTCATTTTCCATTATATCACACAATTCTACCATATTCATTTGAATTATTCATATTTATAGTTCCTTATGTTTTAATAATATCACATTATATTCATATACCTCAATTTCTTCAACTATTGTCCAAAACATTGTTTCCAGTAGTTTGCTATCATAAACAGTGCTACTATCGATATCTTTGCATGGATGAATCTTTTATTCCTTTCAATAACTGGTTATAATCTCAGTCAAAGAATTGGAGTCACTGGATCAGAGGGCATACCTAATTTTCTAATTTTTTTTGGTTTAGCTAAACTTTACTTTTTTGGTTTCAGAAACAGTTTGTATAATTCAAACTTCACCAGCATTTAATTAGCATACTGATCTTCCTATAGTTCCTCCAACATGGGATTTTTCCATCTTTTATTTCCCTTATCAGTTTAATAGATTATCTCAGAGCTGTTTTAATTTACATTTCTCTCATTATGAGCAATTTTGAGCACTTTTTTAGATGGTTGCAGTTTCTGCTATTCTCGAAACATTTATTTCTTTTGATCACTTATCTAGTGAGGAATGGCTTTTAACCCTATAGATAACTATCAATTCTATATATATATTTGCTTTTTATACGGGCACTTGGTGCTAACTGACTTGCCCAAGGTCACATAGCTAGTAAGTGTTAAGTGTCTGAGGTCGGATTTGACCTCAGGTCCTCTTGACTCCAGGACCCGTGCTCTATTCATTGCGCCACCTAGCTGCCCCCCTATATATTCTTTATGTCACTTTTTATCAGCTATGGTTGAACATAACTTTCACCATTCCATTTCTTTTCATCTTATTTAAGTTTCATTGCTTAATTTATGCAAAAGTTTTTTTTAATCATATAATTAAAATATTATTCATCAGGGGTTTCAAACACATGGTATGGCCCAAATCAGATTAAAATGCAGTTGGGAAATATTTGACAGAATAAATAAAAATGCAGTAGAATGTAGAGGATGCAAATATGTTGTTTTATAAGTCAGTATGTCACCCCCCAGCAATCTTTATGTAGTCTAGGGACCCTTGATTTTCTACGAGCCTGACACCACTGTTCTGTGTGGTCTTTTATAAATGCCTCTATATTCTAGCTAGTCAAGAATCTTCCCATATCCACATCTCTGAATCTCTTCCCATTTGTTTTTATGGTATAATTTTTCACATTTAGATCATTTATCCCTTTGTAATTTATTGCAGTATCTGGTGTGAAAGATATTCTAATGACACTTTATGCCATAATTCTTTTTAGTTTTCTTAGCAGGTCTTTCAAAAAAAAGTTTTTAAAAGTTTCAATAAGTTTTTTGATACCTTCTCTTTTATACTGCAGTCCTTCCTTAATATTCTGCTCTGCACCTCACCCAACCCCCAGAATTCTCCCTTTCTAACAAAGACAGTAAAGCAGAACCAAAACACATAGTGATTGTCAGATAGCATATTCTACATTTCATCTTCATGGTCCACCACTTCTCCACTGAGATAGGAGAAGTGTGTTTTGTCATTGCTCCTCTAGAATCAAAACTGGTGATTATATTTCATTTTAATTCTGGTGTGTTTTATTATTGTTTCATTTGCATAATTGTAATCATTGTACACATTCTTCTCCTACTTCTACTTTTTGTGTTCTGAATCAGTTCATATAAGTCTTTAAATGTTTTTCTAAATTCTTCATAATTATCCTAATCATATTTTATCACATTTATAAACCATAATGTGTCAATCATTCCCCATTTGCTGGGCAGCCACTTAGGTCCCAGTTGATTACTACCCCAAAAAGTGCTTTGATACATGTTTTGATATTTATGGAGTCTCTTTATGTTATTGATCTCCTTGGAGTATATGCTTACAGCAGGAATCCCCAGCCCAGCCCTGTGTGAGACCGCAGTTTTATCCCAACATGTATAAAAAAATTTATACTTGTGGAATAAAAAGTCTTTGGGTTTATAAAATACTAGTCCTATTTTCTTCTAAGTCTTGCATATATAATCTATTCCATGAATCAAGTTTGCAACTTTTTACCAGTATTAGACTTTTTATGACCACTGCTTTTATATTATAATTTGAGATACGCTAATAACAACACCTCTTCTTACTTATTCATTTTCTGTGGTTTAGCTTGATATTTTTAACTTTTTGTTCCTTTATACAAATTTTCTTATTTTTTCTAATTACATAAAGTAACTTGGTAATGTGATTAGTATAACATTAAATCAGTAGATTAATTTGGATAGTCATGAATACTGAGATTCATTAGTGTTTTTTCTACCCATTCCTTTAAAAAAAAAACCCTTCACCACCAGAGAAAGTCAGGTCACTCAGCTCTGAGTCATTGTCTCAAATTATGTAAAAGTCTTGCCACTTAGCCAAGCCATGTGTATACTGTATACTTAGGAATTCTGCAGTCTGGAGTGACCCCAATTTTGATATGCTATTCTGATTATCCTCCACATTCTTCCAATAGTACTCACCCAAAGCTATAACAATAATTTCTGAGTTCTTTGCAGAGTGACTTTTTGGACCTCTAGCCTAGATACCAACTCTACCCTCCTTGAGAAGACTGATATACTTGTTTGAGACACCTTTTCAAAGATAGCCTTCAGTGTCACAGTAGACAACTTGCAAATTCTTTCATTCCCCTGATATGACCTTCACTGGACCCTGGTGAATTGAACTTATCCTGAGTAGTCATGTGTTATTTTCCTTTCTTATCTTGGACTTTAATTACTTCTTAATCATTTTAATCTGCTACTTCTCAGTCTGGTACAGATAATAAGCAAAATAAAGGTTGAATAAGTCTACCTTCTCTCTTTTGTTCTTTCTACCTTTTCATCTACACCAATATTTTCTTTGATCTTCTTCTGGCTCCCAACTCAGCAAAAGAGCCCATATCCTTTAATATTCACTGTATGTCTCACCCAATTTGGGTGTTATGCTAATTAAGGGGCTTTTAACCTGGAGTCTGTGAACATTTTTTTTTAAATTTGGGGGGGGGACAGAGTCAAGATGGCAGACTAGAGGCAGGAATTCAACTTTCCCAAATTCCTCTCCAAACAACTTGAAAATTATGCCTCAAATCAAATTCTGGAGTGTCACAGACCACAAAAGACCAAAGTGAAATAATTTTCCAGCCCAAGACAACTTAGGTCACCAGGAAAGGTCTGTCACACTAGTGTGGTGTTCAGTCTCAGAGTGTAGGTCATGTCACAATGCAAGGAGCAGGCCTTGGAGGTGACTGCAACAGCAGTGGCAGCAGCTTTGCAAACTCTTGACCACAGATAGGGGTTCAGGCAACTGGTCCCTCCCCACCAAACTGCTCTTCCCTCCATCATCCACCCTATCATCCCCTTCCCCCCTACTCACCTGTAGGGTGAGATATCCTATTTAGTGTGTATGTTATTCCCTCCCTAAGCCAAATTCAATGAACTTAAGGTTGGCCCAATCCCTTTTGCCTTCCTGTTCTTCCCCTCTATTGTAACAGTTGTCCCTTGTCTCTTCTTTATGAGATAATTTACCCCATTCTGTCTCTCCCCATCTCCTCTCATTATATGCTTCTCTCACCTCTTAATTTTACCTTTTATATATCATCCCGTCCTATTCAATTGGTCCTGTGCCCACTGTCTATGTATACATGTACACATATATACACACACTCACATATGTATTCACACGACCATATACCCTGCTATATAGACATACATAAATATACATACACACATACATACATTTTTATTCCCTTTAACTATTCTCATACTGAGAAAAGATTCATAAGTTACAATTATTATTTTCCAACATAGGAATGTAAATAGTTCAACTTTGACAAGTTCCTTATAATTTCTTTTCCCTGTTTACTTCTCATGCTTTTCTTGCTTCTTGTATCTGAATGTCAAATTTTGTATTCAGTTCTGTTTTTTTTTCATCAATAATGCTTGAAATTTCTCTATTCCATTGAATGACCATAATTTCCCCTGAAACATGATACTCAGTTTTGCTGGGTAGATGATTCTTGGTTTTAATCCCAGCTCCTTTGACCTCCAGAATATCATATTCCAAGCCTTTCAATACATTGGTTTAGAAGCTGCCAGCTCCTGTATTATACTGATTTTGTTTCCATTGTATTCAAATTGTTTCTTCCTGGCTGCTTATAATATTTTCTCCTTGATTTGGGAACTCTGGAACCTGGCTATAATATTCCTAGGAGTTTTCTTTTTGGGATCCTTTTCAAGAGGTGATCAGTGCATTCTTTCATCCTCTATTTTGCCCTCTGGTTCTAAAACATCAGGGCAATTTTCCTTGAGAATTTCCAGAAGAATGATTTCTAAGATCTTTTTTTGATCATAGCTTTCAGGTAGTCCAATAATTTTTAAATTATCTCTCCTGGACCTATTTTCCAGGTACATGCTTTTTCCAATGAGATATTTCACATTGCCTTCTATTTTTTCATTTGTTTGGATCTGTTTAATATTATCTTGATTTCTCATAAAGTCACTAGCTTCCATTTGCTCCAATTTAATTCTGAAGGAGATAGTCTCTTCAGTGAGCTTTTGAAATTCTTTTTCCATCTGGCCACTTCGACTTTTTAAGGCATTCTTCTCCTCATTGCCTTTTTGAGCCTCTTTTGCTATTTGAGTTAGTCTATGTTTTCAGGTGTTATTTTCTTCAGTCGGGTTGTTGAATCTCTTTTCATGATTTTCTTGCATCATTCTCATTTCTCTTCCCAATTTTTCCTCCACTTCTTTTATTTGGTTTTCAAAATCCTTCTTAATGTCCTCTATGGCCTGTAACCCATTCATATTTTTCTCAGAAGCTCTTGGTTCAGTAGTTTTGACTCGTTGTCTTCCTCCTGTCCCATGCTTTGATCTTTTTTGTCCCCAAAATAGGAATCTAATGTCAGATTTCTCTGCTTGCTTTGCTTCCTTTGCTTGCTCATGTTACCATTCAATTATTTGACTTTTTAGCTTTTTTGCCACAGTAAAACTTTGCTTTCAGAGAGGAGAGCTTTGTGCCAAATCACTGGGGTTTTCTCAGCTGCCGGAGCTATTAGTTGACTGCCCTCTCTGAAGATTTCACACACTCTGGCACACTGGTCACACACCCCAGGACCTCCACCCAAGATAGCAAATCAGGTCCAAGCACGTTAAAGCAAGAGTGATTTCCCCTCAGACTGGTCAGTTGGTCCCCCACAATCTGCAGGCCAGGAGCTCTGAAGTAGTTACATGGCAGTGGCAGCTGTGCCTCAGCTGCTTCTCACCTCAGTGCAGAGTCTGGACCACACTCACAGACTCCCTGTTCCCAATGTCCACTGACCTCTCACTTTGTCTTTGGCATTTATGGGTTGATAATCCTGGCAACCACTACAGCTGCTGGTGATTCACTCTCCAGACATCCTTCTAGCCAAGGCTGGTCAGGCTGCCTTGAGGATAAAACCATGGGCTCATGCTGGGCTGGACTCTGCCTTTTTCTTTCACCCTTTAGTATCCCCTTGTTTCAAATGTGTTTCTTGTAGACAGCATGTTGTTGTATTATGGTTTTTAATACATTCTGCTGTCCACCTCCCTTTTATGGGCGAGATCATTCCATTCACATTTACAGTAATGATTACTATCTGTCTCTTTCCCTCTATAATATTCCGTCTCCTATTTATGTTTTTGTTTCTTCCCTCTCCCTTCCCCTCCTTAAGGGTTTTCCTTTTGACTACCTCCTCCCTGTGACCCCCATTCCTTCCCTACCCTTTCCCCTTACTACTATTTCCCTCCCTTCTAACCCCCCTGCTTCTTAACCCCCTTTACTCCTCCTACTGCATATAGGGCACAATGGATTTTTATATTTATCAGAGTATGTTATTCCCTCTTTGGCCTCAAACCAATGAGAGTAAATTTCATACAGTACTCCTCTCCCTCCCTCCTTGAGTTTTATGTCTTTTCATGTTAGAATCTTAAACTTAACTGATTATGTTGATCCCTCTTTGAACCAGAACCAGTGAGAATAATGTTCAAATGATGTTCCTCTACCTCTTTTCTTCCCCTCTACTATAGTGTATTTTTATGCCTCTTTGTATGGCATAATATAACTTTTTCTATCTCATCCTTTCCTTTTATCCCATTACAGTCCCTTTGACCCCCTTAATAAGGTTTTTTTTATCATCAGATTAGTTCATTTATACCCACACTCTCTACCTATGTATATCCCTTTTAAAGATCATGATAACCATATAAATTTCAATATTGAAAGTTATCAGCTTCTCATATAGGGATGTAAAGAGTTTGCTCTTATTGCATCCAAAGTTATGTGCATGTGTGTGTGAGTGTGTGTTTTCCTTGTTTACCTTTTTATGTCTTTCTTGAATCTTGTAATTGGAAATCAGGTTTTCCATTTAGCTCTGGCTTTTTCATCAGGAAAATCTGGAAATCCCTTATTTCACTAAATGACCATCTCCTTGCCTGAAAGATTATGCTCAGTTTTTCTGGGTAGTTGATCCTTGGCTGCAGTCTTAGCTCTTTTGACTTACAAAATATCAAATTCCATCCTTTAATGTAGAAGCTGCTAGGTCCTGTGTAATCCTGAGTGTAGTTCCATGATATTTGAATTGTTTCTCTTTGGCTGCTTGTGGTATTTTCTCCTTAACCTTGTAATTCCATAATTTGGCTATTATATTTCTTGGAGTTTTCAATTTGGGATCTCTTTCAGGAGGAGTCCTGTGAATTCTTTCAATAACCATTTTACCTTTCTTATTCTAGGACTTCAGGACAGTTTTCTTTGACAATCTCTTGGAGGATGTTGTCCAGGCTGCTTCTTTCATCATGGCTTTCCAGTAGACCAATAATTCTTAGGTTATCTCTCCTGGATCTGTTCTCCAGGTCAGTTGTTTTTCCAGTGAGATATTTTACACTTTCCTCTACTTTTTCAATCTTCATGTTTTGCTTGATTGACTCTTGGTGCACCATAGAGTCCTGGGCTTCAACTTGAATGATTCTAAATTTTTAGGGAATTATTTTCTTTGGTTAGTTTTTGAAGTTCCTTTTTGGGAGGTATTTTCTCCAGTTCATAAATTTTACTTTTTAATGATTTATTTTCTTCAGTTTGACTTTTTTTCCAATTTGGTCACCATAGATTTAAATTTATTTTCTACCTCTCTAGTTTGGGATTTAAAATCTTTCTTGAGCTCCTCTAGGAATGCTTTTTGGGCTTGAGACAAGTTCATATTTCCTTCTTTGGTCTCAAGTGTGAGTATAGAGTCCATGTTGTTCTCTGTATTTGCTTGCTCACTATAATAAGCTCTGATTGATTTTCTTGCCTTTCCCTTCTCCTTCTCAGCTCCCTTCTTTCCCATTGTGATTTCCTGTTCCCTAATTTCTCAGGCTGGGAGATGAGTTCGTGGTTGTGTTTGATTTGGTGTGCTGTAGCCTCTGGGTGTCTAGACAGGCCAAGGCCAGGATTCTCAGTGTTTCCCCTGAGTTACCCTGAAGCTCACAGAGTAACCTGTGGGGGTGGGGTAGTCTGGCAGCTTCAGATTCTTTTGGCTGGCACAGCCCCTGGTGATGCTAAGGTCCACCTGGGCTTGTGTTATTAGTGCTTGCTGGTTCTATTACCCTCGGCTTGGGAGCTCTTGCTGGTCAGGTGAGGTGGGGCTTTTTGGGACCCCTCCTGACCTTCAATTCAGACTCTTTACTGCCTCAGTCACACCCTTTCTCTGTGACTCCTAAGCCTGAGGCTATTTCCCCTATTTCAGTATTTTACTCTGGGTGGGACATTTATCTCTGGGTTTTCTAGGTCAGGGAGGGGGAATTGGAGCAGCTAGAGTTTACTTTGCCATCTTGGCTTCTGGAAAATCAGGAAGGTGATTTTTAAACTTTTAGGCTGTAGGCTGATAGCCCCAGGAGAAGCTGCTGTCTCTGCTGTGGGCCCTGTGCTTTCTCTTACCCAGCTCCAAGGGATCCTCCCTTCCCTTGGTGAGACCTTAGTGAGATGGCTGTGAATTCCCCTGGGAGTTGGTGAGTCTGTTGGCTGGGGCTCCTTCTCACTCTGCTGTAGTCTGCTCTCTGGTTCACGCTGGTATAGACCCCATGTGCTCTGTGCTCCCCCTGCCCAGACTCAAGTGGGCACTTTCCTGGGCTGGATTATGCCATGCTCTGTCTCCCAGTGGATTCTGTCACTCTAAAATTCATTCAGATTAACTTTTTAAAGTCCAGTTATGGGATTCACAGGGGAGCTTAGAAAAGTTACTGCTTCTGTTCCTCCATTTTGGCTCCACATATATATATATATATGTCTGTATCGGAGGGTATATGGGCATATGAACATATATGTGAGTGTGTGTATATATGTGTACAGGTATACATAGACAGAGAGCACAGGAACAATTGAATATGAAGGGATGATACTTAAAAGGTGAAATTGAGAGTTTAGAGAGGAATATAATGAGAGAAGATGGGAGAGACAGAATGGGGTAAATTATCTCATATAGAAGAGGCAAGGGAAAACTGTTACAATGGAGGGGAAGAACAGGAAGGCAAAAGGGAATGGGTCAACCTTACTCTCATTGAATTTGGGGGGAAGGGGATGAGAGGAGGGACGGGGATGAGATGGGATGATGGAGGGGATGGAAGTTTGGGGATGAGGGAAATTAGAAGCAAATACTTTTGAAAAGGGACTGGTTCAAAGTAGAGAATAAAATAAGTGGGGGGCAGGATAGGATGGAGGGAAATATTGTCAGTCTTTCACAGTATATACACTATGGAAGTATTTTGTGTAGCTACACATGTACAACCTATACTGAATTACTTATCTTCCCAGTAAGTGTGGGTGATGAGGGAGGAAGGGAAAGAATCTGAAATTCAAAATTTTAAAATCAAATGTTTAAAAAATATATTATTATTATTAATTTTTTACATGCAACTGGGAAATAAGATATACAGGCACTGGGGTATAGAGATCCATCTTGCCCTACTGGAAAGTTGGAGGGGGGATAGGGGAAGATATAGGAGAGAGCAGATTAGGGGAGGGGATATAAAGTGGGATCACTGTTTTGGAGTGGTGGGTAGGGGAAAATGGGGAGAAATTTTGTAACTCAAAATCTTGTGGAAATGAATGATGTAAACTAAAAATAAACATAAAATTTAATTTTAAATTTTTTTTAAAAAAAGAAAAAATGTCGAGATATCATCTTTCAAGATATTATCAAGGAAAACTGTCCTGATATACTAGAAGCAGAGGGTAAAATAGAAATTGAAATAATCCACTCATCACCTCTTAAATGAAATCCCAAAATGAAAACTCCAGGAATATTATAGCCAAATTCCAGAGCTCACAAGTCAAGGAGAAAAATGTTGCAAGCAGCTGGAAACAAATAATTGAAATACTGTAGAGATTGTAGTCAGGATCACTCACAATTTAGCAGCTTCTATATTAAAAGATCAGAGGTCTTGGAATATGATATTGAGGAAGGCAAAGGAGTTAGAATTAAAATGAAAAATAACTTACCCAACAAAGTTAAGTATAATCCTTTGGGGGATAAAATAGATAGTTAATGAAATAGATGACTTTGAAACATTTCTGATGAAAATATCAGAAATGAATAGAAAATTTGACTTTCAAATTCAAGATTCAAAAGAATATAAAGGTGAATAGGAAAGAGATATCATATGGGATTCGATTTTTACATGAGAAGATGATATTTTTAAATCCTAAGAACTTTATCATTATTAGGGCAATTGGAAGGAATATACATAGACAAAGGGCATGACTATGATTTGACTGTGATGGGATGATTTTTAAAAAATAGAATGAAGGGCTAAGAAAGTGGGATGCCCTGGAAGAAGGGGGAAGAGAGAGAAAGAATGGGCAAATTTTTCTCACATAAAAGAGGTACAAAAGGAAGAACCTACATAGGGGAAGGGAAACACGAGGGGAGTAGCAGGTGATGCTTAAATATCACTCCCATTGGATTTGACTTAAAAAGGGAATTACACACATACTCAGTTGGGTATAGAAATCTATCTTATACTGCAGGGAAGCAGGAAGGCAGGGGGGACAAGAGAAGGTGGGCCTGATAGAAGTGAGAGTGGATGAGGGGAGGCAGTGGTCAGAAAAGCAAAACAAACTTTTGAGGAGGGATAGAATAAAGAGAGAGAAGGATCAACAGGGAAAAATGGGATGGAGGGTAATATACCCTTAGTAATCATAATGGGATGAACCTCACCCATAAAACAGAAGCAGACAGCCGAATGGATTAAAAAAAAAGAGAATCCAGTAATATGTTGTTTGCAACACACTTGAAACAGGGAGAGATACACAGAGTAAAAAATAAGAAGAGACCCCAGAGATGGTTCCTTCCTCATTTCATAGGGATCTGAGAGGACAAGTATCTTTTTTGATAAACTGGCAGAACTGGTACTTGAACCCAGATCCCCTGACTCTCAGAGGAGTGTTCTTTCTAGAACTCATTGTTTAACTGACTAATTAGGAGATAGAACTCATCAAATCACTTTGGTTCCAGGAACAAGGTTTGACTGGTATAGACACAGCTTTTGGTACTTGGTTTATCTGAGGGAAGGCCTTAAAAAGGAGAAAAAGTTGAAAGCATTTGTTAAATAGCTTCACAGAAAGAGTGAGGTACAGGAGGAAGAGAGAAGAGGTATGATGTGTCCTTATTTTGCTTTGCAACAGTGCTTTAGGGAAACAGCATATCATAAAGAAAGCTCCAGGCTTTATTGGCCACATTTCAAAGCTTGCTTTTTTAGTAAAGCCCTCAACATATACACAAGGGTGATGAGGACTTTTCCAATACAGAATAATGAGATGACTGGAAGGCAATGCCAGTTCTACATTGTGGCTCCGAACTGACATTCAGCAATAAATGTTCCCCATGGCCAAACCCTTTGGGGAAATCTCAGCCCTGCCTAGCCACTGGAGCTCACTCAGTAGAGACCCACAGCACAGAGATTCAGGCCAATGACAAGACAGAGCTGCAGATGGCAATTATGCATTGTGACCTTGTTGCCACCAAGTTTGTCAAACAGCATGTATGCATGTGTGTGTGTGTGTGTATGTGTGTGGGGGGGGCGGTGTGGGTGCGCATTTGCTGATGGGAGTTCTTTCTGGCAGGAATTTCCTATTTCTACTCTCAGGTTGCCCAGCAATACACTTGCTCACGCTGGCATTTATTTGTGGCATCTCCAGGAAAGAGGTTAATAAATCCCCTGTTTTTAGCATGCTTTTTTTGTAGTATTTAGGGGAATGGGAAAAAAAAAACAGGACAGTGGAGTAGTCAGGAATAGTCCTTTTGTTCATGTGAGGCTGTACCCTTGGATTCTAATACTGAAGAGCCCCACACACATGACCCTCCAACTGGGCTACTCTGATTGCAACCATGTAAACAGACTGTGTGGCTTCATTTGATCTGAACATATTCCACTCTGCTGATTGGCATATTATACCTGTCAGAGCTGTAACTAAAACTTTTTGTGCCTAGGGCAAATACCATAAACTATGCTAATGGAAAGGGGTATAAAAGTGTCCCTTCAGCTAAAGAAGGCATGACGGCCCCCTGTGGAGGTGGTGGGATGGAGGGTGGGGGTGTGCTTGGGGGGAGAACATATATGTGGCCATTGCTACTGAGTAGGCTGCTGTGGGGTAGAAAAAAAACATTCTGGGAGAAAGAGGCAGGGACCTGGGGACACTGGACTAAGAATGTTGCTGAAGGTGGGGATGAAGGAGTAGAGTTATTACAAGGTAAAGTAGATTATTTCAACTAGCCATCTGGTAGTTTCCTATACTAACTGATTATTCTTGCTCAGTAGGTGCTAAGTTCTATTGTTTCTACATTGCTAAGGAATTGTAATTGCTGTTAGTAACTTCTAAGATCAGTACCACGGGGTAAAGCCCTATAACCCTGTCCCTATTATAGCTCTGATACCTGTAATATTGGACTCTGACTCCAAGCTTATCCCAACAGCCATTCTGAATGATTGCTTTGACATCTAAGAAAGTGCCACCAGATTTTGAACCCATTTGCACATAACTTCTAGGAGAGCTAATGCCATCTTAGGAACTAAATCTTAGGCCATTGCTGATAAAGAGCAGGTCATAGTTTGTCACTTCTCAATTACAGGGATAATGGAGGTTATGGTAGAAGTTTGGAACCTGTGAAATGACTAGTGTTTCAGCCTGCCCACAGATTGGACATATCGAATGTCTGCTATGTAAAAGGTTTGATTTGGGGGAGGCAGAAGATGATGCAAAGAGTGAGCCATAGTTGGTCCTGCACTCAAAAACAGAGTTTACAATACAGTAAAAGGGATAATGTATACAGACACAAATGAGTATAATACAATGTTAAATTGAAAGTGCCTAGGAGACAGGTAAGAGAGAATGAAGAGAGGGGCTTGCCACTATGCTGGATACTTGAAAGTGGCTCAAGGGTTTATTGCTCTGTTTCTCCCCTCCTCTAGTACAGATAACTGTTTAATTCCATTGGTAAATCTATAGCAGTAAGTAAGGAAGAAATGGATTATAGGAGCATAAACTTCAAACTAGGAGGGACCTTTGAGGACATCAAGTCCAACCCCTTCATCTTACAAATGAGGAAACTGAGAGTGAGAGAGGCTACCCAGTCTGTGTGACTGCACAGCTAGGGAACATCTGAGTTTGAACATTTTAACTTTGATCTTTTCTAACTCTAGGTCTAGCACCCCAGCACCACGTAGATGAAACCTTTTCAAGGAGACAGGCTCATGAGGAACCAGAGTACATTAAGCCTTTACAATCTGTGACCTGGTCACCACTGGAAAATTCAAGCAAACTAAAACTCATCTGGCACATTTGGGGGCCTTGGAAAGACTACATGTCTGTACAGAGATCCTGGTTTTCGAAGGCTTAAAGTCAGAATTAAATTTTCCTTTAAAATATCACCATCCTCACTCAGAAGGGAATCCAAAGGGGCGGCTAGGTGGTGCAGTGAGTAAAGCGCTGGCCCTGGAGTCAGGAGGACCCGGGATTGGTTCCGGCCTCAAATACTGAACACCACCACCCCCCCCACACACACACACAATTGGCCATATAACCTTGAGCAAGTTACTTAACCCCAATTACTTTAAAAAAAAAAAAGGAATCCAAGATTTTCATTTCTCAGGTGAAAGCTTGCCAATATTTAAAATATTAAAGCTGAAAGAGGCCTTAGAGAGGATGTCACCTAACTTCACTGGGGATATTGAAGCCCAGAGAGGACAGGTGTATTGTTGAAGATCACACAGCAAGTTAGTGGCAGAATTAGAACTCAAACTCATATTTATTCACTTCAAAGGTAGATCCCATGATCCCACAAAATAAATTGTAGATCCCCTTACCTAAGGAAGACTCAAACATGGCTTGGTTGAATATAATCATCCCAATTCTGTAGAGTTCATTTAAATGAACTCAGTGTTTGTAGGTCCCCATGAATCACAGGGTGATGGGGAAAATCCATCAGTCAGTTTAAATGGTTCCATCTCATTCAAGCCCAGTATTACAGCTTTGTTATTGAGCATGCAGTCATGGCGTTGATGTGATGTAGCCTTTGTAAACACAGAATAAGAAAAAGATAGTTGGTTTTGTCACCAAAAAATTTAGGAAAAGCCACAAAATGTAGCAAAATTATAGATTCAGCTCCAGAGAAAATATATCACAATGTACCTGAATGCATTATTTTTAAATTGGAATTTCAGAGTCTTTCAAGTATAGTGACAAGCTAACTTGAAGACATGTTTCTGCATTGTCCTAAATATTGATAGTGTTAGTAGTGGGAGTCTGTTCTATGCCTCTTCCCTTGGGTGATTCCAAATCTTTTCAGCACAATTTTTGAGCTGGCAAATAAAGCCCTCTTACAATTTCTGTGAAATTGATTGAAAATGATCAGAACTTGAGTGAAACCTAATGGGTCCATTGGGTGATTAATGAACTCAAATGACACATGGCTGGAGTTTGACTCCACAACTCTAGTCTCCAGTAGGAAGCTTTCCATGGTGCTACCTGACTCTGAAGTTAATAAAAAGCTCACATAGCTAATTTAGTCAAACTAGCCCATGGAAGCAAATGTGTCAGTGCAGATAACTCATTAGGCATGGGCCAGAATCAGAAGATTGAAGAGATCTGGGCCTTGTTTTCATTCTGCAAACACAAGACTGAAACTACTTAGCTTCCACTAAAGGGACACAAGGCTGGGCAGGTTCTAAAAAGTTGGAAAAACATGTAGTACAGTTTTCTATAACTGGACATATGAGTTCCTAAAAATATCACTTAACTATGCAAAATCATGCAATAAAAACCACAGGACTTATGGAGAAAATGGGACTGGGGTCACAATGCTCCTGATCAGTGAATATTTTTTAAAAAAGGAACCTAATGAAAATGGCAGTACAGTTCTTCTACATGTGAATGGTTAAAATACATATACTGCAATAAACGAGGGTGGAAGTGGCTTTGGGTTGCTGTTCAGGTTGTATTCAGGTTGTCAGAGGACTGAGACTAGCAAAGTTGAGGGCCTTAGTGGGCACTGGTAGGAGATTAGGGATGGGGTAGGGGAAGATCAGTCTTCCTCAATCCACAGCAACTACTATGCCACAAAATGTACAATAAATATGGCACTTGAAAAAGATCCAAAGTTTACTTGTGAAAGTATCAGAAAGGTTACATCTGGTGAATTCTTGTGAAGTGGTATTATCTATCTGAGGAACAATGGACTCAGTGTACTTAGGTAATTGTTTGAGGTGTGTGCATATGTATCCTTTGTGCTTGGTTTTCTGTTTCGCATGGATGAAATCACACATGGACCAAAGCAAAACATGCTAAAATAGTCCCCTACTATATAGATAGAATTGAAACAAATTTTCATTTTCAGAGCATGTGTTATAGCAGACCTGTCTGTAAGCCTAGTGATAGGCTATATAAGTCCAGGGTCAGCAGAACGGAGTATAGAAAGTATTATTGTCAGAAGGTTGGCCATGAGTTGAAGAATTCTTTGACCTTGGCTATGTGTGAAATAGGTAAGAGTGTGAAACATGCTTCAGTTCTGTGTGACCCATACACTTTGGTAGCAGCAGTGCCAATGTGGAAGAAAACAGGGCAGAGAGTACTCAGACTCTTATTGTTGTACCATATTGATTTATATATGTACATGTGATCTCCCTCAATGGAATGTAAGCTTCTTGAGTTTCACTTTGTCTTTGTACCCTCAGCATAATGCCAGGGACATAGGAGGTGTTTAATAAATGCTTATTGATTGATTAGCAAACTACAAACATTTTTATTTTTAGTACACCTGATGGACAATTTTTCTTCAGTGGTACAGTACTGGAGAATCTGAACCATATTCACGATGGCATATCTACTATAAATTCAACTGGAAGACATAAGGAAGTTGTACCTAATTGATTGAGGAATGGCTAAACAAATTATAGTACATAAATATATTGCATTATAACTCCATCATAAGAAATAATAAATATGAAGACTACAGAGAAACATGAGAAGGCTGAAAATAAACTGATGCAAAGTGAAGTAAGCAGAATCAGAAAAACAATATAAACAAATGTCTACAACAAGATGTTTGGACAAAAAACAAACAAAATGTGTTGAATGTGAATTATAATACTCAAATAGCTCCATAGAAGAGATAGGAGAATGTACCTCCCTTCCTTTTTTGTGATAATAGGGTACTGTAGGTGAGGAACCCTAAAAATAATGATATACTTGATTTATGTTTTGGGTCTTTTAACTGAATACATGATACCTGTTTTTTTTTTAATTTCTTGACCATAGGTAAATGAGTATCCAGAGAAGGAACAGACCAAGAAAGACCTTGCAAATTTCATAAGGTTGAAAGAACATCAGAAAGAGGTAGGTCCCCTTGGCAACCTCTATCAGTAAAGAGACTGCTGGAGCTGGTAATGGCAGTAACTGCATCTGATAAAGAGCCAACCTTGGCAAGTGGCCTGCTTGACTCAGGCCCCAAAGCAGATTAATCCATCAGGCTATATGTTGTATCCTGCATGGAGATAATCAGGCAGAGCTACAGAGTGACTCTATGGGTGATACCATACCAGGTGGAGATTTCATTGATAGGAGAAAAGGACTTCCAGAGCCAGGAGTCACAAGGTAACCCTAGGCTCCATATGTTTTCTACATATGTGCGTCAATACATTTGTGCTTTAATTTTGATCCCACTCTACCCAGGAAACAAGTGTATCATACCGTAGTGGATGGTGTGCCCCCAACTAGGGGGAGGTTAATTGATGACTACTGTCCTTGTTATTCCTTCTCAGTAAACTTCCCTTTGTAAAAATTAATTGATGCCATACTGGTGAGAGCTTGAGTAAGGGTAGTGGAAGCCACAATTTACCCTGTGAAACCTGAAGTCAGTCTCCCAATGCGGACTCAAGTTGCCAATGTAAATGGGGGTTCGGAGAATGAGCCTAGGATAGGTGCCGCTGTAGGTGAAAGCTTTGCCTAGATTAAATTTGGAACCCTTCTCATTCATGGGGACCCAATGGAGAGAGATTCTCTATACAGGACTCTTATTATTGGATACTCCAGTTTCAGGGATTCATTACAGGAAAAAAAATGAGCACTTTTTTCTTTTGGTTTAGACCACAGACAGTCTATTTCCCGTTGTGTTCTCTTTACAAATTGGATCAGTTTCTTTGAGATAATTTTTTATTGTTTAAATGCTTGTGTACTAAAAACTATTGTTTCATTGTACTAATTTCTTTAAGATCATCTGATTATTTAATTGTACATAGCTCATAAATATTCATTTGTTTTCTTTTTTACAAGTAAGCAGACATAGATGCTTGCATTATTGTGGGATTCTTATGGTCTGCAATTCATTAGAATAAGCTTTACTAATAATTCTAGAGATATTGAGTACTCAACCCCAAGTTTGTTATACCTTTTGCAACCTCATAAACATTTTAGGGTTTAACTGATCCTTTTTTCTTTCCTGTAAAACTGAACTTGCTTGTCATATTGTTGGGCAAATGTGGAATTCCATTGGGATGTCTGTGCAGTGGCAGGAATCGATTGAACAAATTTTAGGTGTCCTTTGATATAGGGATCCAGAAGAAATTTTCCCAGATTTTTAAGGTAGGTGACCTATGGTAGAGGAACACCTGGAGAATTTTTTATGTGTTCTGTGTAGAAAGGGGCACCTAGAGATTTTGGTCAGACCCCAGTTAGATAGTGTTGAGGGAATTGTGGAAAAATTTTTACCCAAGACTGTGATTTATCACCTGAGGGTAAGGGGCCCCCATCCCTACTTGGTAGATTGCAGCAATACTCTGCATTTGAAAGCCTCTGAGGAAGAGAGGGAATCGTCTACACAAACAGTTTGTATTTACACCGAATTCTAACTCAGTATTTAATAGGTCATCAGGTCTTTCACCTATTGAACCACCTGAAAAGTTTTCATCATCAAACAGTACAAGCCACTTAGTTAACATGACTAAAAAACAGCATCCAAAGTCCTGTATGTTAGATTAGAAGAAGGCAGAGACTATTGTATGTGCTCTGTACCACCCACCAGGAAGGGGGAATCTGCTAATGCCCTAGGACTGGTCCTTCAGTAGCCAATTCCCCTTTTATAAGAGATAGCTCTCTGGATGGGGGAATGGAAATGATATATTGGGAAATTAATGTGATATAAAAATAAAAGTTGGCAGTGAATTTTGAAGAATTATATTTTTTTTAGAAAGAAGTTGGAACTAAATAGAAAGTGTTCACCATACTCAATGAACATATCTTAGGCAGAATCCAAATGAAAAAAGTCTCCTGGTGCTCCTGTTTGCTCATAATATTGTGTTAATTGCATTGAATTCTGCAAAAGTACAAATCCTCCTTGATGAATTTCATAGTCATTTGAAAGGACCATTCCTTTCAACCACATACACTAAACAAACTAAGCAGGTGAAAAATGCTAATTCTGTAAATTATAACCTGCAGTTTTCCAGGCAGCCCAAGGGGCTTGTGCATCTATCTATCTATCTATCTATCTATCTATCTATCTATCTATCTATCTATCTATCTATCTATCTATCTATCTATCTTTATCTCTACATCTATATATATATCGGACAGCCTTGCAAACAGGTCCAGAAATAAGGAGATCAGGCTAGATTGCTTAAAGGAGATTATGCAGTGCTCTTCATAAGTGACTTGATACCACTGAACCCATATTTTAAAGCCAATATTCTCTCTGTGATGCCAGATTGGTGAGAATTACCACTTTAGGTGGCCCAAAGGAGAATTAAATGATTTTAGCAATGGTAACTTTCATGTGGGAATAGTGTAAAAGACAATGTTAAGCCCATATATGACTATGTCTATAGCTAACATTTGTATAGCACTTATTACGTGCCAGACTCTGTGCTAAATTCTTTACAATTATTATCTCATTTGATCCTCACAATAACTCTGGGCAATAGGTACTGTTATTATGCCCATTTTACAGATGCAGAAACTGAGGCAAACAGAGATTAAGTTATGTGCCCATTATCACACAGCTGCTAAATGTCCAAGGCAGTTTTTGAACTCAGGTCTCCCTGACTTTAGAGCCAGCACTCTGTCCACTGAGCATTTAGCTGCCCCAAAAGGAGGTAGATGGAGCATAGAGTGAGAATAAAGGATAAGTGATTAATTGCTAGAGGGTTCTACTTATACCAATGAAATATTTGGAGGATCCTTGATAGGATCTTGGTGGCAAGATATGGCATGGACCCAGAAGTGATGGAGATATTGGTATGTACCTCAGTGGTGGAAGTACCCACATTGACAGAACCATCTATGACTCCACATATTCCAGGACCTTGGCACTTACTGTGGGAGAAACCCCTGAATTCTCTTCTGCTTCTGTGTCTTCATTTATGGCTCTTATAAATATTATAAACAACTCCCACTAGAAGGCTATTTTTCATGCCCAAAGTAGAAATAATACATGTAATAGTTAATTGTCTGTAGTCACCTTGATGAAAAAAAGAAGAAAATATTTTGACTATCAAAACAATACTTTAAAGGGTAATCATGGAGCTTAATTAACATTCCTAAAATTACCAGCAGATCCCCAGATGAAAGTGAAATACAACGTGCAATTCTTTATATTAATGATCCCCATTCTAATGAGGTAATTAAGGGGGTTATCAGAACTCTCTAAATTTATGGTACAATGCATGGATAGGATTTTTAAAGCATATTTAAAAGTACAAGCTATTACCAAGTCTGTTTTCTAATTATGAAATATTTCTATGTCTGATGTTATAGATCATATAATTTATAACTCCTCCAGGATTACTGATTTGGCCTGGAATTTGGGAGAAAACAAGACTTTAACCTCTCTACATATTTGGCTTCAGATCTTGATTTTACTTTGTCAGTGTAGCTGGTCCTGGAAAAACCAAGTACATTTCTATTTGAGCTATGAATTTGCCACAGAAAGACAGCACTGCCTCACCCTGGCACATACAAAACGCCACCATTTTGGAGGAAATAAATCACTTTAATCTTACCGAATGTCAAAATTAGAGCTAAAGGACTGATGAAATATCAGAACTGGAAAGATCCTTAGAAGATCACTGAGTTCTAATTAGGACTCATAATTGAGGGTGGGAGAAGGAAATGTATATGACTTGTGAAACTATATAAGATAGACATGGTGGCATATGCCTGTAGTCCCAGCTGCTGGTGAGGCTGAAGCAGAATGGATTGCTTGTAGCCTGGAGCTCTGAACTGAAGTGAGGGTAAAGCTGATACGATATTTACACTACATCTAGCATAAGTATGGTGAACCCATAGAAGGTGCCAAGGGCCAGGGCTACCAGGCTGGAGGGGGGGGGGGGGGGCAAGAAAAACTATATGAGATAAACATATAGATGTTGTTATGGGAATTCAAAGAAAGGCAAGACCTTCACAATTTAGGAGGTTGGAGGTGACCAGAGAAGACAACAAAGGAATAAGCTTCTAATACAATGTAGTGAACTCCCTGAGAGCAGGGATAGTTTCATATGTTGTCTTTGTTATCTCCCAAGCATAGTTCCTGGCTCATAGTAAGTCCTTAATAAGTGCTCACTGAATGAATGAATTATATAATATATATTATATATTATAATATTTATATATATAATATAGTATATATAATATATAATTATATATTATATTATAATATATATTATATAATATATAATTATATATTATATTATAATATATATTATATAATATATATAATTATATAATATAAGGCACATTTCAACTGATGGAGAGGGGTAGGGAGGAGGGAGGAAATTCCAGGAAAAGTATGAGCTAAGGTTCTGACATAAGGCAGTGTAGGACATGTTTGGAGATGGCATGTGGCTTGTTTTGATTTGAGTATTGGATATGTAAAGGGGAGTATTGGTATGTAAGGCTGAAAGGGGAGGTCATGGTTATGGTCACAATGATGGAGGCTTACATTTTGATAATAACTCCGGGAGTCAGGCAATGGAAAGAGTTCTAGATCTGCAACTGAAGTATCTGAATTTGAATCCTGTCTGCCATTCACTACTAGTGTGACTGGACAAGTCATTTCACTTCTCTGGGTTTCAGTTTCTTCCTTGGTAAAGTGAGGGTCTTGAACCAGATGACCTCTAAGGCTGCTCACTCTAAAGCTATTTTTGTGGTCATTGGTGAGCTATTGCAGTTTTAAGCAGGAGAAAGATGTAATCAGCCTTGCACATTAAGCACATTCATATTCCTCTAGCAGAGAAGGATGGCTGGGAGCAGGGAGAGACTAGAGGCAAGGGGATCAATCAGCTTGGAAGCTATTGCAGAAGTTCAGATGACCCCTACTGAGGACTTAGCATAGGGCTATGAGAGGAAATAGGAAGGGGGTGGGTGAAAGATGTAGTAGCACTGACAGAATTTTGTGAAGGAGTGGATGTTGAGAGGTGGCACAGAGACAGAGAATTCAAAGATATTTTGAGCTGAAAACCTAGGAAAATTACAGTGTACTACATTGAGATCAAAGGGCTGAAGCAAGTGAAATCTTAGGGGAAAAAAGCACAACTGCAAAAGGTCTTTACAGTTATAGTCAAATCATTAAACATTTCTATGATAACATACTTTGGCAGCTGGATAATTGTAACATATCTTGATTAGAGAGTGAATCGTTGTGCATCTAAATTTTCTACAGTGGTTCTTTCTGTCTGATATTTGTTGCAAAACTGAAAGAAAACATGGAAGATCTTGTAATAAATGTAGTCTGCTTAATCCCCAGCAATCATACCCTCATCATTAATAAATTAAATAGTGAAGATATCAGAGCATGTTAAGTGAATCAAAGAGACTGCTGCCACTTGGCTTACTTAAATAGACCAAAATGCACCACCTTCAGATAATCCCACACCCCCAGTATTCTGTTCACTCCGGTGAGATGATAAGAGTTGGTGTTTTCTACATAGATTTATGGTTTACAAAGCACTTCACACAGACCACAAGGTCATAAATTTAGATGTGGAAAGAACATAAGAGGTCATATATTCTAATACCCCCCCCCATTTTACACATGAGAAAACTGAATCCCAGAGAGGTGAAGGGATTTGGCCAAGGATACATAAGTAGTAAAATACATTGGCAAGATTGACACTGAGACCTTGTTCTTCCAAATCCAGTGCTTTTCCCTCTGTATCTTACAATAACCTCGTGAAATAGGCACCACATCTCTAGCTATCTTCATTTTCCAGGTGGGAAAGCTGAGGCTCAGAAGGTTCAATGACTTGCCCAGGATTGATAAGTTGTCAGGTGTCTAAGTTAAGATTCAAATACAGTTCTTCCCTGACTCCAGATTCTCTGTTTTTTTCTTTTATCTCATGCTGCTTTCCCCAAGGGTATTATGGACTCATGGGCCTCATACATGGCCTCCTGAGCAGCAAGCAGGGCTAACTATAAAAAATAAAATAGAATCCTCAAGAGTGGAGGAATGAACTTTATGGATGTCCTGATTTTACAAAGATACTTAAACTAGGAATATCATGAAGGGAGAAACTACATTTAATCACAGTTACATGTTCAAGTATTTGTTGCATTCAGTGATAAATAAAAAACAAACTAGTTAAACGACAGCTGAGTATTTTTAAGTCAGTTATCAGACTAGTTGGGAAAAAGGGCAGTGAGAGGAAAGTTTTTGCTAAATTGACTTATTCTTTGACTGAATCAACAGAAAGAATAGAGTTTTGTCTCCTATGTGGCTAATTTCAACAACCAAACTAGATCAAGCTACTGGCTCAATCCATTTAATGTCAAAATCAGTCATTAAGTTGATAAAAAAAAATGAGTACCGGATAAGGGTTGTCTGTGGTCTCAGTTTAAAGCCCAACAAATTAAATTTTTCATGTTAGTAAATAGTTCTTGGAGGTTTTACAGAAAACAATGTTGCCATAATCTGTAATTTAATCAGTGAGTTCTTTCCACCAAAGCAGAGCACAATTGGTCTATAACATACTAGGCAAGCCTTAAGAAGTTGTCTGAGGCTCAGGGAGATTAACTGACTTCCTACAGGGTTATACGGCTAACAAATGTCCAAGGCGGGATTTGAACCCAGCTCATGTCAGTTCCCAGTCTAGTGTTTTCAAATATATTCTGAAAAAAAGGGGTGGGTATAAAGAAGAATATGAATCCTTCTGAAGCAGGAAAGCTTACAGGCAAAAAAAGACAACCACAGTAAAATAGAACAAAAAATATCACTCCAGGGGCTTTTAACAAACAGAAGAGAATATTAGAAATGAAAAGATCCTCAAGCCACAGTCGGACCAATTTTATCAGTAGGCAAACATGATGCCATTTCAAGAAAGCAAAAGGGAGAAAAGTTATCTGGGTATTTAGAAATTAATATGGACCTAAGAAAAAAGAGATAAATCAACTTCCAAAGAATAGCCAGTATAAGGAAAAATTAACATCTGCAAACCACAAAGTCTAGGTGATGAATTGTAGTTTCCAACAATTGCTTAAAGATCTGCCAAACACTAATAACACTGTTGGTAGAGCTGTAAATTTGTCAAGTTGTTCTGGAAGACAATTCAGAATCCTGGGAGAAGTCATTAAATAGTTTTACCCTTTGACCCAGAGATCCCACTCCTGGGTATATATCCCAAAGAGGCTAAAGGCAGAAAGAAAGTTCTTATATATGATAAAGTATCCACATTAGCCCTCTGTTGTAGCAAAGAACTGGAAACAAAATAGTTGTCCATTGATTGGGAAATGTCTAAATAAGCAGTAGTACATAAATGTGATGGAAGATTATGGTTCCAAAAGAAATAGAAAGTATGAAGAATTAAAGGAAACTTGGGAAGACTTATATGTAGCAAATAATATAAATGATGACAATGGTTAAAAGCAATTGAACTCTCATGAATTGTAGTGAATAATCTCACTTCTGGAGAAATGATAATGAGAGACATGTTCCTACCTTCCTTGGGGAGTAGGGGTAGGAAGTACTATGGATGTAGAATGTGCTATATATTTTCTGACTTGGCTACTATTATTGGTTGACTTTGTTTAAAAGATTTTTTATTATAATGAGAAGTTCATAGGGGGTGTTGTGGGGTTAAGGGAAAATAAGTGGTGTAGAAGCCTATAAACATTTAGGAAACAGGTAAAAATCAAGTTGCAGTAGGGAGAAGTGCTCAGCATTGCTGTGTAATGGAAGGAGTGCCAGACTGGAATCAAAGTACCTAGACTTGAATCCCAGTTTGATGTAGGCTAGGTATATGACCTTGGACAAGTCATTTCCTCACTGTCACCAAAAGTTTCCTCATTTGTAAAAATGAGGTGGTTGATCAGTAGTTCACATTCAATGGTCAACAAACCCATCAGGAGTTGGCAATGATGCACCAAGTGGTTCATGCTGAAAATTCTTTAATGATTCCTTAGGAAGTAAGTAGTTGCCCAATTATGTTACAAATGTACTATTTCTCTTTGACCACAAGCGTGTGCATGTGTGAAGCATCATGAGTTTGTTTCTGCAGTGATTCAAATCCGGAATGAACACAAACACAAAGATGTTGCTGTTCAGGCAGTGATCCTATCAAACTGAATGCTTCTGACTAAGAGCAATGTGTCCCTTCATTTTATCAACCTATCACCAATTGTTTTTCATTTTAAATCTCATTTTAATTTAATTGAAACCCCACCACAAGGATTTGTCATTTCAGCTCAAACTGATGATAAGACACATGTGTGTATCCCTATTTGTGTTCTTTACACTGCACCAGTGTAGCTCCTTTCACTCTCTAATGGCAACTCAACAGCTGTGATCAAGATGTGACAAATAGTTGGGTTTTTGCAGAGCAAAGGTCAGGCAGTTTGAAAACAGTATCATTGGACACACACCTCACTAGGCATCTTGAAACCCTCATCATCATGGACCATCACAAACTTCTGCAGAAAGAAACTTTAGATTACCTCTCATTGCAATAGTAAGGTTGTTTGATAAATTAAACTTTCCTTCTGTTTATATTACTATTCTTCTATGGGGTGGATTTTTAAATTAACTAATTGGAACACTGGGCATTCATTCAGTAAAATGTCTACGAGGCAAAGCCAGCTTGCCAGTGATAGAAGAAACAAAAGTCACATCTGAAGAATTCTTTCCTTGCAAAGATTAGTTTCCATAAAAATGTTGTTAAAAATGAAGCAACATATGCAATTTAACTTTAAGTATATTTGTCACTTAACATAATGCTTGTCATTAGACAGAAGAAAATGAATATTTTTATTAACTATTTTTCTTAATTGGTTAAATCACTGAACATAAAAATAATTAATTACCATCACTCCGCAAGACAGCTTGTAAAATTCTACAATTCTACTATTTTCTATAGTAAAATTCTACTAATTTAAGTGAACATTTTTACTTTTTTTGTTTTAATTCAAAATCCAGAAATAAACTTGGTGTGAAATCAGATTTAAGATTGTGTTTATCTAACGTTAGGCCAAAGTATTACACATTTTTGTTCAGATAAAAAGTCCAACATCAAAATTAAATGTATACATGAACATTATATTATGTTAAAAATATTTCAGGTTGTAACATATTTCATCAAACATATTTCTACAAGATTTTTTAAATGAAATTTTTAGGAGAAAGAAATTTAATATGATGACTTAAAGATAATGGCTAAGCATATAAGGTCTCACTGGATCACTTTTAATTCCTACAGAATGTCCCACATAAAATATTTGTAACTATTTTATAAGTAATATTATAATTTTATATTTCATTTTTATAACTGTAGTTAGAATAAAAGGTTATATTTTATAATTAAATTATATAATACAAATATTAATTTCAAGCTTTGGGGGGAAAAGCTTTTTGCGGGAAAACATTGCAGTTATTGTAAGTACTTAATGAATAAATCTAAAAGAATTAATAGTATATTAAATTACCCTGAGGGTTCACAACACATTTTGCTGTTGTTGTTGTAGAAAAGGGTTCTTAGAACAAAAAGTATTAGGAACCACTGGGCTAGATGATCCCTTATAACTAGTTTCAGAAGATTGTTAGATATAACTACTGCATCATGAAAAGCAAACAGAATTCAGAGTCGGGAAGACCTAGGTTCAGCTACTGTCCTTGTGACCTTAGACAAGTGAGTTAACTTCCCAATGCCCACAGGGAGCTATCTAAAGCTATAAGTTAAAAGATAGTTGCTGATCTGCATTGATATAGAGAGTTTCCATATAATGAATTCTGTACACTGATGAAATCACAAGTCTACATATAAAAAATAATAATAACATAGAAATATAATAGGTATGATAAATTTAATTTATGTGAATTCTCTCATAGATGAGGGAAAAGTAACCTGAAAACAGATTTCATAGTAATTAATGTGACGTGCTTTAGAAGATGTTAATAAATGCAAACTTTATGATTCTCTGACTTGTAAAAAAAAAAAAAGAAAAAAAAGAAAAAAATCTTGTAATGCTTTGAGCCTTGTAAACCTGTGTGCTTGTAAGGAGTTACCAAGTGACCTGAGGTTGGACAGGTTGAGGGTAGAGGTCACATAATGAAGTTGCCAGATTATTTGGGTGGGGGCAGTAAACCAGAATGAGACTTGAGAAGTCCCTTAAAGTGTACCTGGGCCCTTTGTGCATGGAGGAAGCCTCTGTCTTGGAGTTTGCTCTCCTTGGTTCTTCTGACAGTCACTACAATGCCATTTTCCCTGTACCTCATATTGCATTTAGCCTTCAGCACATTTTACTAGGCCACAGCAATTGTAGCCTCCTGTCCTGGTCCTTTCCACCCTTCTGTTTTCATTGATCTCATGCCTCCTGAAGTTGTCCTTAGTTCCCAGAAGATGGCAGTCATTCCCTTTCCCAGAGGATCAGCTCTTTTATAGAACCCCCTTGCTGAAGGTATCTCTATATTAGAAGCATGCTCTTGTATGTATTTAAATTCCCTCACCATCAGGCCTCACACATAAAGGGTCTTCCAGAGCTCAGATGTGTTTATTCCTGCACATTTCATAAATGGGACACCATTTCACAGTATAATTTTTCTTAGTCTAACTTTTTTGCCTTCTCTTAATGCCTGTGTGGTGTGCCCTTCCACACACAGATTAACACTTCCAGTGATTCTAATAGCTCTCCTCCATAATAAATTTGTTATCATTGTTGTTTAGTTGTTTCAATCATGTCTGTCTCTTTGTAACCCCATTTGGGGTTTTCTTGGCAAAGATACTGAAGTTGTTTGATATTTTCTTCTCTAGCTCATTTTACAGATGAGGAAACTTAGGCAGATTATGGTTAAATGACTTGTCCAAGGTCACACAGCCAGTACATGACTGAGGCCATATCTGAACTTAGGTCTTCCTAATTCTAGGGCTAATATTCTATTCACTGTACCATGTAGCTGCTGCCATTATCACTTTTTTACCTAAGGCATCTGGGCAGAGGTATTCAAATTGCCCAAGGCTGCTTTCCAATATATCTAGCAGAAAAAAAGAGGGAGTTATATATTCCCCCCACATTACTATATGCCAGGCAGAGAGAGAGAGAGAGAGAGAGAGAGAGAGAGAGAGAAACACTGCATAATAATAGGACACATTTCTATAATTCTATCCAAAGTTTACAAAGTGCTTTGTTTTGTCTCCTAATCACTATGAGAATGGAAGTATTATTACCTCAATTTTATGGATAAAGAAACTGAGGCTCAGAGAGGTTAAGACCTTGTACATGTTCACATAGCTAGTAAATGTAAAAAGCCAGGATTCAAATCCCTGATGTCCTGAAGATTACAGCAGTTCAGAAAAAAAACAGAATGAAATAAACCTTGGTGTAGCTGAATGACTTTGAAAAGTAGCAGGTAATAGAAAACTTCCAAAATGTGAAGCAAAATGATCCCAGTTCTTACCATCTTGATGTGTGAACCTAGTAATTAGCAGGATGAGTCGTGTGGCTACTTTTCTTTGTGGAGCTTATCGGAATAAAGCCCTTTCATTTTCTTCAAAGGGTTCTCTGCATTTGGATGAGTTACATGAGTAGTAAGCAAGATGAGAAAGAGGTCTCTTGCATTTATTACAAAAGCCTTTTTTCAAATAGTAAAAGAGCTTTAAAGGCAGTGAGTGAAGAGAAGGTAATAAATCTATTTTCTGACTGTCATCATGCATTGGCTCTAATGTAGGCATTCACAAGAGTATTTGGGTCCACATTCCTCCCAAATGATAATGCAGAAGTGGTGAGTGACATGTTGATCCTGGGCTATCCTTTTTGCCTGTACCGTAAATTATAAACTCTAGCTTGGCAAGCAAAGCCTTCCACAACCTGTCACTAGCCAACCTTATCTCATGCCCTTCCCTCTCAGGTATTATACCTTGGTGAAAAACTGGAATACTCACCCTTTCCTTAATGTATCCTTCCCATCCCCGCCTCAGTGCATTTCATTACCTCAATCATTACCTTAGAATGTCTTCCCAGCCCCACCTTCCCCTCTATGTGCTGCTCATCCTGGTAGCCTCCAATTCTGCCCTTTCTCCAGCCATTTAGAAGTGATCTCTCTCTCCTCTAGCCCCTCAGAGCAATTTCTAATTTTTTTATGCACTTAGCATTTATTTCACATCATAGTTACTGCGTATATATATATATACATATATATACATATTTGATTTCATATTATGGTTATGTTATAGATTATGGGCCTGTTGGAAGTGGGACCTATGTCTTTCTTTGTAGCTCCTCCCACACGTAGCAGTGTCTTGCACATAGCGGGTACTCAATAAACATCTCTTGAATCAAGTTGAATTGCTATTATGGCACAAAAGGAAGTATATGGACTCTTTAAGGGGTAGCATCTTGTGAGGTAAGGGCAGTCAGGTGTCTGAGCTGGATAAAATGGTAGCATAGTGGATAGAGTACCTGGCCTGGAGTCAGGAAGATTCATCTTCCCTAGTTTAAATCCAGCCTCAGACACTTACTAGCTGTATGGCCCTGGGTAAGTCGTTTCATCCTGTTTACCTCAGTTTCCTCATCTGTAAAATGAGCTGGAGAAGGAAATTGCAAACCACTCCAGTATCTGCCAAAAAAGCTCCCAATGGAGTCATGGAGAATCAGAGATTGCTGAAACAAATGAGCCACAGCAAAAATATTCGGAGGTGGCACAATCAAGGGAGACCTAAGCATTGGAGAAATAAATAGAATCACCTATAAATTCATAGAAAGAACCATCAACTAGTATTCACAGGGAAGTACTAGAAACAACAGAAACCATTTAGGGCTGTAGTGATTGGTGTCATAGTTCCATGGCACTATTCAAAAAGTAGAGTATCTATTTTCTAAAGATACCACATGACACCATGTGAAGAAGGCACTATGGAACTGACATACCAGGGCTAAGCCAGAGAGCCTGAGGCTGGTAGATGGTACACTGGATAGAGTTCTGGACCTGGATTCAGGAAGACTTGAGTTGAAATATGTCCTCATACACTTAGTAGTTGTATGACCCTAGTTAAATCAGTTCTCTCTTCCTCAGTTCCCTGAACTGTAAAATTAAGATAATAATAGCAATCTCCCTCTCACTGTTGTGAAGATTAAATGAGATAATATCTGTAAAGTGCTTAGCAAAGTGCCCGGCACCTAATAGACACTTAATAAATGCTTATTTCCTTCCTCCCTCACACCTTCCTTCCTTCCTTCCTTCTTTTATTCCTTTCTTCCTCCTACCCTGCCTTTCTTCCTTCTTCACTTCCTCCTTCTCTTTCTTCCTTCCATACATCCTTCCTTTCTTCTCATCTATTGCATACCCTCCCTATGTTCCCATGACCTTTCCACATATTTATCAAAATGTCCTGTGTCCCTTGTTCAAAATTCAACAAACATATTAACTTCCTTCTGTTGGCTAAGCATTGACCCAGGCCCTGAGGAGACACAGACAAAGACCAAACAATCCCTGCCTTCAAAGAGATTGCATTCTACTGGAAGAAAATAAGAGTACATAAGTAAGTAAATATGAAATACAATAAATGTAATCTTTCTTTACTAGGCACTGCCTTGTCCCCTATTCACTCTTTCATTTATACTTAACATTGAACTGTTGAGATTCTTCTGTTTTAAGATAAAGTTTCCAAAAGTTTTATCTGAACCAAGACAACTCCCATGTCCACAACATTCCTCACAAACTGTATTAATATAGTTACTCATGAGCCCCAGTGGCAGGTCATTTCTCTCCAAAATGACAGGATTGATGAGTGTTCACTCTAGCTGAATAAGCCATGTCAGGGTAAGCTGGGCAAAAGCTGAAGTGATCCCTAATGTAAAAACTTCTGGGGGGAAAATGGACAAAACCTGAGGAGAAAATTATGTGGAAATAGCTCCTGAAGCCAGTGGGCTCCTCATTGGACTACTCATTCATTAGGGTGCTAGCTACACATTTAGAGAAAAATAATCCCATTCAAGGAAGCCAAGTATCCAAACATGTGGCTGATATCAGGAGATGGACAATTCTACTGGAAAGGCTATTTGCTGTGAAGATAACTGGGCAAAAAGGGATATGGTACAAATTGCATAATACCTGCTCCTTAAAATCTGCACATTGATGGGGCGGCCAGGTAGCACAGCGAGTAAGAGCACCGGCTCCAGTGTCAGGATGACCTGGGGATCAAATCCGGGCTCAGATACTTAGCACCACACCCAGAAATAACTAGCCATGTAACCTTGAACAAGTTACTTAACCCCGATTGCTTAAAGATAAATAAATAAATAATAAAAAAATAAAAAAATCTGCACATTGGGACCTACTAGGACAGAGATAGAAGTTGATTCAGTCCATCAACCAGTTGCTTTGTCTGTACAAATTCCAAGCTGCTGGTTTGACTACCATAGTCCCTGAAAAGATAGGCTGTCTGCCTGGTAGAGCATCCCCACACATTGGATTTCCCTAAAAAACTACTGAGAAAAATGTTTCCATCAGGACTACTATTGAGGACAAAAATGATAGTCTGCAATAAAGGTGAATATTTGATAGGGAGCAGGGGACCTGAGAGAAACTGGAATTTGTCTGAGTCCAGGGAATTTACTATGTGTGCATCAATCACTTTTGTTTCAATATGATTTCACAATTTTTAAAGTACTTATGCTTACTTCTCATGTGACTCTCAGAGGAGAATTTCTTTTCTCAACAAGCATTTATTAAACACTGACTATTTGTCAGCCACTGTGCAAAGAAAAAAGTAAGAGTTGCTGTCCTCAAAGGAGAGAGCTCTAGCTGGGGGTGGGGAGTAGAAGTATGCATTTAGAGCTATTATTTTATATATAAATAAGTACTTCGTAAAGATCTATTCAATTGAATTGAATCCCCACTACAGCACATTTATAGGTATAAATAAAATAGATGCAGGGTGGAGAGAGGAAGACACTCCCAGCTTGTGGGAGGCACATCCAAGGTAGGCAAGAATTAATGAAAGAAAAGTCCTTTATAAGTTGTACCTTTATTAGATGTTTAACGTGTGCCAAGTACTGGTAAGAGTTGTACAGTCATAGAATTATGGGATCATGGACAGAGAGTTGGATGAGATCTTAAAAGCCATCAATTCTTAGCTTCTCATTTTATAGATGAGGAAATGAGACCCCAGAGTTGTTAGGTGACATGCCCAATAGCATACAGCTGGTTGGTTACCTGCTGACCATCTCCCACCAATAGGCCCTGGGAGTGTGTAAATCCAAGCACAAGCATCTTTCCAGAGGACTGCTGCTGTGAATAGCTTTAAGGTTTTGATCACATGGTATAGTGAATTTTCTATTTATTCAACAACAAACTAAAACAAAACATTCACATGAAGCAAAGTTCAACATTCACAGTGATATAACATAACAACTTACTACTAAAGTGACCACCTAGTTTTAAACAAAAGATATTCAGGATACAAAGTACAAAGTTCTCCTATTCCTAGGTCACATTGTCTTATTCTCTTCAGTCAGAAAGTCTTCTTTCTTCTTGATTGGAGACTAACTTCCAATCATTCTAAACTTAATCATCCTTAAGGGGTGCAAAGTACAAAGTTATTCTACCCCTAGGTCACAGTAAATCATGATCTTGTCAGTCAGCACTAAGTACCCAAGGAAAGGTCCTTTCATCTTGGCTTGAGGCTGGCTCCCAAATTCCATGGTTCTTCTTCCATGCTCCCAGCTCTTGCCTGAATTCACCCAACCATCACCTGGATTCACAGGTAGGTAGCTCTCAGCTCCTGGTCCAGCTCCTCATCCAATTCTTGTTCCATATTGAAGTTCATGGTGACCAGTCCACCTCAATCCCTTCACAGTTTCTGTTTCTGGGAAGACAAAGCTTAACAGAGCCACAACATTCATACACGTTGTTGGCACTATCATCTCAATTCACTTTTTGCCTGTGAAATCAACACAAGTCAACAGACAGGGTGCTTCTGCCTGACAAAGTAACCTAGTTCAACAGATAGAATGTTTCTATCTTACCAAGTAACACAAATCAACACAGAGAGAACAGAGTGCTGATACCAAAAATGTTCTCCCTCTCAGTTCTGCTCAGTCGTAGCTGTGCTCCAGCTTTATATGTCATCAGCTCCTCCCTGTTCTACCCACCTCTTACTCCTTCCTGTTCTGGTCTTTGGCAAGTCCTTCCCACTGTAGGCTTCACAGGTTCTGTTTCTAACAAAGACTTGATATAATCATGGGCAAGGTTCAAAGACACTTGAACTGAAACAAGGTGCTAAATACTTAAATAACTGAAACAAGGAGCTAAATACTCCTTTGCTTTCCATTACAGAGTGGCAGTCCATACTCCCCCCCGCCCCCAAGTCCTGCTTTAAGCTCATCCCTCACAACTATCATCTGGGGAAGCAACTCCATTGAGAATGGGGGAAGCCATCTTTACCAAATGCCCCACACAGTTCAGGCAAGCTATCCTGCTGGAAGGGAGAGAAGGTGTCACCAGACACCATCTTGAGAAGTGACCCTAAGGAAGATGCAGCCTGGCAGCTTTTCCTGCAGAGGCTAAAATCACAGCTAATGAAGACCCAGCAAAGAAAGTTCTTGCCACCAAAATCCTTGGCACTGTCGATTGGTTTAGTCTCAGAAACTGAAATGATTAGGGAAAATGACATTAAGGAAGAGGTATTGTCATCTGCATTGTTAATGTACCCTAAGGACCTTTCCAACTTATTTGCCCCTAAAATATCTCATGTATGCTGTATCCCACATTAGAATGTGAGCTCCTTGAGATCAGGGACTGTCTGACTTTTCTATTTATATCTCCAGTGATTATCATAGTGCTTTGCATATAGTACTTAATAAATTCTTCATTCATTCAAAGTGTTAGAGGCAGAATTCCTACACAGGTCTACCTGATTCTAGGTTCAGCCCTCTTATCTACTACACCATAGGATACACAGGTTAGGATCTGTCCCACTGGAGAGAGAACCCACACCAACAAGATCAGACTCCTCCAAGTGCACAAGTATTGCCTACTAAAGAAAATACAACCTCCTTAGACTGGGTGGTAGTCAGGATAAATAGTATTATCCTGTATTTTGTAGGTGAGGAAACTGAGCTTCAGAGAAGCAGCAGGGCACTGTGGGAAGAGTTCTGCCCAAGGACTGAGAAGGCATGACTAAATTCCAGCTCCATCATTTACTAGCATGTCAGTCACCTCCTCCTCTCTCAGCTTTAGTTTTCTTACCTGTAAAATGGGGATCATAATATTTGCACACCCTGGCTTTTGTGAGTGCCCCATAAATGTGAGCTTTCATTAAGCAGCAAGTGGCTAGACTAGGACTCAAACCCATATCTCGGTGGTCCTTCAACTCAACATATTTCCCATCCACATTGATTTCTCATTCACATTTTCTTTTTGTAGCCCTGGTAGGGAGGGAAAGTAAGACATGAGAGAAAGTTTCCTCTTCCCTCTACCCTACTTTCTCCCTGCCAGTAGCACGGAATAGAGAAAGGAGTTCTTGTTGTTGTTTTGTCATTTTTCAGTCATTTTTTACTTGTGACCCCACTTGGGTTTTCTTGGCAAAGATTCTGAAGTAATTTGCCATTTCCTTCTTTAGCTCATTTTACAGATGAGGAAATTGAGGCAAACAAGGTTAAGTGGCTTGCCCAGGGTTATACAACTAGAAGTATCTGAGGCCAGATTTGAACTCTGGAAAATGTCTTCTTGACTCTAGCCCTGGCATTCTATCCACCGTGCCATCTAGCTGCCTTAAGAAGCTTTGCATTAAGCTCATTTGACTTGTAAGTGTAATATTATTGCATCCGGGGCCCTCAGAGATTCAGTCTCTACTTGGTGCGAAGATGGCCAAATCGTAGGCGTTGCCAGGATGTATGAAATGTGCCTAAGAGTGAGAGCTGGAAAGAAGCATCCCTCCTGAACAGCAAAACCATCACATTGGAATGTCTCAGGTCACAATGGAAATTCAGAAATGATTATTGAGTGTGGCAAAGTTAAAGGTTGAGGGTAGTCGGGGGCAAAGAAATGCCAGTGGGGAGAGTGTGTGACTCATTGAGCTCAATCTTTCACTCAGTTAGGAAAAGATATAAAAACATTTTTTTTTCCTAGATTGAGGCCTTTGATGACAGTCCCTTCCAACTTCATTTTCTTCACTATATTTACAACTACATTTTCCATTTCCTTTTACTTGCCTTAGCCTTTTTTTTCTCTCCTCCCAATAAAAAATGCATAGAATGCCCTTTGGTTTCCTTCCCTGTCTTGTGAGTGAGTTGTGTCTGTAATGTTTTCCTGGCTTGAATTGGATGATAATGTTGGCACTCGGAAATGCTATTCATGTTTACCTCCCTGGCTAGCCTGCAGAGTTTGTAGCACTATCTAAGACTACTGGAGAGGAGATGTTGATTGAAAAACCATCTTGGCCCTGCTTCTGGTGAGCACAGGGACAGTTCAATAGCCCAGGAAGTGAAGGAGGCCAGGCAGTCTCCCTGGTGACTGGATAATGTCTTCATGATGAAGCTCATTGTCAGTTTTCATCAAAATGAAGAAAAGGCCCCTTCCGTAATAATGATCAATGGATTCTTTAATATAGCTTGTGTTATAGTGTGGTTCAGCAGCAAAATGAACAGACATTTCTGAAGAGTCTACTATGTACCAGTATGTGTGGGAGGCAGCTTGGCATAGAGGAGAGAGAGCTGACATCAGAGCCAGGAAGGCCTGGATTCAAGTGTGGCCTCTGGCACATGGTGCTTATGTGAATCTGGGCAAATTGCTTAACCTCACAGTGATCCAGACAACTTCTGCAGACTCTAAGTTGCAGAGAAGGTGCCAACTTGCACTGGAAGAGGGAGTTTTCTCAACTGGAACTTCTCTAGACCAGTGAAATCACAGTCTAATAATTGCTGTCCCCAATCCTTCCACTATATGTATGGCACATAGCTGTAACTAGGCATTTTTGTACCTAGACAAGTAGCATAGGCCAAAATGCTTCCAGGTCAAATGGCACAGGAGGAACCCTCAGATGCTTCTGGGTAGACTGCCAATAGGCTAGAGAGAAGTTCACTTGAGATTTGGATTCTGATAGGGTAGAGGAAGTGCATGCCATATGGTGGCATCCTGTTTGAACAAATTATCCTAACTAACCAGGTGCTAAACTCAGTTGTTTCTATGCTTGTCAGAGAGTTTAAGTGCTTTTGGCCCTTTCTAAATGTTGGTGCCCTGGGGCAAAGCTATCCTTATCCCACCCTAGTTACAGCTCTTTCTAGGTGCTTGTGAGAAGACTAACCTAAAATAGTCCCTGCCCTCAAGTTTCCAGTCTTCCTAGGGAAGAGGGAAAATGCCATTCCATTATGAACCAGACTCTTCTCTTCAAGGGAAGAATGGAAAGGACATTCCACCAAGTCTCCAGCCTGGTCTCCTGCCCTGGGAGAAGGGTAACCATTCCTTTAGCTCCAAGCACTTGTCTCCTAATCTGAACTACCTAAGGTCCTGGCTAAGGCCAAACCCCTATGGACAATGAACCCCTTTCCTCTCCCCCACTATCCAGTCCCTTATTCCCATTCCCCTTCACTAACTTCCTCTCGTATCTCACTCTAAAGCTACTCACCCTTTCCATTGTGTTCTATAAAATGCCTGCTGCATAAGCAACAAACTTGCTTTCGTCTTAAGTCTTTACCTTTCCAACTCCTTCCATTTTCTAGCCTTCACTGAAACAAGGCTCCTTCTTGATCACATGGTCTCCCTGGCCCCCCCCCCTTTCCAGTTCTGGCTACACTTTCATTCGCCCCAACTCACAGGTAGAGGTGAGGGAGTTGAAATGCCCCCTGTTCCCGCTTCAAGATTCTCTATCACTTACACAAAGTAACCTTTCTTTTGAGTGTCTCTCCATTCATATCTACCAATCAGAATTCTGGTACCTATGGTCTACTAACCTCTAAGACACTCCCATTCTTTCTTAATGACTTTGAACCTAATTCATAGTCTTCCTCAACTCCTGATCTTATATTAGGGAACTTCAACACACACACTGATAGTACCACGAACATCTTAACCACCAAGTTCTTCAAGGTATTAATTTCTTATGATCTATTAATTTACTCTACCTCAGACACACAGAGAGATGGTCTTACCCTTGATCTTGCCATCACTCACAAATGTACCACTTTGATTTCATGAACTCTGAATCTGTTATCATTGCACCTCTTTCTTTGCCTTGTAACCCCAAATGCTATTTTCATTCACACCATCACCTCCAACCCCTCAGTTCTTTCCCAGATCATCATCCCTACATTAGTTACACTTTCCTCCTTTCCTCATCTTGACCCTTTGGTCACCTAGTTCAATTCTCCACTGTTCTCTTTTCTTGAATCCCTTATCACTTTATCATGTCAAATAGTTTGTCCTTCAAAATCTCAGCTTTGGATCATTCCCACCATCTGCTGACTTCATTCCTACACTGTGCTGCTGAATGAAATTAGAGAAAATCATAAAACTATGCTGACTGGGCCTACTGCAAATTTATGTTACATAACCTCAACTGGGTCATTTTTGCAGGAAGGAATCCTTTCCACCTCCTTAATAACTTACTCTTCCACTCACCACAGTAACTCTTCCAAACCTTTTCATCCTTCCTCCATGTCTCAACCTGCCCTCACCCTCATATTTTACTGAAAAAAGTGAGGCCATTTGTGGAGGCCCCTTTTTTACTCTCTTTTTCATTTCCTGTCACCCATAATTTATCCTCTTTAATACACTGTAAGTTCCTTGAGGGTAGGGATTTTGTCTTATTCATTTTTTTCATCTCACATAGGCCCTTAGCCTTATAGTACATAGCAGCAGGCTGAAAAACTGTTGAAAAATAAATGTAAAAGAACTTGCTACTCCCTTTCAATATTTGTATTTGATTCATAGAGTCACAACATCCTTGGTCAGTGTCCCCATTCCAAGTCTACTTCTTCCCACTACATTTCTGTATTCCCATATTTTCTCCCTTCCTCTTCTCTAACCCTCCCTGTTGAGAGCTACTGTAGTATACCACCTCTCCTCCCTCTCTATTCTTAACTCCATCTGGACCTCTGCCTCACTGTCTGCTCATACCTTCTTCTCTTTTCATTCCTTCCCTTGTTCTTTCATTTCCTTCCCTCTTTCTCCTGTTCAGCCTCATTCTTTCTAAGTTTCCCTCTTGTTCCTTCTTTGATTCCTTCTGTTGTGTCTATCTGTCTCTCCCTCCCTCCCCATTTCTCCCTTTGCATCTTCCTGACTCTATTCTCAGTTACTGGCTTCAAGGTTTTCAGCAAAGTCACCCCTTAGTGCTCCCCCTCAGTCTGGGAGGGGGACCTCAGGAGGGAGGTCAGTCTGAATGAATAACAAGGCTGAACCATAGACCAGTTCTGAAGTAATGTAGCTTTTTTTAACCTCCAAATGAGTGCACCCACTAGGTTTATGGATAGGGAGTAGAGTTCAGGGCTGTCTAGCCTAGAGAATACTTATATATTCCAACAAATACTGTAGAGATGGCTCTGCAGATGCTTCAGCTGTAGGTCTTCACTTATGATTATTATTTCCCTGGTTCCCATCATTAATTTGCTTAGCAAACCTTTTTGAATAGATACAGATCAAATCCAATTAGATGAGAAATAGTAATAGCTTTGTTTTCTTTCCTCCAGCTAAACCCACCTAAATTCCTAAGCCATAAGGAGATGCAGGGGCTTAGCAGAGTTAAGAGGCATGGCTGGGTAATAAATACATTGTACAGTAGAAACAACACAGGATTCAGAGTCGTGAGGTGTGTGTTTGAGGCCACTTACTAACCATGTGACTTTCCTCTCTCTGGTCCTCAGTCTCTTGGTCTGGAAAATAGGGGGATTGGACTGAATGGTCTCTTAGGTCCATTCTTTCTCTAAATCAATGAGAACCTTCCTCCAAGGAAGCATTTATAGTCCTTCTTTTTACTTACAAATCTACTGCAACAAATACTGGGGTATTTGTCCCTTTCTCTCCCTCTCTTTTTGGGATATCTGGGAAAAAGAAAATATGTCCACCCTGTGAATGGCAACAGGTAGGACCAGTAAAAGAGGGACTGAAAAATGGAGAAGAACGAGAGAGAAGAACCAGAGAGGGAGTCAGTGGCAACCCATCCCCATCCAAGAAGATGACCGCGAGTTTTCATCTTCTTCTTATAGCAGTAAGATGACATTGAAAAAAGGGAAGGGAAGGAAAGAGGGCAGGGAGCAAGCATTTATTTTGCACCTAATATGTGCACTTTACAAATATTATCTCATTGAACAGTCAGAGGCCTCTTAAAATGGGCCTTCATCTGACTTGAAAAACCCGTGGACCCAGTTGCCATCCTGTAGAGTCATTTAGGAATGGCTTAGAGGGAAAGTTGGAGGGAAAGTATGATGCCCTTAGTCCCCTTCTCCATTTTGAGAGGTGAGGAGCAAAAGGGCAGCCATACCTAAATATGTATGTGTGTACACATACACATATACACATGGGTTACATATATACATACTTAATATATATTATATACATATATATACATACTTAAATGTATATATGTGTGTATACACATATCTATGTAATTGGAGCTAAGAGGGACTCATGCCAAGCTCTCTGTTTTGTCTTTCTCCTTTAAAAAATTCAGAATTTAACAAAGAAGAAATAAAACAAATATTTCCATGTATTTTGTTTCTCTTTCTACCCAAACCCTCCCCCCTCCTAAATTCTCCACCATCTTCCAAGCCCCTCAGTCTCAAACCTAGGTGTCATCCTAAACACGTCTCTGTCATGCCCCATATAAATTCTGTTGCCAAGCCTTGTCAATCATTCCTTCATAATAATCTCTTGAATATACCCCCTTGTTTTGTCTGACATTATTACTCTTGGTTCAGGCCCTCTTCACCTCAAACTTGGATTATTTACAATAGCCTACTGTTTACTATCTGCTACAAGTCCCTGTTCCAGTCTCTTTTCCATTTAGCTGTCAAAGTGATCTTCCTAAAGCCTAGGTCTGACCATATCATCCCCGTCCTCACATACACACTCACTAAATTCCATGCTCAAATATAAACTCCTCTTTTTGACTTTGAAAGCCCTGCCTGACCTTTCCAATCTTCTTACACATGGCTATCCAGTGAACCTGGCCTCTTTGCCATCCCTCAAACAACACTCGCCATTACCCAACTGAGCATATTTCTGGTTATCTCTCCTGCCTGGAATGCTCTCCCTCCTTATCTTTACCTCCTGGCTTCCCTGTCTTTCTTAAGGTCCCAGCTAAAGTATTACTTTCTACAAGAAGCCTTTTCCCAGCCCCCTTAATTCTAGTGTCTTCCTTCTGTAGATTATTGCCAATGTATCCTGTGGATAGCTTTTCCCCCCATAGTTGTTTGCATGTAGTCTCATTCATTAGACTGAATTCCTTGAGAGCAGGGCCAGTCTGTTGCCTTGATTTGTATCACTTAGCAAAATTCCTGGCACTTATTACAATTTTATTGAGCAATTGATCAATTTACTGAGGACTGATGGTAAAATCTGCCTCTTCCTCTCACTAGAGAGGTGGTGGTTCATAGGTATAGTATGAGACAGACATTGCTACACACATTCAATGTGTTATTTTGTTTTGCTTAAATGTATTTTTTACTTACCAGAAAAGGTTCTATATGAGTTAGGGGAGGCTTTGGGAATCAAAAATACCATTATTAGAAAGCATCAATTGTTCATTTTTTAAAGGAAAGAAGAGGCAAAAAAGATAAACTATTTTGAATGACTTTGGAGTGAGGATTAGTTTGCAATGACCCCTAAAACTCATTGAGTAGGCAGTTACCTACTTCACTGTTGCCTTAAACCATTTCCTTAGAGACCAAGAGTTTAGGGATCTTGCAAATGCAACACCCCCTCTCAAATCAGGGTTAAGTGACTTACCCAGGGTCACACAGCCAGTAAGTGTGAAGTGTCTGAGGCAGGATTTGAGCTCAGGTCCTCCTGACTCCAGGGCCAGTGCTCTATCCACTGTGCTGCCTAGCTGCCCCTTCCTTTCTCTTAAGAGTCCATCTTTCCACTGGTTTATTCAAGTCCAATTTTTAGGACCACCCAAATAGAGAATAGGGCTTGTTCTGTTCCTACTGGTAATATTAAGCTTTGAGCTATAATTTTCCAAAACCCATTGCAACTGATTCCCACACCCACACACACTTCTTCCTCTTTTGCTGTATTCCTTTAGATTCTAAGGCAAACAGGGGCCCAATCAAATACAGGTATATTCAAAAGTTGAGGTTCCTTCATGGAAAAAAGAATGAAAGCTGTAGCAATCCAAGCCTTTACATAGCACAGGGATATTCATCTTTTCCCCCTTTATTGAGAAAAAAGAAAAAAAAACACAGAAGGGATTCAGTGAAAAGGAAGCAGAAATGTCTTATTACAAAAACCCGGGACCAGGAAACACTGGGAAAAATAAAGACCCCGGTGAGTAATCAGGGTGTGGGTGAAAAGATTTTGTATTGAGCGGAATTATCAAGCGCTGTGAGAAAGTGGGGGGAGAGGGAGAAGGAGGGAGGGTGGGAAGGATGGAGAAAGAGAGAGAGAGAGAGAGAGAGAGAGAGAGAGAGAGAGAGAGAGAGAGTGAATATGTATTCCTTTCATCAGGAAATGCCTATGAGTACATTCATGGCAAAGAATTAGAAAAACACAAATCACAGCAAACAAAAGCTTGCCTTGTGCTTAGCAGAATACACCCACCAATACAAATGGAAGTGAAACATCACCTTATACTTTCAAGGTTTGAAAAACAATAACCCCCAAACTTCCTTAAGGGATCCTTTGGCAAGAAAGACTCATGAACTCCCAAGTTTGACAGAAAAAAATGACTGACTCTAGACCCTTGCAGTTCAACATCTGGACAATCAATTCAGTCAATCATCCAGATGGTTTGCTTGTAAGAATGCCAAATATGTGGGTTGATTGAAATTTGTCTGAATTTGGTGCAGGAGAATGGCAGAATTCTGCAAAGGGACTTAGAGATCATCTAGTCCACCTCCCTCTTGCATTTAGCACAGGAGGAGACTGAGGCCCAGAAAGATAAAGGGATATGTCCAGGGTCATGCAGTGGTAGAGGCTGGGCTAAGACTCTGGGTATCTAAAGGATGAACATATAAATGCCAAGGTGGGGGAACCCCTCAATTTAATAGCCAGTATAAGAGTCCAAAGAAAGTTTAGTATTAGAAACTGTTTCAGTCTTAGTCATTTTCAGCACCATTCCTCTTTCCCTGGCCAGCTGTTTTATACTACCCGTAGCTCCATCTAGATCAGCTAAGCAGAAGAAGGCAAAGAAAAGAGGAGCCAAAATCCAAGCCCTGGACCAGTAGACTCTGAAGTAAAAGGGAGTGAATGGAGCACTCTAGGAGCATTCAGGAAGAAAACAAAGGTGAACTGGTCATGGAGGAGTAGACAAAGGTCCAGGTGATCGATGCCTCTGGGAACTCTCCATGGTATCTGCTTCAGGCTTTCTGCCCCTGCTCTTGTCCATCCAGGCAGTATTCTTAAGGGAGTCTGTCATGATTTTCTAAAACTCCTAACACAAAGGCAATCTTGAATCACTTCTAATTCTTTTGAGCAAATCTTTGGCAGCGGCTGCTTAGGAACAGAAAAGTGTGCCTCTGTTAAGGCCCTTCTCTGTTGCTGTTTGTTAATCATTCTTCTGGTCTTAGGTGATTGGCATGTCGGTGAAATGAGAACTGTCTGTCCCTTGTTGTTTCCTGGTGTCTCCATGTATGATGGTCTTAGGTATTCTGGATAGGTTAAAAGGCATGATCTGTGGAAAAGAGGTCCATACCACAGCATGGAATGTGAAATACCTAGAAAAGTACCCCCAAATGTGCCCCTACTGTGCCTTTTGTACAAAGGCCATGACAAATTTTGCCAACCTTTTTGGGTGACATGATATCTTGTATTTTGCAAAGCATTGGCCTATATTACATCTGAGCATATGTGTGCCAAATGGGATCTGAAAGTCAGTTTGATTTGAATTACAGAGCCAGAAGAACATCGGAAAGCTAAAAATACATGTGGGTTGTCTTGCTGTACCAGGAACTAGTAGATAGCAAGATTCAGTGCATGCTGACTTGGGTAGGCCAGGCTCCTAACTCCCTGACTCTAGCTTCTTGGGCTCATTCTTTACCTGACATTCCTCAACTCTGAAGTCTGGAAGCAGGTATAAATCCTTCACATGGTGGTACAGTATAAAGAATGCCCAGTTTGAAGTTGGAGAACTTAGGTTCAACCCAACTCTGTTTTGAACATGGTGGCACATGCCTATGATCTCTGATACTTGGGGAGGCTAAAGCTGGCAGGTGTACTGAACTTGGGAGTTCTGAGCTGCAATGGAACTAAAGCTGATCAGTGGCCTGTGCTGAATCTGGGGAGGAAGGAGGTTGGGGCTAGGATTCCAAAGGATAGGTCAAGTTCAAACTTCCTTGCTTATCAATGGTGGGATCCACCTTGTGTGTAGTCACTGCAAGTCTCCAAAATATTTCCAAGTCTTCCATCTGGGTGGCTTTGGGTAAAGCACACCTTCTTGGGGCCTCAGTTTCCTTCTCTGTAAAATTAATTTTAAAAATTTATTGAGTATTTACTATGTGCAAAGCACTGTACTGAGTCCTAGGGAGGCAAAGAAAAAGCAGGTTAGCCCTTAACATTACAACTAGAAATCAGATGGGAAGGCCCAGTGCTCTCTATGGTGCAGTAGCAAAGCAGATAGTAATGCATCTTGTCATTTCCATTTATAAAATCATACCAGTTTCTGAAGTTGAACCATTTGATGATTCCAAGGACTTTGGTGGTAAGACCTTTGGGGAGGGGCCAGGTCTTCAGTAGCTCTGGTTGCTAAGAAGGGAAGAGGCATGGCTCCTGCAGGAACAGCTGCTGGGTCACAGCTCCATAAAGTTTGCACACCTGGATGATAGCTATGAGGGCTCAACTGGTAGTAGGTTTGCTAATCTGGTCTGTGATTAGATGCCTTCTAAGGTCCCTTCCAGCTGTAAGTTCATGATTCTACTTCCTTCCCCTCAGGGCTGATATTCATAGGTCCAACTGCCTACAAAGATATAGTACTGGTTCAACTTCTGCTGGGGTCACATCAGACTCTGTCCTGACTCAGAATACTCACCCTGAAGCTCTGTCTCCTTTCTTTCTGAATCTTCAACTTTATGTTTGAATATCAATGCTAGATTAGGTCTCAGTATTTTGGACCTAATGCTGACTTCATTCCTGATCTGATTCTGAGTATCCAGCTTGTCTGTTGTTCTAATTTCTTCCCTTTTCCCCTTGGCTTAGAGCACAAACTCAGATGCCAGCCCTACTGGCTTCTGCCCCTAATATCATGAGTGCTAATATTGGTCTTGAATTATGTCCAAGACAGATTATTACCCAAAGTCTAATTTGATCTCTAACTAAAGGTTCAGCATGAGTGTTGATCATTGTTTAGAATATCTGGGCTTAGGCAGTTTACTATTTCACTTGTGTAATAGTAATAATTCACACCTACACAAAGCACCCATTCCTAAACCCACAGAATCAAATCACTTATGATGTAGAATTTAATCCTTGTGCAGCCATGTGTTGCCCTGAAGGGCCTCCGAATTCCTCTCCAACACAGATATTTTGAGTCTACGAGAAAAGTGGGTTGAATTTAATGCCCAATGCCTTCATAATGCACTCATAAATCCAGAAGTATTCACATTTGAAAAAAGGACATTTGTAGTCCATATTGCCAAATGATTCATCTCGAATAACAGATTATAAGGTATTATTTCCAGTAATAAAGAAGACACTCATGAGATTTCCAGGTGCTAAGTATATCTGGCTGTTTCTGAAAGTAAAGTTTACATGTTCTCTCTTTCTCTCTCCACCTACCTAGGAAAATCATTTAACTATACAGAGGGAAATTCAGTTCAAAATTAGAGAGAGAAATTTCTGTCCATAATTACTATGTTGTTGTTGTTTTTTGGGGGGGGGGGTAATGATTGTTCAGAAATAATCCAGTGGACCATAGACTGCAACCAGAGTCTCAATGCTACATTAGATTCTCCTTTAAATGAGAGAGAATTGTGGAACTAGAGTCTCAGTTTAAATTACAGTAGAAGGGTATTGCAAGAAACTAACCTTTAGATTACATTTGCCAGGCTCACAAAATAACTTCACATTTTCAGTCCTGGATTCCCACAACAAATGCCAGAATGTCTTATCATTTCTGGTATGAAATTGTTACTAGACTGCCATCTTCAGTGCAGTATACAAAGGAAAATTTTTCCCCTTTATAGAATTGTTCACACATCAAAGAGTATTCTTTAGGGAACACTGATAGTCAAAAGAAAATATTAAGAATCAAGGAAAGTGAGATTCCATATGATTGTGTTTCATGTGCCTAAAAACTAGCTAAACTGACTTGTTACTGAAATGATACTCTTGTGTTCACATAGATGGAATCTATATATAATTGAACTATCACATATCAAGTGACTAAGCTTCAGGAAAAAAATCTCCTTTATAATATAACGAGGTTTTTTTTTTTTGTACAGGTTCTAGTTGAAAATAATTATAGCCTCTTGGAGTTGGAAGGGACCTTCAAGATCATCTAGACAGGCCTCTCTTCTACAGCAGGAAAACTCTACAACATTCACAGAAGTAAAGCTAGCCTCTGATGGAATAATTTGAGTGACAGGAAGCTCACTACTCACATGAGACAGCCTGTACTGTTATTGGAAAGTTGTACTTTATATGGACCCCAAATATGTCTCCCTATTTTTGGTAAAAACATCGTGTACCTTGAACCTCAGAGAATGTCTCCTTTTGTCATGATAACCTTTCAGATGTTTAAAGAGAGATACCCAAGGGAATATTTTTAGGTTGTCCCTGCTCATGTCATCTTTATAAAGAGACCTGTATCTTTGCATACAGATGGGCTTGGCTACATTTTGACTAGCACGTTGGAAACTGAAGGTTTGTCTCCCATATATGTTAGTTACTGTTGGTATCCAAGTAAACAGTTGGATGTGTGTATGTAGACATACATACATGCATACATACATATATGTGCACATGAATTTGTGATTCAGCAGCTCTGATAGTGCTTCCATATTTGGAGCTACAGTAAACTCAGTGAGCCTGAGCCCAAATGATGCACATGTGCTGTATGAGCAGGGAGTTCAACTTCCCTCCAAATACTGACATCCAAGCCTATGATAAGAGAAAGGGAAGTTCAATACTTCAATCCTTTCTGTTGTTTGAAAGGCTTTTGTCCTTTGAGAGGCTGCACTGGTGTTTCTGTGAACCCTGATGACTTGATCCAATGCACAGTGAATCTTTCTGAGTTCTACATTAGAAAATCAGCCTTTTGAATTTCCATTTTTGAGAATTTCTCCGACAGCATTTCTGTAGTTTCAGGTCTGTGCCAAATGGGAGCCAATGAATATTTGATACAAGGGGAGCCCTTCTCAGAAAGGATTGTGTAGCTAGAAAAATAAAAACAGGGTTTATGGCAACACATGGCAAAGCTCACCATCTGTCAACAAGCATACATTTCTTTAGTTATTGCAATGAATCCAAAGCTAAAAGCCCATTTCCTCTGGTAAGTTACATATGCTGAAACTCGGCGTTCTATGTAAAGGAAATCTTAAGTACCATAAGAAATAGCTCCCCAACCTTGATGTTGTTTCTAATGATTTCACTACTGTCTTGTCCTATTTCTAGGTAGGCATGACTTCCTTTGGTACTTCCTTCCAGTATTGCGTTCTTTATCGCCAATAGTTACCTAGAAGTTATAGAAGGAATTGGACGGGTATAAACAGATGCCTTCACTATATAAATAGCCAAGAGTTTCCAAGTGACCTTTCCAGAACTGGATCCTTTGTAGGAGGGCAAAGAATTAGGCTCTCAATTGACTAATAAATATTCAAATAGGCAAAGATAGAGGTGCAACATGGGAATAATGGAAAGCGAACTAACTAGACTTGGAGCCAAAAGAACCTGGCTCTGCTGATCACTAATTGTATAACCTGAAGTAAGTGGCATAACCTCTTTCAGTCTCAACTGGCTCATGTGGAAAATGGGGATGCTCCTCCTTTCCCCAATCTAACTCAGAGGGTTCCTGTGAAGATCAAATGAGGTAATGTATGTATAAGAGCTTGTAAAGGGTTTCCTAACCATGGAAACATACACAGAACTGGACTAGGTCTTTTTAGATAGTGGGAATGATCAAGTTGGACTGTGCTTTCCGACTTTGTTTTATTTTTCCTACTGCAACAGACTGAAAAAATATCCATAAGCTACCTGGTACCATAGGTTGTGTCTGCTGTTTATAAACAGCAGAAGAGAAGAATTTCCAGCAGTGAGGACTTGGCAAGTCTGAATCATCCTGCTATGGAACAAGGGAATCTGTGGCAGAGTACATTTGTTTCCTGGGGTTGTTCACATGAATTGGCCTTGCCAATATATCCTTGGTGATTTTCATTGATATGAAGCTTCTGAAAATTAACAACAGCCAACAACAACAAAAACAATAATCTGGGAATCTATTATCCCATGTTTTGGAATTCTAATATCTGTTGCAATTTCTCTGCAGTTCCCCATAAAAATGAAATCTTTGTGTGATGACTAAAGTTTCACTCCTATTTCCCACCCCCCAGGAAAGAACAATATTTACCTATTTCAGGACTAAGGTTCTATCCAGACCCCAAAGACACAGGCTTTTTTGAGCAATTCCACCCCTCAAGCAGTTAATTCCTCAGCTACTGACTAACAGCTTCTGCCAAAACAGCCAGACTGGTCCCTTTGTGTGAATACAGTCCTAATTTCATCTCAGTTTAAGAAAAATAGAAGATTTGGCCATGATCCCAATTCAGCAATTGTTTCTTTGACAAGTAGACATTTTCTCTTAAGGCTCTTTAGCCATTGACTTCCCTGACTTTCACTAACACATTACTCTGCACACAGTAGGAACACAATAAATGTAGCTGACTAACCACTTAAAAAAAGGGAGTCTTCCACGCTGTGACTTAATACAAGTTCTCACTTTGGGGCTCTTCGGCTGAGATTGAGATGTTCTCATAAGCCTCCCCTGAATAAAGTCTATTACAACAACCCACACTCTCTGGTTGTCCAGGGATTGCATTAAACACTAAATTTTGTAAGCTTCTCGACATTGAATTGGAGCATGTCAGAACTAGCAGAACCTCGGAGAGATCATTTAGTTCCTAGGTGTCTAAAATGTAGTCGCCAGGCCAAATGTAGCCTTCCAGACCCCAGGAAGTGTAATGGACGGAGATCAGTTACCTAGTTAGCTAGTATCCACCTGTAGATCACTAACTTTGCTTAATGGACTGCTGCTAGCTGGCAGGTTAACAGGACCAATCTGTAATTGTGAATGTGACAGCTTCATGTGATCTGCATATATCTGAACGTCTGACCATATGCCTGTCACTGAAAAAGCTTGGATGACGCTGATCTGGTTCAGTTCCCTAACAGATGAAGAGATAGAGGCTAGTGTATGACAAGTGACTTGCCCAAGGTCACAGAGATGAGCAACTGGAAGTAGAACACTGCCCTCCCTCCCACCCTGATACTGACTTATAGGCTAATAATCTTATATGCTGACAACACCATCAATGATGATGCTAGCTGGCATTTATGTAACATGTTAAGGTGTGTGAATTACTTTACACATATTATCTCATTGATCCTACTAGGACACTGATGGTGCATCTCATATGTGAGGAGGAACAAAACCATAGCCTAGGAAAAGAACAAATTACTGTAAATCAAGGAAGGCCCAAGGAGCAGACAGGACCTCATTTGTATTACATGTAACACAGGGGCCTAGCTTAAATTAGAAAGTGAAATGGCACAAAGAGGCAGGCAAATATAATTCAGGCTGAAGCACCCACCTTTGGTGGAAAATGAGGCAAAAAATATATCACTCTTTAATCTATATGATTGTTTTAGCACCCTAAATCATCACATGCTTCTGTCTGGGCAGGTAGAGTCCTAGCTTTTTTTAATCAAAGCCTAGCAGAAGTTCTACTAGGCTGAGTTTCTAAATTCAAAAGTGTAGATAATTAACTAATAAACATACTCAATTGGCTATCATTGTGACCTATGAGAATTATTTTTATTGGCATAAACAGCATTAAGAGTATTGAATGGTCATTCTAGAATTCTTCCACTGAGACCTGGCTCACACAATGTTCTCCCGTATACAGGGATAGCAATTCTGAAAAAGAACAGAGTCTTAGAACTACATTTTCTTTTTTTTTTTTGCTTTCTGGAGGGCAGTTGGGGTTAAGTGACTTGCCCAAGGTCACATGGCTAGTTTTGTGTGTGTGTGTGTGTGTGTGTGTGTGTGTGTGTGTGTATGTGTGTGTGTGCTAAGTGTCTGAGGCTGGGTTTGAACTCAGGTCCTCCTGACTCCAGGGCCGGTGTCTATTCACTGTGCCACCCCAGAACTACATTTTCAAATAAGTCCCATAAGTGGCACCTAAACAATGAACTTGCCCTAGGCTGTTTGGCCTCAGCCTGTGTGAAAGGGCTAATATAGGGAGAAATGAGCCCAGAGAGTGGATATGGTTTCATAGATGGAGAAAAAATATAATTCCATATGTTGCAGTGAACCTCGCTCAGAGCTAATTGATGTTGAAAACTACATGATCTGTGTATTCATTATATATAATATGATGTGAAGAGACCATGCAAGGACCATTTCAGAGTCTATATGATTAAATAGCAATTTTACATTTATGATATGGACTAGGATCATAAGAATTCTGAATTCATTGTATTTGGATAATTTAGCCATTTTCTATGAAGGGAAGCTGCATGGAATGTTGAGCAATTATCTGTGAATTGAGACTATATAGACAATTAAACTGGAATTTGGCCTTCAGAAATGTTCCTCAATAGTTTTGTTTTGTTTTGTTTTAATTTGGAAGGGAATGGGGAGAGGAGAGGGACAGGTCAGGCAGAAGGTAAAGAGGGAGAGGGGAAAACGTTTTCCAAAAATTGTTTCAATGTTCCACTTCTTTCTTTTGCCCCTGACACCAGAATAACCAATGAAAATTGTTTCCCTCCTCAAAAAGGGAAGTCAAGTTAGTTATTTGGTATTAGGCACATGCACACACACATGCACACACATACATACACACACATAAACATACATACACATACATACACCAAAAAAAACCCCACAGGTTGTTTTTTGTTAAATCAACATTTTCCAATGTAGTTCAAACATATTGTGCACACAAGCATAGTTAACACTTAAAAAGAAATGACATTGAAACCTAGATAAAGTACAATTCTGTACAGTTAAAACAATCCTTCTAGACACTCCACATAACCTATTGTGTGTTTTGTATGAAGGCTAGGTCTATATGAGTATGACAGAATGGAGAACTAAAACATTACTCAGATAATTAAAAGTTAAAAAAAAAACTTGAATGCCTATATAATGGAGGAAAGAGCATTTTGGGGGACTTATGTGCATACTTGCAACAATTCTCCACTTCGTTTCACAAATATAGACCTAGCCATAGAGTAGCTATTTAATTCTGTTCTACACAGCCAATCTGAAATGGAAGGTGGGGCAGTTATCCAGGTAAAGCAAGCCAAATCAATTATGGTCTGACCACAGTGAATTTAATCCTTTCTGAAAATAGGGCTGTCCTCCTTTCCCCACTCCCCCATCCCAACTATATAACTGGACAGTTGGGAAACAAGGAGCTAGTACCTCAGCAATTGCTTCTTCAGGAAAGCCTACAAGCCTGTGAATGAGCTGCTTGTGGCTTAAAAAATAAAGCAACAAAAAATAAACTGCGACATGTTGTCCCAACCTACCCAGATTGACTCTCTCTGCTGTTTGAACTCGTGATAATTGCATGACCTTTTCCTTTACGGTGGTTGTGTAGATCAGATCCCACAGTAATGCACTTTTTTTTCATTTCTATTTGCTATCAGGTAATGTCCTGTACACAGATATATTCAGTTAACATCTATTGATTAATATAGATAGTTCACATTCACTTTTAGTTTCAAATGACACTGATCAACCAATATTCAATCAGTTCATCTTTTTCCCCCTACATAACCACCACAGTGAAGTGATGGACTGGTTATCTGGATGATCTTTTCAAAACCAAATTGTATGGACAGTACATTGCCATTGCTGGGTAATTGCACTATAAAGAGTCAAGCTGGTGGCTTTTTATAAACTCAGCTAAACTCTATGATACAGTGTCTGACTATATTTTTATGTCAAATAACAATATTTACTAATCAGTAATGATGCCAGATGCAAATCAATGGCTCCTAAACCCATCTGACAATTATCCAAGGGGGTTGCTGGTTGGTGAGAATGCAAATTGAAAATATGGCTGAAAACAAAACATTTCTTAACATAGGTTTTAGAATAAAATTGGATAAATACAGTATCCTAAGCAACATGTCTTTATCCTCAAACCTCAGAGAAATAGCAATATTTTTAAAATTATTGCTCGATTTCTTCTGATAATGAATGGAAGGATAAATATATTTAACAAACTCTAGCTTCAAAAATGAGTGTACCAAACAATTTTATTAATTTCCTATACAAAATGGCATTTAGTAAATTCTAATACCTTGATGTTGCTGAAAGCAAACAGAGGTCATTAAAATATTTTCTTTTCAGTGACCAAGTAGCATTAACTGTATTTTGTACTATAAACTAATCTAAAAATATCAATGATCAAAGCAGGGTAAAAACAATACAATTTGTTTCTTTACTTTATTTCAAAATAGTGATTATAAATACATTCTTATTATATTTCCTCCCCCAGCTCTTTGGATGCAACAACAATAACGCCAAAAAAAAAAAAAAACCTCACTGTGCTCATTTCATAAATATCAATGTACAAATCATGCAAAATATAAGATAGATTAATAATATCACCACCATAAATTTCTAGATGTGATGTTATATCTGAAATATCTGTTAACATTAGTCATGAGGCCATGCCCTTTATAATGTATGCATCCTTATGGCTTTTAAAACAAGAGAAAAAATAAAAGGAAACAAAGAAACAAATCTAATAAAATTGGCTTTAAATGATTTTTTGATTAAGATTTTTATTCTGTTTAATATTCAGCAAGAAAAGCTAAATTTTGACTACACATCAGCTTTTACACTGTACTTGAACCACTGCACTTAAATAGCTGCTTTCTGATGAATTACACAAAGATGTACTCTTTCAAAGAAACGATTAATCTTTATTAATTTTCATAAAAAAATAATTTAAGACTTACTTGAGAATACATGGACACAATATATTTTTGTAACCCTTCCATTACTTCTTATAGCGGCTCATTTCCCTTGCAACAGTTCTAAAAGAATCCATTCAAATGTGTACAGAGCCAAGAAAGCCATGATTTGTCCCACCACGCTGACAAGCTGTGGTTCTTGGGTTTTATCCATTTGAATGCAAGTTCTACTAGAAATGTTGAACCATAATATATGCACTACTTCTCCAAGGATTAAACTAACATCAAGATTGTATTTATATCACAAAATATGGAGATATAGTGTTTGACAGCATTTGCACTCAACCCAAAACTTACACCTAAATACAATACTGTAAAATTTTCAAAAAGAACTGTGGACGGACCTGTGCAAAATAGTATACACTATATAATGTAGGCACAATGAATTTGGTTAAGGATAGCATCTCAGCCTTAACTACTAGTCTTCTAACCACCATTCAGTTACAGTCCGTACCTCCAAATAATCATGCTTCTGGAATTTCCTTTTTTTTATTGAACATTTTTGTTTTTGTTTTTGAATCTCTCTCTCTCAAGAGATCAAGATACAGACAATATGCTAGCTAGTTACAGAGAGTCTTCAGATTGCGGCAGGAAGTCTTCTCACTGCCGATCTTCTGGCAACCTTTTAGCCTGCCCGCACTGGGTAAAAGGTATCATCACAATGGCCTAGCATCTGCAAATCGCTGATGAAACTAAACTATTAGTGTTCATCATTGAAGCGTCCACTTCAGATTTCACAATCCATACTTCAGTGATCACAGGATCGACTAAAACACTTCCAGGTTTTTGTTTGTTTTTTGTCCTGTAAGATCTCTATGCATTTAGGAAGCCTTGACTCCATGGATGCATACATGTTTGGTAATGACATCATAAAATTTCAGATGGCATTTTGGTTGAACATCGTCTGTCAAACATGTAACAATGCCAATTTTCAACCTTGGAATTCAATAGCTGTTTCAGGCTTTTTGTAAATGTGTATAAATTTTTCGCACAAACTTTGTGTCAAGGAAACCACACACCTTAAAGTTCTAAGAGCACCACCAGCAAGGAGATGTGAAAACTGAGGAGAGAATTCTTTTCACTCTCCTTTAAAATATTTTTAAAACCAATTATATATACACATATATATGCATATATATGCATATATATATATATATATATATATATACACACACAAATATATTTTAAATCTAGGTTGTATGCCAAACATCCTCCCAGAGCAAATGCAGAAGGCCCTGGAAATGAAGAGTTTATCACCAAGATTGTTGTTAGAACTTCTGCCACAGTGTCATCTCAGAAGTACCACTTGAAAATCATGAAGAAAATCTGTTTACTGTCCTTGTCACTGGATTGATCAATGTATTGATTACAGAAGGTGGCAGAGGGCAACATTATGGAGGCAGGTCAAAGCAGAATGGCTTTCCCATTGGTACTTTGCCAAGAGGGAGAGAGTCTCTGTATCTTGCAAACACCTTCGATGAATGGGTGTTTGAGTATCTTGATCCGTTTGACTCCCACCTTATCTGCCAAAACAACCACAATGGTGTCATTTGGGGAGTCATGGGACTATAAAATACTGTGAACTGAACTGAGACCAATAAATGCATTTTACAATGTAGCCTCTATCAGCCAAGGTTACCATGTTTACTGTTCCACTTGATTATCTGACATTGGTCAAAGATTGAAGGAACAGTATACTGGTGCATATTAAGATGAAGCTATTTACCTTACTCTTTACTTTTTTTGTAAATACTTGTAGTGAAAACTATTTAGATTAAGCTGTAGAAACCTGAAAAGCAAGACAACTGATGGTAAATACCAACTGTCCGAGACAAGATACTATAAAACTAATGAATCTATTTGAAAATGCACAATTGGTAACAAATTTGAAGATAATATGCTAATTTCACAAGAATATCACAGAACACCTTTTTTTTGGTTTGTTTTAAATTATACCTGATCACATTATCCAGAATATTCTATACACTTCATTGCTTGCTTTCAGGTTGGTATATTTTATCTGTTTTAATTTATATTGAATGATAGATGCACTGTGATCAGGAAAACAAGTCAGGCATATTAAATATATATTAAGGAGTACATATTTTGCTATTTAGTGTACAAGGTATTCCATAAATATGAATTATATTACAAAAATAGTTTCTGGTGCGCTCACATGGTAAGCATTTGGCTAATGTTGGCCAACCTTAGAGGATTGTAGCTATTTCACATAACTGAGGACAAACTCTAGTCATAGTTTGAATTTTGAGTTGTATTTAATTCTGCATTAACATCAATTATTTCTTCAGGTCACCACAAATGCTGTATAAATCACATTGATTTTTTTCTCTTTTAAATTTTATGTATAGACAGGTATGCTTAAAGTGTTCAAATTTATTTTCATCGGTATGTAATGCATGGTATATTTTAAACAAATGTTTGCACAATTTAACATCAGTAAATCCAGTGGTTTCAAGATGCAGGCCATAAAGGTTACCAATTTACAAATACTACTGAATGTTCTCTCTTTGCATGCTTTTAAAAAAAACTTTTCAGAGAATCTTTAAACAGAGTTGTTACAATGCCACAAATCAAAGGATTACTCCAGTTCCACCACCAAACTTAATCCACGTGCAAGATGAAGGACCCAGCTGAGGTACAAACACTGCTACCAGTTTGCTTGTGTTTGCTTTAACAAATCACAAGGAGGCGAAGGTTTTGTAATGGGGGAGGGGGTACAAAACCAATTTGCCCCTTGTGGTTAAATTCAGCATAATATGTATATAAAGCATCCCTTTGGCAATAGAGTTTGCAGTATCCCCACAGGATTCCACAGTCTAAGTTTTATGGAGTGAAATCCATTAAAGGTCAAAATCCTTCTCTATTTGACAACTCATATGTAACTACAGTTAATCTGCCACCCTTGGAAACACCTGCCTCTATGCCTATTGATAATATAGAATTTGGAAGTTAGAAGTCAACAAAAGGCACTTTCATCATTAAATAAATGTCCTCTGTAGGAAATAAGACTGCATGACCTATATTTTGTTCAAAGCTGTTTGCTCTTCAAGGACTTGTAGGTAGTCGGGAGAACTCTGAAGTTTTGCTTTTAGTTCAAAATATTCACTTTTTCTCTGCTCTACAACAATTTTACTATGATTACCTCCTATCAGTGATTTCTTATTTTTCTTGTCTTGTTGCTTTTCTGGATAGCGGATCTCAAAGCCGCTGACCCCGATGCTGTTGTATTCCTTTTTGCTTTCCAGAAAATTCTGAATGAATACATTTGAATCCCGGCCAGGGAATAATTCATCCAGCTCATCAATTGTGCTCAGTCTTTTCCTGGTATCCACATGGACGAGATCTTTGTCCTTTTCAGGAGCATTTCTCAGGATGACTTTCTGTCCTGGTGGCTCAGAAAACATGAAGCCTGCTTCGGACTCTTTCAAGCCACATGTGTGGCTCTTGCTCATCTGCTCAATGGTCTGTGGGATGAAGGCTTCTGCTGCAAGGCCATCCTTCTTGTTTGTCTTGTGCTCATGCTTCCTCAGCTGCAGCTGCATGGAGCTGCATTCTGGGTTTCCAAGGCCTTCATGTTTCACGATCGGCTTCTTGTTGCGCCGGAGCACAAAGACTAGGAGGCAGAAAGCAACAAATACAGTTAAAATCAAGACCACCAGAATGCTTAAGATTAAAATGGACAGAGGGACCGGGCCTCCAGGAGGACTTCGGATGGGCCCCATTGGTGTTGTGAGGGTAATGGCAGGTATGGGGCTAGTGAAGGGAGAAGAAGGCCTATTGAGCAGCTTTGGACACAGGATTTCGTTTTTGAGGGACTTTAGCTCAATGCTGGCAAACTGTACAGGCGTTTCACATTTCAGTTCCTTCATCACAATATCATCTTTTAGTTTCTCCAGCCACAGCTTTAGGGCTACCAAGTCACAAGTGCAGTCCCATGGGTTGCCCTCAAGGTCTATCTGTGTAAGGGACTGGAGCTGATCTAGCACCCCACTCACAGGCAGGTACATGAATTTGTTGTTCCTCAGGTTCAGCCGAGCGAGAGGAGCACCTGCAAAGATGTAAACTGGTAGGCTTTTTAAGAGGTTATTGTTCAAATACAATAACTGCAGATTGGGCATGGAGTCAAAGGTGCCAGCTAAGATTTCTATGATCCAGTTATATTCTAGATAGAGATACTGCAGGTTGTATAGACCTGCAAACATTTCAGGGTACAGCCGTTCTAGCTGATTGCCATTGAGATAGAGTCTACGGAGATTGGTGAGATTTCGGAACACCTCCCCCTTGATCACTGTAATCTGATTGCTGCCTAAGTGGAGCAGATCCAGACCTTCAAATTCAGTGAAATCTGAGATGTCCACATCTTTAATCTGATTGCCATTGACATGCAGCTTCTTGGCATTTAAGGGTTTGGGCATCAATTCGGCCATTGATTGTATATTTTTTTCTTGACAATTGACACTTAAGCCTAAATCAGAAGGGTGAGTTTTGCAAAAACAAGGGATTGGGCAAGGTGTCAGTGGTGGTACCCTAGTTTGATAAGATACAATTTGACTCAGATTACGATTTGAGAGTGCTTTGCCTGCAACGATGCTAGAGATCTTTGAAGGATTGGTTGTTTTGGGGGGCTTTGTCACTAATCTTTGTAGTGAGGTTTGGGTTGTATGGCCATTGGGTGTGGTATAGCCATTTTCCAGCTGAGAGGGTGGTAGGATCCTCACATCAAAATCACTCCCAGTTCCCATGGAACATAATTCTTGTTTATTGGTTTCCTTCAGAAGCCTCCCATACAAGTCACTGGGTGTTTCACAGATAGCTTCTCCTATGTAAATGTTATATGGCATGTTCTCCAGCCATGCTTTCAAAGGCAGCAAATCACAACTGCAATTCCAAGGGTTATCTTCGAGTTGTAATTCAACGACACGGCCAATGTGTTCCAGCACACCAATGTAGGGCAGCTTCTGTATTCGATTCCCACGGATATCCAGATGGGTCAAAGATGCGAATCGAAAAATATTATCGGGAAGGAACGAAATCAGATTGTCATTCAGAATGAGCACTTTCAGTTTATGGAGTTTATTGAAGGCTCCCCGTTCAATATACTTGATTAAATTGTAGTCGGCCTGGAGATACTCCAAGTTCTCTATGCCAAGGAAAGTGTCAGCTCGGAGAACCTTTAATTCATTGTTATTCAAGTGCAACTGTTTTAATGCACTGAGCCCCAGGAAGGCTCCTCCCTCAATGTTCTGCAATTTATTATTCCCCAGCTGGAGGGAGACTGCATGTGAAAAATTTAGAAATGTATTGGGATAGAGGACAATTAACAAATTATTTTGAAAATTGAGGTGGTAAAAATTTGACCAGGGTGGTTTCAATTGATTTGGTCTGAAGACAGAAACCTTTTCACAGTTGACATAGAGCACGTTCTCCACCGACACACAGGAGCACACATTGCAAATTTCCACCGAGGGGTCAGACTCTGCATTTGTCGAAGCAGAAATGGGGGTGGACAAAACCAGAAAGAGCCAAAGTAACATCTTCTTGCATTCAGCAAACAACTTTATGCTTCTGAATAAAGATAAAGAATCTAAAAAAAAAGAAAAGAAAACATTTTTTTCAATGGTCGTTCTCTTTAAAATTCATCTGGGTAGAAACTAAACCCTAGTGAATTATTAGGCAATATGTGTGTACAGAGACATATATGTATATCTCTTTATAATATGTACATAAATATCTATATAGATATATGTGTATATATGCATATAGATGGACATATACACATACATATATAAAATATATATTTAAACCACAGAAACTCAGTATATACTAAAACCTGACACTGATTTCACTCAGAAAAACCAATTAAAAACCATGCATCTCTTTGACTTTAGTTCTAATGATTTGTATGGAAAGTACATAATGCTGTAGGGTAAAAACAGCACATACAAGAAAAGATTTCTAATTATGGCAAAAGCCTGGCCATTCTGTAAATATTTCCTCTACCTGGCTTATGCCAGTCTTCCTTAGCACTGACCTCAGTAAAGGTACCTAGTCTTTGAATGCTCAAATCTAGACCCAAAACCACAAAGGAGTTCCAGTGTGTGAATTTCAATTTTCTAGGTGTTAGCATGATTAGAAAGGTAAGATCAGAAGGCAGAATAGTGAAAGGCTTGGCTGAGGGACAAAATAAAAGGGCTAGATTAGTGTGGAGCCCAGGGAGTTGAGAGACAGAAGTAGCAAGGGGCACAGGGCAAATATACAAGAGCAGCAGCAGCAACAAAACCTTTCTATTTGTACAGTAGTTTAAAGTATGCAAATTGCTTTTATATCCACCATCTATTTTGAGCCTCACAGTATCCCTGTAATGTAGATAGGGTAGGCAGCATTGTCTCCCTTTCTACAGCCAAGGAAACGAAATTTTAGAAAGAAAAAGCAAGTTGTCCAAGGTCACTCAGCTTCTCCCTCCAAATCCCATGGTCTTTCAACCACAACAATATGGTTTAGCTTAAGTCTACTGTTGATCTGAATTCTACTGAATTAGTTTCATTCCCATGCTTTTCGATCTAAGAAAAGGCAGGTGTTGATACAGGAAGAGGAAAAATAACCTGGGGGGGTGGTAAAAGGGGAAAGATTTGTTATCTGGAATATGTCTCTAGCTACAGGACAGTCACACACAGTCACACAAGCACACATACACACATACACATACACATACAATAGCAACAAGCAACCACAACAAAACTTGTCCTGAGGGAGTCCACAGAAAGGAATTTTCTGTTTCAATGCAGAGATGAATAGCTGATCTATCTTGGCATCACAGAGACTGTTGCCTCACTTTCCTTCATGTCTCTCTTCCCTTTCCTTTTTAGCTTCAGTCCATATGCTGGCTGCTACTTGGTCCAAACTGCTCCAGCCTCCTTTTACCACTGTCTACCACTGCCTGGGATATGGAGTTCACACAGCGACATTCCTATGTGCCTCTAGCTGGGGAGCTAGATATACTCTGTAGTCACAGCAGATTCTTGTCTTAAATTAATCAGTTCCCAGCTGTTCCCCCCTTCCCCCACACACCCTTTTTACCCCTGATCTCTAAGCAAATAGAATAACATTTGTTAGTAGAGTTTAATGCTTAGAAAATGAGCCCATTTTCTCCAACTCTTCACATATCCCAGCATATATACATGAATTTCTGCAAGACATTTCCATAAACATATAAAGCATGTATTTTCTTTTTATTTATGCAGGTTTAGCCATATCCTTTCTTTTCATGGTAAAAAGCCAGAAAGCTACTATTTCAAACTGGTTACCTTCTACCATAATGAAAATCTATAAATTACCTAGGAACACACAAGAGGAAAATGATGCAGTGAAAGACACATCCTATAGACACCCCTTTGTTTATTTTGCCCATGATGAATGTCTATAATAATAACATATCACATCTATAAAAGCAGACAAGCCATTATGTACAACCTACAGAGATCTGTAGTTTTAAGGTGGGCCAAACAGAAATACAGAACTATGTTGCCAGAATGCTAATTGGATGCTGTAAAGAACATACATTGACCCTAGTTGGTGTGATGACATGACTGGTAGTGCAAAAGAAGTCACAATTCATAAGAATGACATCACCAAAATCTCAAAACAACTCTCATTGTCAAATCGAGATTTTTGGGGGACCATTTGCCTTGGCATGACCATGAATCCCTAGCTACTCATGTCCAGTTCAGCCATTTCTAGACACTTTTCTTTCTCAGGTATAAACCTAAATCTTAAACAGAAACAAACAAAAAAACAACACCGACAGAGAGCATCATTTGAAAAGGGGGATCCCTTCCCCCTCTAGATTCCTACTGTGGGTAACAAAAAAGGGGGGCAGGGAAGAGCTAGGAGGAAGTTTAAAAAAAAAGGCAGCTCCTTTCGAAAAGGAGGAAACAAGAGCCAGCTGGAATGGGAGAGAATAGGAAAAGAGGGAGTTCCAAGGAGAAGAGAATGACAAGAAGGAGCCAGAAAGAGTATAGAAGGGATTAAGAGAAACTAGAAAGAGGGCAGAGGGGATGGAGAAGAATGAAAACAGGGCAGAGGGTAAAAGGACAAAGTCAAAGAATTGCAGGAGCTAAACAAACATTTAGCAAATGGAAGAAAAATAATGCACTACTTAAAGCTCTCTTGGGATGCTGCTAGGCACCTCTCCAGCCTTGCCAAGTGTCCTGCGGGGTGCTTTGTCAGCCAGATGCCCCTCTCGAGCTCCCGGGGACAGGCATGTACACACATAGGAAGTCATAGCAAAGATCATTCACCCACTCTGCGAGCGTATGATCGCATCTCATGCCCGGAGAGGGTGGGGGACAGAAATGGGAGGGGGAGCGGGGGAGCAGAACAGGCACAGGGCTAGTGGGAAGATGGCAAATGAAGCAACCGCTTGCCTGCCTAGGAAAAGACAGAGGGAATAGAGATGCTGCCCCTCCGAGCTCCGAAAGGAGTCCCGAGGTGGCCGATGGCAGCGACAGCGAGTACCGCATTGCCGCAACCCCGTGCCCAGGGCTGGGGCTGAAGCCGGCCGGGCTGCTTCCATGGGTGTCCCCCTTCAGCTTCCCAGGCTGAGCGACTGACACAGGGGCAGTCCTATCCCAACCCACAGAGGGTAGCAGCTGGAGTTTCCCAGACGCCTCTTTAAAGCCATGGAGAGATGCGGGGGGAGGGGAGGAGAGGGGGATTGCGGAGAGATTCCAGTTTTCGAAGCCTGGACAAGAATCTGCTGTCCCCCCCTCCCCCCCCACCCCCGTCGAAAGTGCCCTGTTCTCTCCCCCCACTCTCAGTCCGTGCCAGCCTAGAATGGACCAGGGCAGAAGGGGAGCGGTATTAAAGCGTCTCCATCCTTTCTGCGATCAGAACGTCCCCCAGACCCGTCCAGAACCCCGACCTTTCAAAGTCCCTTTTCGCGTCTCCACCCCGGCTTCGGCTCCTCTGTGGGAGCCCCCTGCTTACCCACCAGATCGCGCTAGCTGCAGCATCTCGTTAGGGTCCCAGCCAAGTACCGAGCCCTGACCCTACGAAGTGGTTGCGAAGGGTCAAAGGCGCCGAGAGAGAGGAGCCTGTAAGCCAGCTGGCGGGCGGCGAGAGTCAGAGTCAGGGGGCAACTAGGTCCCCTTTGGGTGCCCAAGCCCAGGGCTGCCGCTAACACCCACCGCCGAAAAGGATTCCTCCAGTACCCGATCCCAGGCAACAAGGAGGCGGCGACCGCACGCCCTGCGCTCCGAGGGCACCCAGCGAACTCGGGATGCTCCCCCACCCCCAACCACCTCGCCGCCTCCCCAGTGTGCCTGGGTGGGAGGGCAGGCCAGGGTGGGGGATGGAGCGCCCAGCCTGCCTCCCACTGGCCGGGCACCTACCTCTCTCCTCTCCTCTCTGCTCAGCTCCGTTCTCCTCCCCTACTCTGCTGAGCTTCCTTGCTTTGGTTGGGCTGCTCGCCTCCCCTCTGCTCTCCTCTGGTCCCCTCCCCTCTGCTCTGCTCTGCTCTCCTCTCCGATCCGGACACATCTAAGCCTGCCCGGTTGCTTCTGCCTGTCTGCCTCCCTCCACCCCTCCTCCTCCTCCCTCCCTCCCTTTCTCCCTCCCTCCTTCTCTTCTTCCCTGCCTCCCTCCCTCCCTCCCTCCCTGCTTGCCTTCCTATCTGCTCTGCAGTTTTTGCGATTGTCTGTCTCTACGTGATCTGGACTTCTGCTCCTCCGCACACTCACTCCTCGCGCGCACACACACACACACATCTACACAGAGAGAGGGACTCACAGACAGGAACATACGCACACATACACACACTCACAGCCGCGTGCACTTGGGTGCGGATAGACGGACGGACACACACCGATTCCTCTGACAGCCAGGCTGCACCTTTATATACACTCAGAAGTCTTTCCTCCCCTCTCTTCGCGCGCGCACATACATACACACACGCACACGCACACACAAGCACACTTACACACACACGCACACACACTCACACTCACATATAACCCCTCTACAGCAATGCCTCCCCCCGAGCACATTTCTGGTCCCCTACCTCGGCCACGGTGCCCCAGTCCCGGGCGCGCGCTCACACGCGCGCACACACATCACAGATCCCACTTTTTTTTCTGTCCTTCCCCACCGCATACTTTCGCCAGTAAGGCAGCCCCCAGCTTCCAGTGACCCCCTAGAAAAGCAAAGGTCCCCGCCCCCCCCAAGTCTTTCCTCCCACCCCCGTCCATCCTAGGGGGAGCGCGCGCGCACACATGTATGTACACACACACACACACACACACTGACAGGCGTACACTCACAATCAATCAATCAATCAATGGATCGATAGATCAACAAGCAAAGATGTCCCTGGGGGCATTCCTGGGAGACAGAAAGCAGGCACACACAGCTGGAGAAGGACCCCCACTCCAGGGCGGGGGTAGGCTGGGGGATGGGGGGTAGAGGGGGTGGGGTGTCACGCAGAGGCTGCCACAGCCGCGGAATTAAGAACTACGAGGCTAGGATGCAGGAGGGGGTGAAGGCATGGCAAACAACGCCAGCACTTTGGAATCTAGTTACTGTACCTTTCTCGTTCCTTCCTTTCTTCCGTCCTTTGGTGACAGCTCGATCGCCCCGAAGCCCAAGGAGAAGCAGCCGCACTTCTGCAGAGAGAGCGGTCCTTAGGTAGGGGCTGAGTTTGGAGGATCAGAGAGGTTTCGCACTCGCCCAGCCTACCTGTGTATCCCGGACTGGGGGCTGGAGCCTGGAGTAAGACTCCAAAGTAGAATGGGGGGGGGGGGGGGGGTCACGCGGCTCAATGACCCCTACGACCACCCCACAGAGCGCACAGCAGTCTCTGGCTGAGATGAGGCAAGGGTTAAACCTGGGGCAGACGGGGGCTTGGGCCCCGGCTGGGGCCAGGGAGCCAACAGAGGTGTGGGACGGGGGACATGCCGCACTTGCGACCACAAACCTGCTTGGGCTACTGAGCATGCCCAGATCCAGGGCTATAGCTCTATAAGAGAAGCATTGTGTGCATTCCACTCCTCCAGGGTTTGGTGGTGGCCAGGAGGGGCTGTGCAGGGACGGGCAGGGGGAGAGAATCCTGCTCGAAAGCGGGGAAGTGGGGGGAGAGTAAGCCGCCAGCCAAGGGGAAGAACGGGCTAAGGAAAGTCGCTTCTAGCTTGACAGTAGTTCATTGTCATGATCAATATCAGAAAAGCTGGAGCAGTAAGCTCCTGGTTATCCCGGGGTTGAGCCAGCCAATATGTGAATTATCTAGGCCTCTTCCCTCTACCCATTTCGTTTTGGTAGCGAGTCCACTAGGGGGTAGGAAGGGTCAGAGAAAAAGAGTAAAATTCAAACAAGTTAATTTTTCTGCCAGTCACTTGCTATGAAAAAAAAAAAAAAGGAAAGAAATAAGCAGGAAAAGAGGTTTGATGGGACAGGAGGGTTAAAATCCAAAGTGGTCTGGAGACCTCATTTCCAGGCTGGCTGCAAAAACTAAATCTTGACACAAGCTCTTCTTCTATTCTACTCAAGCCCCAGCTGTTGTAGGTGCTTTGCAAACAAAATCAGCTGCTTCTTTTTGTGGGATATGGGTGAATAGCACCCCCACCCCATTCCTTTTTCTTCCCATGCAACAAATATTTATTGAGGCCTACTCTATGCAAAACCTCTTGTGAGGCACTATTTATGTGTGAGGCAGTGGTAGGGTGGGCAGAGGCACAGGGATGAATAAAAACTGGGTCCTAGTTCTTTTTGTTTGTTTGTTTGTTTTGATTTCCCTGTATTTAATCCAACCTTCTGCCCAATCTACTCTTAGCATTCCTAAGTGTCTCTAGCAGCAGAATGGAATCTATCCTGTGGCAGACAATGATTTCTGTTTAAACATCAAAACCCCCTAAAGCTGAAACAAGCAATGGCTTTTGTAAGCAGACTTTGGATGCTGACTGAAATCTGCTGGCTGAACATGAACCAGAACCACTGGTTGTTTAAAGGTCCTCTTTCTCCACATGCAACCCTGATGGACATACACTTTGTGGAAGGCCAGTCCTACCCCTTTCTAAGCAGCTAATACAGCATCTTTCTGCCCTGCTGATTTCACCAAACGCATGTATCTCATTCCCGAGTTTGAATTGTCTACTAGCTTGTACAGATATAGCTACAATCTTCACAAACACAGTTAAGTGTTACACCTTGCAAAAAAAAAGGCTTCCCCACAGTACCCCCCCATTCTCCTGCCCTATTAAAAACAACCTAGGGAAGAAATTGAGTGGGCAGCAGTGGTAACATTTGCTATATGGAATGTGCAATCCATTCTGAAAGAGCCCTGCTTAAAGGAAACACCAAGGGCTTTTTCCCTAACACTATGAGTATTTGTGCAGCTCATCTCTGTGAGGTGAGATTCTTTTCCACCATAGGTAACAGCTGCACCGTGGAAAAAGTCCCTCTGCTGTGCTCCACTCGAATAAAACAGACTCTACTAATTAGGAACTTGAAATTTGCATTATATTGCATAATGCAATTGGGAAGTAACAATGGATACCAAAACAATGTGGCATTTCTTCTAACACACTATATACATCTCTAGCTATATATAGCTAGAGATGTATTCATTATCAGGATCCTGGAATTGTTTGTACTTTACCATAAATGTTAAGAGGCTTCAATAGACTATAGGGAAAACCCAGACCTGCAAATAAAAGACAGTGAGAGGATGGAAGGTATCTGCCAAGACAAGCTTTGGGCAGCAACTAGCAGAAAATTTAAGGGCCTATCTCTCTTCAGCTTTGGAAATAGCCAATTGAAATAACCGTGGGCTGTTCTCTTTCATGTGGGTAGGTGGAGACCTGAAAACAACTGTGTGGGGAAATGTCAGTTAAGTTACATAGCATCATAGTCCTAAGAGGTATTATTTGAGAGATATTATTTGATTAATATGCAGCCCATTCAGATGAACTATTGGAAATGAAATCTTGGGCTGCT
>NW_027187369.1:18247327-18266635 GCF_028583685.1 Petaurus breviceps papuanus
GGACACCTTCAGTAGAATGTAAACTCCTTGAGGGTAGGGAAGGAATATTGAACTTCTTTGGTTTTGTCTCTGCATTCACAATGCTTGGCACACAGAAGGTACTTATTAAATGCTTATTGAATTGAATCTGATGTTTTGGAATGGAGGCTGGATGATCCCTTTCTATGATGTTGAAGAGAAGATTCTTGTTCTGGCAAGAATTGGGCTATGTGATCTCTGAGGCCCCTTCTAGCTCTGACATTCTGGGATGCCTTGAATAGACTCAAATTGGAGGATAGGGAGCTGCATTCCCACAGTTATCCTCCCTGCACATACCCATCCACCAGCCAGAGACCTCCATCATCGCAGGAACCTCAAACTTTAATACCATAAGACTGTGTGTAAAACAATTCATAAATGAAGGAAGAGTGCAAGATTTAAATAAAACCACAATAATAAACTAAATGAAATTAACATTTAAAAATTAAATGAAATTAAAAACCACAAAAATAAATGAAATAAACAATATACCAAACTGCTTTTTAGAGTAAGCTAAAAGAAAACAAAGTTGTCATTGTATTGAAGGTACTGTTTTAAAACTGATCTAATTCTTGTTGTCTCGAAAACAGTGTTTTCCTCCAAATGGCCCACTCTACTGGAACTTGGCTTTTTAAAGAACCCCTTAACTTAAACCATAGGGCAGCTCAAAGCTGTTCTTTCTCCTTCCTTGAAGACACATAAACCATCACACCAGAAGTAGAAACAATCCCCCAGACAAGCCCCAGTTTAAAGGCAGTTGCCAATGATTAAAACATGAACGGTATCAGTGTCAAACACTGCGAAATGAAAATAATTATAACAGCAACAAAACTTTGCCATAGCCTCCAGTGGCATTCACTTTCACCTGATTCATTATTTATCCCCGCTCTTTAAAATCATAACAAGGCTAAGATTTGCCATATACCAGTCAAAGTGAATGCATTTTTTTTCTTTAAGAGAGAGTATGCTTTGTCACAGTTCAAGTTGCTAAATGTTCATTTCTACTAGGGCTGGAAGAGATCAGAGATTTAGAGCTGGGAGGGAACTCAGAATTCATTGAGTCCAAGCTTTTCATCTTACAGATGAGGAAACTGAGGCAGAGAAAGGAGGAATGACTTGCTAAAACTGAAATTCAAGTCTTAAGAACCTGGGATCAGAGATCTAAAGGTAGAATGGAACTTAGAGGCTAGCTAGTCCACCTCATCCATTTCACAGATGAGGAAAACTTACCTTGGCGTCACACAGCTAGTAAATAACAGAGCCAAGGATCAGTGATTATAAAGTCACCATTCTTTCTGCTCTATCATGATGTCACACCTCTTACTCCAAATTCAGTACTATTTCCATGACACCATCCAATATAGAGAGCATCATTAACCCCCACCTCACTTTACAAAGGAGGAAACCGAGTAACTGTAGGATTTGGGGCATATTGGGAAAAAAACGATTTTTTTTTGTTTTATGAACAAAGGAACCATCTTTCACAGGTATAAAATACAAATGCTCAAAATAAGACTAAAAGTATGACCAACATGAAAAATCCTGGATATAAAATATTTATGATGGGGCTACTTTCAGTCAGCCAGTCTGAATATCAGACAGTTATGGGATTTTCCCATGCATAGGGTCCATTACAGCCTCTGAGTCTGAACTTGCAAAGGTGATTCCACCAACTCTCCTTTGTATATTTTGCCATTGTACAGTGAAGGCCCAGAAAGACATGACAGGCACATCTGGAGCCTTCTGGAAGCACAAAATGATAGAGAACAGTAGGGCCTTTATATTTGCCCTCTGCAGGGCCAAATGAATTGGAAGAAATGTGAAATATGTACCTATTTGGTTTCATCTCATTTCAAACTAACCTGACATTCCATTTTTTTCCCCAGGATACCTTTCTAAAAGTCATGGCTAGTAAGTAATCTGTCACCTTTTCCAGAAACCAGTGTATCAACTGTGAATACATGAAAAGTCTCATTCTCTAGGCAGTCATATTAAAAAAAACAGATACCATTCACTGACTATTTGGGGGGGAAATGGAGGGGTATGCCATTCTTTTAGAGTCCTTGTTATTTCATTGCCAATGAGTACTTGTATGGTAAAACCTGCCTGTACTGCAGATACTTTCTAGAATATCATTTCACTAAATCATAGCTACCAATGTGACATTGTCAGGGCTGTGGTTTTCTTTTTCTTTCCATGTAGTTTGTAACTTGGAGAAATCTCATCTTCCTTGCTCGCTGTCAGAGATTACTGCCCTGAAACAAACTCAACCGCCCTCAGACAACTCAAAGATAATAAAGATTGGGAAATAAAAAATAAGACGTTAATAGCCAAACAATCCACTGTGAGAATTACTCCCAAGGGCAATACAAGCCCTATAACACCAACTGAAGCTCAGTCAGAGACAGAGAATGTTCTTCTTTTTTTACCGTGCCCTAGTCTATCTGGGGAACCAGCATGTTGTCTCTGACTGACAAAACCATTTCTTCTAAAAAAACTATTGAGGGTCTTTCTCTTCAACCCCTTGCTAAATGGATTTTTCATTTTCTTTTTCTTTCTTATGAACAAATAGAGACTTCAACCTTTCCTTTTTTATATACACTCAGAATTTCAGAGCGGAAAGGGAATGTTGGGATTTATTTCTAAATATCCTTTTGAAGCAATTAAACACTTTTATCAAGATTATGTGGGATAAGGAAGCTAAAAAAGATATAGCAGATGGATGTTTTCAGATATGATATAACTTCATAGGAACTCCCTTTATCAATGCAAATCAGTAAGTACTCTACAACTTTTTCTCTTAAAGAGTCTCTTGGAGCAATGAGAGGTTAAATGACTTTGCTCAGGGTTCCATAGTCAATAGGTGTCAGAGACAGGGAATTGAACCCAGATCTTCTTAATTTAGAGAATGGATCCCCATCCATTATACCAGGGGTAGAGAACCTGTGGCCTCTAGTTCACATGTGGCCTTCTAGGTCGTTGGGTGTGGCCTTTTGACTGAATCTAAGTTTTACAGAACAAATCCTTTTATTAGGGGGATTTGTTCTGTGAAGTTTGAATTCAGTAAAAGGGCCCCACTTGAGGACCTAGAGGTCCACGTGTGGCCTCATGGCCTCAGGTTCCCCATCCCTGCACTATACCATATTGTTTCTCAAAAAAGTAGTAATACTAAGAATTATGGGATGTTAAAAGTTAAACGCACCTTTATATTTGTAAAGTTGAATAAAAATTATGGAGAATTGGGGCGGCCAGGTAGCACAGCGAGTAAGAGCACCGGCTCCAGTGTTGAGAAGACCTGGAGATCAAATCCCGGGCTCAGACACTTAGCACCCACCCAGAAATAACTGGCCGTGTAACCTTGAGCAAGTTACTTAACCCCGATTGCTTAAAAAAAAAATTATGGAGAACCAAAGATGCCATGAAGCATCAAAAATCCTATATTGATTTTTAAATATTTTAAAAGCATTTGGGTTGAAGAAGATGCTACCTTAAGGGCTCATCTCTAATCATGTCTCCTATGCATGTTAAAATAGTACAATATTCCTTCAAAGATGCAACAAGAATGATACCTTTGTTTGACGTATTCCCTGATGATTAATGTCAAACAAAGCACAAGATAGGGAGACTTGTGAAAAGTGGTTGCCGCCATCTCCAGGAACATCCAACATAGTGTCCCAATAGATGGTGTGGTTCTGTAAATGTTCCTGTTTGGGACTGTATCAAATCCTGGAACAATATAGAACCTACTAAATGATGTTCATGATTACTCAAACCCATTTGAGCTGACTATCCACACAGAAAAAACCAAATGGATGAAGAATGCTTATTTTTCAGCCTATGATATACAGTTGGGTGGACTGTCCATAGAGCTGGTGCATTAACATATATAACTTGGAAAGCCACTGAGTATATATAATGAACTGGTCTCAGAAATGAAAAGGAGGAGAGCAAACTGTATTGTCTTTGGGAAACTACCCAGTTCTTTTCATGACTCCAAGTTTCCCCTAGAAACAAAGGCCCATCTTTTTAACACCAATATTCTTCAGGCTATCCTATATACCTGAGAAGCATGAGACACCTCTGATTCCAGGGGATTAAATGTGCTGGTCACCCAAAGCTCAATGAAGAGATTCATAGTGAGCCTAAATAGGCTGAAGCATATTAATTACACTGTACTCAGTGCCTTGAACACTCTTGATGCTTGATAAACATTTGATTAATTTAATTGATGGCATTGATAGGACTTACCAGAGCTTATGCTTTGTTAACATGGGCTTCAACTATCCCAATTATACACAGAAGAGGTCGATACACACAAAAGTTTTAGGGTTTTGAACATTTAATTGTCAAGATTTAAATATCTAAAAGAGGGGAAGATATAAAAATAGAAGACAAACTCTTGGATAGGATTACATTTTTGTTTAATAAGGTAATCAGGAGAATATCAATAAATACTGATCTGTATGCCTAGGATCATATGAGCTAACATATGTAAAACACCTTGAAAACTTTAAAGCACTATATAAATGCTAAATCATATCCTATAGTAGACCACATCTTTAAAATCAGATGATTGACTGGAAGGTGTAGAGAGTACAAAATCTTTGTTATTTGTTGACTATTAAAAATGAATTCAATAGAACAAAATGACACCTTAAAGGACCTCTACCACCAAGGTGTCTCCTGTACAAATGTCAAAACCATATATGATTCCTCAAAAGATAAAACAATGGAAATAACTCAGTTCAATGGCTCTCTAGTTATTAGTATCAAGTGAGCATAAAGTAGGTAGACACATGCTCAGGAAAGATGTTTGTCCCTTCAATGGAGTAGATCCAGAATAGATTCCAAATTGAAGAGGAATTTCCTCTTCCTTATGAGGTATGTTAGGTGCTCTTGCATGGGGATTACATTCTGTTAGATCCACAAACCCTCAAAAGAGTTTGGATTAACTATCCACACAGGGAGAAACCAAGTGAATGAAGTCTGCCTATTGTCCAGACCATGATAAGCAGCTAGCTAGACAGTCCTTAGTACATAAGTACATATGTCTTGGACAAATAGTGTCAGTGGGTCATGCATTGGGCCTAGAATTGATCAGAAGGAGAAAAGCAGGATGGATTCACTTTGGGAAACTATATAGCTCTTTTAAAATTTTTTCTTGTTTATTATGAACTTATTAAACATGGATATTTCCATATACAGAGAACAGAAAAGATTGTATATGACATTGTGAACCTTAGTTATGAACAGTTTGTTTTTTAAAAATTTCACATTTTAGTAACAACATTTCCCTATTTGTCTGTACCCTCCAGCTTTTCCCTGAAACAGAGACCCATCATTTTGTATTTTGTCCAGTGGTGTTGTATGAATATGAGCCATGAAATATCAAAATCTCCAAATAACCCAAATTGAAGATCACCCGAAAGGAAATGCAGAAGCACATGGTGAACATAAACAGGTTGGGTCACATTATAAAAGAATTATACAGGAGAAGTGGTATAAAAGATTTAATCAGAAATATTTGAAAGGGAAGACATGATGGGCCAATCGTCTTGTGAAAGTGATGGGTACTCCATGGATAACTATATATTTCATTCATATCCATGCAAAGTTCAAAGAATGGAAGAAAGGCACCCAAAAATATTGTTAATCAATAGGAGAACATAGAGAAAGGTTATAGAGAATGGATTGCTGTCTGCATGCTAGAAGGGAATATCTAAATGAAAGATATCATAGACCCATTGGAATCTTATTGTAAAATATTAAATGTATTCAACTCAACAAACATTTGTTAAACACATACTATATGTAAAACACGGTATTAGATGGTGGGAACACAAAGACAAAAGTTGAAACAGTTTCTGCCTTCAAAGATCTTCTGTTCTATTGTGAGAAATCTAATATATACATATAAATGTGTGATATAAGCTAGGAAGCAGTAGGGGCAAAGGAAAGATCTGGGTGAATGCTTTAAGAAAATCTGAGGAAGAAGAGGATGACTTCCAGCTGGAGAATATGAGGAAGAATCCTAAAAAGCTTCATAGAAGCAACTAAACTAAACCTTAAAGAGAAATATTCTGAAAAGTGGGGATGTGGAGGGAATATATATTAGTCACTGAGGAAACTCTCTCTCTTTCTCTTTCTTTTTTTCTTCCTCTCTCTCTCCCTATCTCTCTCTCTTTCTTCCTCTCCCCCTCTCTCTTTGTCTCTGTCTCTCTCTCCCCCTCTCTCTCATTCGCTTTCTCTCTGTTTCTCTCTCCTCTTCTCTTCCCCACCTCAATTTATATCTATGTAGCTATGTAAATATCTATCTAAATGAGTATCTATCTAGAAATATATATATAACTCCCTCTGTATAGAGAAATTATCTATCTATTATCTATCTATCTGAATTTCAGCTTGGCCCAGTGGGACTGGAGCACCGTCCCCACTCTTTTCTCCACCAAGGACAACTTCTATACCAAATCCATGCCGGGTCCAGTCCTGGGGGAGCCTGACTTCTTAGAATAGGGGTTAGATTCCTTTTCTTGTTTGCTTTAGCTCATTATGTCATCTTCCCTGCCTCATCCAGGTGCCACAGGGAAGAATTACAGCTTAGTTTTTGGCTTATATCTAGATTCTCATCAAAAGGAGGAGTAAAAGTACTCAGCATATAATATAAATCTCAGGTATGGGACAGATATTTATTTTCTATACTCAAAGGAAATATTAAAAGAGCAGTTAGGCAGTGCAGTGCACAGAGCACTGGGCCTGGTGCCAGGAAGACCTGAGTTCAGATTTGCCCTCGGAAGCTTTCTAAATGTGTGACCCAAGGCAAGTCATTTAATGTCAATTTGCATCATTTTCTTTGTCTATAAAGTAGGGATAATGATAGCACCTAGCTCACAGGGTTATTGTGAGGATCAAGTGAGATAATAATTGTAAAGTGTTTAGCACAGTGACTGGCACATAGAAAGAGCTATGTATAAATATTAGCAATTAGCTAAAAATCAAACAAACAACAAAAAAAAAAACAACCAGTCCCCATTGACAAGACTTAAACAATCAGATGATTGCTTCATCACCTTTAAAGTGTTTCAGTGTTAAATTCTACTTCACAGCCAGAAGTAGCCAGAGAATTTACTATTCCCAAAGGGCTGAACATGGTCAGTTTGAAGCCAGTAAGGAAGCTCTTTCCATGACCTGTTACATATATATGCATTTATATGCATACGTATAGGTCTAAGAATGAACAGTTTTAAGAAGGGGCTGATGAGTTTATTTATTTATTTTTCTTTTAGGCAGTCCATTTTTGAGTCCTCTCTGGAAAGCTGGGTGCTGTAATTTGAATATAGTCTGTTTTTTCTCCTTTAGTATTTTCTTTCTTTAGTTACTTTTTTCAGATCTAATTTCATCTACTATTAGGTTTTCATTCATTTCAACAAAGGCCTCAGTAGGGTTGAGCTTCAAAACTATTTCATTATTTAAAAGAAACAGTCTTCCTTGCCAGACAGGTTTCCCCAAGCTCTCACATACAAGACCATCAAGAAGACTGAGTTACCACAGTTTGAACAGTATCTCATATTTAGCCAACATAAGATAGCAGAGAATATTGTTTCTCCTCTGAAGATTGTGATTGAAGAGCTTTCTTAGAAGAACAAACTGATATAAAATTGGTCAATATTTCCTATAGGTTAATAAAACTTTATTGTATAATCCAAAAAAAAAGAATTCAAGCAACTCAAAGCTGTAATTTCATCATCCACTGTCTGAAAGTCAGGGTTTTTTCTGAATGCTATGTTAAAAAAGTCCTTTAACCCACCCCCTTGAAGATGAATCAGAGAATGAGGGCCCCTCATAGGCTACTATGTATCCTGAAGCCATAGCCCTGTTTCTTAAGTCTGTCTCAGAAGATTCATGGGGTGAGAAAGTAAAAAAAACAAACAAACATTATGTTGTTAGCACAGCAAGAAAGGCAGGGCTGTTGAGCTGGAACAGAGACAAGGCAATGTTGCAAGCATTTATTCTGAGAGCCCACCAGCATCTCTGCAACTGGGATTGTCCACAATCAACACTTAAGAAAAATTTACTGATACTGCCAGAGTCTAGCCCTTGGAATGCTGCTTGTGAAAGTCATTTCTGTGTTAGAGGAGAGAGAGAAAAGACAAGTGGGATCTTGTTATGGTAGAGCAATGTAGCCATGGGATTGGATATTCTAGAAGGTCTTCTTCTGTGTCTGAGTATGTTTCTCTGGTGCTTTTTTGGTGTTCCCTAGAGGATTCTTTTCTTCTGGGATATGATTCTAAACTAGCAGTGACCTGAGCTGCAGAGGAAGACCAAAAGGTATGACAGTGATGAAAGTATGTCACAGAGCTACTGATAGTTGTATGTCCTTCATATTAAGTTATTACCTGTTGTTTAGCATCTTGCATGTTGGATTAGGACAGGGTGGGAAACCTGTGGCCTCAAAGCCACATGTGGCTTTCTAGGTCCTTGGGTGTGGCCTTTTGACTGAGTCCAAGTTTTACATAACAAATCCTTTTATTAAGAGGATTTGTTCTGTGAAGTTTGGATTCAGTCAAAGGGCCACACCTAGAGGGTCACATTCAGCCTCAAGGTTTCAAGTTCCCCTTCCCTGGGGAAGTCAAGGAACTGTGACAGTCAGTGGTTGTGGGACTCTAACAATAAAATAGTTTAGGCTGGGACAAAATTCAGAAAGGTCCCCGAAATGAGGCCATTTATCAGGAAAACTCCATCAATATAACTGACTCTCCTTGAAGAGCTCTAAGTGAGTTTTACCTCAGGATGATCCTTTCCCTCTTTGTGACCCAATTTCTTGGTCCTGACTCTGTCTACCTACTTTTGACACTCAATCATTTATCTAGCCTACTTTGGCAAGTAGTTCATCCCTGACTCAACTGAACCTCTGGAACCTCAATTTTCCATGACTATAAAATATCTGTTGCATTTCGTAATAACCAATCCCACCACCTCAAAACCTGACCCACCCACTCCTAGTCAGGTAGAACATAGTCATCTCACTTCAGGCAAGGAAGATATGTACTGGTAAAGATTTAAATGACTTAAACAGTGTTAACTTTTCATTGATAGGATATGTTTTTTCCTAACATTGCCAAATAATATTAGTTAAATAATGCTCAGTTCCGACAAGCTGCCTTTTAAGTATATTTCAAACAATATCTACATAGTAATAATAACAAATGGTATTTACATACCACCTTACACAGATTATCTCATCTGATCCTCACAACCATTCTATGAAACAAGTGCTACTGGTGTTTTGATCCCTATTTTACAACTTAGGGAACCGAGACTCAGAGAGGGTATGACCTGCCATTGGTCACATAGCTAGTAAACAACAGAGGCTGATGTGAGCACAAGTCTTCCTGATTCCAAGGCAATTGTCTTTCCATCAGATCATGCTGCCTCTCAAACTACTTCAACCTGTATTATCCAACATCTATCAAGAGGAAGTAATGGAGAAAGGCAATTTGCTGTAAGCCATAGTTATTTTTATTTTCTTTTAAAAAAATCAGTCATCTCAAATGTTGAAGTTAATTACATACTTTCTGATTTCTTTTGGTACCTTCTGTGGATGGAAAAGAAATTTGGGGGTTTAATACTATAGAATCTGGGATACTGTGGTGAAATTTCCTGTAATCATCATTTAAAATGCATCTCCAATAACAGGAAGGCTACTGCTTAATCTTTTAGGAAATCATCCCTCCTCACCATCAGTTTTTTTTAATCTCATAATGGGAGAGGTTTTTAAAAATCTAACTACTTGCCCACTTCTTTGGACAGACTTAAAATTGTTGGTCAATTTACCCCCAAAGTCATTTTCCTGAACTGTAGTTTCCTTTTCATTGACTTAAAAATTGTTGTATGTATGGAAGAAAATTTCAGAAAGCAAGAGCTGCAGCATCAGGACCATCAGGAAACTTGGACAGATTTACCAATAGACCATGTTCATAGTAGATCTTCTCAATCCTCTTCATGTGCTAGGAAATGGGTGTTCCTTGAGTACAGATGGAAAGAGAAAAATCACAGAATCCCAATATATCAGAGATGTAAGGGACCTCAGAGGATATCTAGTCTAACCTATACCTGAACAAGATTCCCCTCTGCCGAATCACTTATGAGGTGGCCATCCAGATTCAACCTGAAGACCTCCAGTGATGTGGAACCTACTCCCTCCCAGAAGGCCCATTCTATTGGAGGATAATTCTAATTGTTAGTGTGTTACTCCTCACATCAAGTCTAATTTGTTTACTATGTATCTTCCATCCATTGCCCCTAGTTCTCCTCTCTGAAGCCAGGCAGAATGAGTCGTATCTCTTTTCCTTATGTTAGCTCTTCTGAGAGGACTGATGACTGTGGTCCAGAATCACAGGTCCTCAGAACTAGAGGGCCCTCAGTGGGCATCAAAGCCAGATCATAACTGAACAAGCATCTCCTCTACAAAATTCCTAAGAAATTTTCATTCAACCTTTCAAGAAAAAATACTCTCAGGAAAAACCTAAGAATTCTCCCTCTTTGTTGAGGCCAGTACCAATAGAAAACCCACAAAGCTTTCTGTTGCCCTTTTGGTCATTTACCTCCCTAGGATGACTGTACTATGCACTCATGGTGGAATGACCAAGCAGAACTGATGGCCTCCTAAACGTGTTCCTTGCTGTCTGAAAAGTGATATACCTGTTACTGGAAAACATCTTCCCCATGATAAAAGATATGCATATCCTCTTCCCCTATAACTCGTGTTGTGGTATTTCTGAACTTTTACTTTTGTAATTGGTGGAGGCCAGGCCTGTATTTGTCATTATTTTCCCTGGATGGCAACATTTGTCCTTACAGAGACTGAGTTCCACTAGCTAGTTTGTCATTCTATCCTATAATCTTACCCACACTAGCCTATGGAGAGAGGATTGTCCCTGAAAGACAGTTGCCATGGACCTTATGGTCATATGACCATAGTTTTTGAGCTGGAAGAGACCTTAGAGGCAATAAAGTCAAATTTTCTCATTTTAAAGACATGGAAACTGAGGCCCAGGGAGGTGAAGGGATTTGCACAGAGTCACACTTTTAATAAACACCTGGGACCAGATTTTACCTATAGCTTCTTTATTACAAGTCCAGTACCTTATCTATTCTACCCTACTGCTTCTGTTATCTTTCCTCTGAGAGGGAGTTCCTTCACAACCTGCAGATATGAGCAGTGTGACAATGCAAACAGCTTCTCTGCTCTCCAGATGGAGATGAAGCTGTGCCGTCTTCTACCTTTCCAGATTTATCTCATACTACTCCCCTGCACATATCCTGTGCTCCAGCAAAATTGGCCTACTTTCTATTTCTCCCACCACACACCTCGTGCTTTGCTGCTTCTATGCCTTTGGTCACTTTTTTTTCTCATCTGTTGAATACATTTCTCCTCCCCACCTGTCATTTACAGATTTCTTTACCTGTCCTTCAAAGCGCAATTCAAATGCCACTGCCTCCATGAAGCCTTCCTTCATCTTTTCTGTTGCTAATGGCTTTTTATTGGGAACTTTCTTTTGTGCTTTGCAATTCTAATGTGGTCATTTAATATTGTGTACTTAAGCCATTTGCATCCTACTTTAATGCCTCATCATGGTATGGATATGACTTTGTGCTCTCAGGCACTATAACATTAGGGTGTAAGGTTGACCAAGTTCTGCTAAGTGGGAGAGACTTCCCTTCTATGCCCAGTGACAGACGGTTGCTGTTTTTGTTTTTGCCTTTCTTTGCATCTCCAGTGCTTAACATAGTGCCTGACAGATAGTAAGTACTTAATAAAATGTTGTTGCTTAACTGTCATATGAGGACCAGCCTAGCTCTATATCGTCAAAAGTATGGCTCCCATATAATTAGATTTTTTTTTGCAATGACTCATGATAACCATCTTCTCGAGGACTAACAATCTCCATTGGTTCAGGGAATAGTCACCTCCACAGATTAACTGAAATACTTAAGAATATAGTAATTTCTGTCTCTGCCATATCCCTGTACTAGTCTGGTGAACTTGATCAAGACAGCAAGCTGGTCATAGGTATTTGTATGTCTTCTATCATGCACAGAACTTATTAAATGTTTGTAAAACTTGAACTTGAATTTAGTCCAATCATATAAATCATACAAATTATGCAATCATGTGAATCACACAAATAGCAAATATACAGAATTCATAGAAGCATAGAAAGTTTTACATGGACTGAACCAGGGCAAAGAATACAAAATCCGTAGACTATAATGCTATAAATGAAAACAACCCTAAAAGTCAGAGGAACTTGAATTGAAAGACAATGACCAATATTAATTCTGGAGGAGAGATGATGAAATGTACCTCCTTTCTCTTTGTATAGGAATCGACACATGTCCAATGTTGCATATGCTGACAGATAGGGTTACTCCATCTATTGGCTTTATTTTACTGTTTTGTATTTTTTAAAAGGGATGGTTCTATTGAGGGCAGCTAGGTAACTCAGTGGATAGAGTGATGAACTTGGAGTCAGGAAGATAAAATTTCCTGAGTTCAAATCTGGCCTCAGACACTAACTAGCTGTGTGACCCTGGGTAAGTCTCTTAATCTGGTCTATAAAATGAGCTGGAGAAGGAAATGGCAAGCCATTTCAATATCTTTGCCAAGAAAACCCCAAATGGGATCAGAAAGAATTAAACATAACTGAAAAGGTGACTGAACAACAATGTTCATTTTATTGTGTGGGATGAGAAGAATGGGTTATATATCAGGGGATTTCTAGGTTGAAAAAATCCCCCCAAAGCAAAGAAAATGATGCAGAAAATTGTCAATCTTATGGCTAAAGTTTAAAAAAGGTTTTGGAAGATCATAAGATTTGGTGAATGTCTCAAAGTTAGTACTAAGTCGCTAAATTTTCAAGCTTGGACTCATAATGCCTTGGCAAGAACTTCTCTCTCTCTCTCTTTTTTTTTGTTAATTAACAGTTGTGCAAGGTTAGAGAATTTAACAAAAGACACATCTACAATGGTCTCTTGCTCGAAAAAAGAAATTAGAGGTGGCTAGGTGGCACAGTAAAAAAGAGAACCGGCCCTGGAGTCAAGAGGACCTGAGTTCAAATCCAGCTTCAGACAATTAACACTTACTAGCCGTGTGACACAACCCCAATTGCCCTACCTTCCCCCCTCCAAAAAGCAAAAAAAAATAAAAATAAAAATAAAAAAGGAGAAATTAGTTTGGCAAAAGTCATGGAAACTCCATAAGGGAAAAATTTCATGTCTAATCTCCATGGTAACAAAGTGCTGGCAAAAGCTTGTGATTAAGTGGCTCTTAGCTCAAAAGGTAAATGGTGTTTGGGTCTCTTTTCAACTCATGATTAAATATTATTATATAAGGCATCTCCAATTTATTGGAGATCCTGCTTTTATCATTCATTAAAATTTATAGCAGTAACAGAATGGAACAAGCCTAGAATGGAAGAATGGAAAAAAGGGGAGAGGCCCAGATGACATTTTCAGCATAACATGAATATGGTATATTATATTACAGACTTTCTTTAAGAATTTTATTTTTCATTCAGTTCACTACCAATTTATGATGTCATCTTTTCTTCAGCCAACAATTTTACCATTTTTATTAGTGACTAAATGTTCTACATCCGTCACACTATCACTCACAGCTTCTCTGAGTGAATTTTTCTTTTGTGTTTGATCTCTACATTTTGGTTCTCATACCACATGGGCATACCAATCCTTAATTTTACTATTCAAATTCAGAATCACCCACAGCAAGGTTGAGCACGTAGACACAGTCAAAACTTACAATAAAAAAGCAGTATTCTTCTAAGTAATATTAATTTTGAGAGTGTGGAAAATAGCCATTTTTCAGACTGAAAGAACTCCATAGACTTCAAGAAGAAATTAATTTCAATTTATCAAAAAATTGAAAGCAGAGATTGCTTGACCACAAAGCAGGTCATAATGGCCTACTAGAAAGTGCCTTGGATTTGGAGTCAAGAGATTTGGTTTTGAATCCCACTTCAAATACTTCATTCATTCATTAATCAAACGTTGATTCCTATGGTCTACTATGTACCAGGCCATGGAAGTACAAAAAATAATCTAAATTGCTCTAGGACCTTACATACTGGATGGTATGTTACATGTATAAGTATATAGAGAGTAATATATGAAGATAAGCCTCATGCCGAGGTATGTGAGTGTGTGCATGTGTGTGGACGTGCTCATGCATGTGCATGTGCACACATGTGTGTGTTGTGATTGCTATCCTCAAGAATTTGAAAGACTGTTATGTGCAGGAGAGACTTGTTCTATTTGACCCCAGAGAACAGAACCAGCAACAGTAGATGAAGGTTGCACAGAGGAGAGTTTCAACTTGGGTCAGCAAAAGCTTCCTAAGAATTACTGCTCTCCAAAAACAGAATGCATTACTACAGGAGATGGTAGACCCCCTGGTAGGTCTTCAAGAAGGAGGTAGACAGTCACGTGTCACAAATAGCACAGAGGGGATTTGAGGGAGGTGATAATAGTATGGATTGGAATAGACTACTGCTTCTTATTTTTTGTATGTTATAGACCCCTTTGGCAGTCTATTGAACTCTCTGGACCCCCTTCTCAGAATAATTTTTGTAAATGTATACAATAAAATCCCTAGAATTACAAAGGAAATCATAAGTGAGCAAAAGTCAAGATGTATTTTTTCCCTATTTAACTTTATGGATCCCCTGAATTCTATACATAGACACCTTATGATCTGTAGACTTACAATCAAGAAGTTAACAAGCGTTTATTAAGCACCTACCACCTGCCAGATACTATGTTAAGTCTGGGTGATACAAAGCAAGGCAAAAGACAGTCTCTGCTCTTAAGTCTCTGCTCATAGTCTACCATGGGAGACAGCATGCAAACAACTGTATACAAACAACATATATACAGGATAAATTGGATGTAGTCTCAATGGGAAGGCAATAAAATTAAGGAGGTTAAGAACCTCTGTACTTATTGGAAAGCAGTTTGGCAGAAACTAGTTATGGATCAACATTTCACACCATATACCAAGATGAGGTCAAAATGGGTACATGATTTAGACATAAAGAGTGACACCATAAGCAAATTGCAGGAACCTGGAATAACCTACCTGTCAAATCTATGGATAAAGGAAGAATTTATGACCAAACAAGAGACAGAGACCATTACAAGTTATAAAATGGATAATTTTGATTATATTAATTTAAAAGATTTTACACAAAAAATGAAACCAATGCAGCCAAGATTAGAGGGAAAGCAGAAAACTGGGGGAAATTGTTTACAGCAAGTATCTCTGATAAAGTCCTCATTTCCCAAATACATAGAGAACTGAGTGAAATTTATGAGAATACAAGTCTTTCTCCAAGGTGGCATAGTGGATAGAGTGCTGGGCCTGGAGTCAGGAAGACTCTTCTTAATGAGATCAAATCCAACCTCAAACACTTCCTAGCTGTGTGACCCTTGGTAAGTCACTTAACCTTGTTTACCTCAATTTCCTTATCTGTAAAGTGAGCTGGAAAAGGAATGGTAAACCACTTCAGTATCTTTGCCAATAAAACCCCAAATATGGTCACAAAGAGTCAGACGACTAAAAGTACTGAAAAGCGACAACAATAAAGGATATGAATAGGAAGTTTTCAGATAAAGAAATCAACTATCTATAGTCTATTGATTAGAGAAATGCAAATTATAAAAATTCTGAGGTACTACCTCACACCTCTCAGATTGGCTAATATGACAGAAAAGGAAAATGACCAAAATTTGAGGGGATGTGGGAAAATTGGGACACTAATGCACTATTGGTAGAGTTGTAAAGTGATGCAACCATTCTGGAGAGCAATTTGGAACTGTGCTCAAGACTATAAAACTGTATGTATCTGCATACTCTTTGACCTAGCAATGCCACTACTAGGTCTGTATTCCAAAAAGATTAAAAAAGGTAAAGGACCTATATTTTCTTTCACAACATGACATATATGGAAATACATTTTGCATAATTACACATGCATAACCTACATAAAATTGCTTTCCATCTCAGAGAGAGGGGAGGGCAAGAAGGGAGGGAGAGAAATCAACATTTTTTAAAAATGGATGTTAAAAAAATTTTTCATATAATAAGAAAAAATAAAATATTATTTTAAAAAAAGAACCCATGTACTTGATGGCAACTAAGGTCCCTTTCTTCCCTTTCATTCTGTAATACTACGATCATGTAATACAAAGTAATTTCAAGAGGGAAAGAGTATTAATAACTGGAGGGACATGCTCAATCCCAAGTAATTTAACCTTTCAAATTCAGTTTTCTTATCTGTAGAACAAGGATAACCAAGAAGGAAGTGTTCTCAACTCCAGAAGTACTATACAAACATTGAAATACAGTTTTCACTATATGACAGAAGATTCACCACAGAACTGTAACAAACTTTTCATTTGTATAAAATCCTGTGAAATCCTATATTTGAAGGCAATAAGGGTAAGCTTTCATGGCACATATTCAAGGAAATTAAGGAAATAAGAACAGAGCCTTCCACCAAGTGTCAAGGTCAACAACTCCCATGTCCTTCTAGAGATGACAAAGTCCAAAACCTTGGTTTTTCTCCAGAAGACATAGCCACAATTTACTATGTGCCAGATATATTTGGAAAGAATATTAACAGGAAATGTTCTATAAAATAAAAAAATGAAATCATTTAGAAGGGCCAGGAATTATAATAACAACTCTAAGGGAAAAAACACCAGCTCTAACAAAAGCAAACAAAAACAACACAGTAAAAGAAATATCCTAGATGATACAGACATTTTCAACAAGGATCCCCAATTAAAACCTTAGAAAGATGTGAACTGGAAGTGCAGAGGACCAGAAGAGAAGGTTCAGGATTAGTTACAAGAGGAAGACCTATTCTGTATCTAGTATTCTCTCCAGAATTAGCTTAATGGTGACACTTCCTGTTTAACAAACCTAAGACCATAGAGGTCTTCAGACAATTATCATCATTGCAGATTTTGCACTAGAAAGGATCTTAGAAGTCATCTAGTCCAGTTCCTTCATTTTAAAGAAGAGGCAACTGGTCCCCAGTGATGGAAAGTGCCTTCCTCAGAATCACATAAGTGTCCTTAAACTCAGGTCCTTTACTTTTCAATCCAGAACTCCTTCTACTCATTCACTGAAGTTAAAATTGAACTTAAGTTCTCATGACACTGCTCTCTCTTGGTTTTCTTCCTAACTTTGTGACTGCTACCACTTACTCCACTTTTCTGGTTTATTACCATTATCTTCCTACTGACTCAGAGTATATCACAAGACTCTTTCCTGGACCCTTTTCTCTCTCTGTACTCTCAGCTGATGACCTCATCTGTTCCCAAAGTTTTGTTATCTTGACATGCATATATACATATTCAGCCCTCCTCTTTATCTCATGAGCTCTTACCTGCAAATATCTGCTAGACATTTCAAACTGGGTACTCCATGGATCTCAAGTTCAACCTATCCAAATCAGAGCTCATTATCTTTACCCCCAACTTAACCCTCTTCCAAAATTCCCTAGAATTGTTGAAGGCACCACCATCCTTTCAGTCAGCAATTTTCACAAATTCAACATTATCATGGACTCTCCTCAGTCTCTCCCACTTTGTATAATCAGTTGCCATTTTTTTCCCGTTTCTATCTCCTACAACATCTTTCTCTTCTGCCTTTTCGCTACTCACATACCTACAACCTTAGTTCAGGCCTTCACCACATGTTACCAGGACTATTTCAATAGTCTCCTAATTATCATCTTTGCTTACAGCTACTGAAAGGGAAGATTTTTCTAAAGTACAAATATAACCATACCACTCCTCTATTCCTGAAACAGCAATCTCTTCCTGTTTGTTTTAGGATCTAATATTAATGTCACTGTTTTACTTTTTTAATGCCTTTTATGATCTGGCCCCAACCTATCTTGACAGCCTTATACATTATTACCCTTCTGACACTGTGTCATCCAGCCTAACTGACCTTACGGTTCCTCAGACCTGGCATTCCAGCTCCCATCTCCATGCCTTTGCACTGGCTGGTCCTCATGCCTGGAATTTATTCCCTCTTTGCCTCTACTTATAATTCCTTGTTTCCTTCAAAATTCAGCTCAAGCACTACTCTTTATCTGAAGACCTTCCTGAAACCCCAGGTAGTAGATCCCCCCAAATTACCTTTTGTTTATTTTATATATCCTTGCATATGGCTATGCTCTCTCCCATGATGGAGTGAAAATTTCTTGAGGACAGGGACTATTCTGTTTTTGTCTTTGTGTATCAGAGGCCAGCACTGTGCACATAGTTGGTCCTTAATAAGTGCTTCTTGATTGGTAGATAATGGGTCTATCAATAAATTGTGAACCTATTGTCCAAGGATCCCTCTATCTCAATTGACAGTGACTCAGCACCAGAGGACTGGCCACTAAATCCTTTTGGTCACAGCATATTATGCAGATTACCTAAGTAAAGGCATGGGGGAAGTATCCACCATGATGAAATTAATGGTGTTTTCAGTATTAAAGCAAGTCAGGATAAAGTGATGGAGAAACAACCTAATCTCCCAAGATAAGACCGCTGCAATGCAAGAAATTCCTTTAAATTTATCACTTCCTAGGTAGCAAGGTAGTGTAGTTCATAGGGCCCTGGAGTTGGAATCCACAAGACCAGAGTTCAAATCCCACCTCAAGACTTTGTGACCATCTGCAAGTCACTTGACCTCTCTGAACTTCTTTCCTTAAGTGCAAAACGAGAAGGTTGGATTTGATTTCCCCTTGTCTCCCTTTTATCTCTGAAAATCTTTGATTTCCTGATAATCACTGTTATCTCTTCTGTAGAATTGTCCCTAGAAGTAAATGAAAATAGAGCTTTCACAAAATATTTCCTGTCCAGGGGAAACCACCCTCAGCTCATTTTTACCAGGACCACAAAGTGCATCACTCTGTATTATTGGGAGTTTCTTTAGTAGGTCAAACAGACTGCAGATTTCCTCCATCCAGCTGCTTAGCCTTGGGATTCTTGCCTCTGCCTGACAGTGATGCCTTCTAATTGTTGTTTATAGGTGCCAAGAGACTTTGTGCTTCTTGGGGATTAGCCCAATTCTTCTTTTTCTAACATGGGCTATCTTTCTCTCTTCTCAGCCCACCATCATTTGAGGGAATTTTTCATTTGAATTTATGCTCAGCTCATCAGCTGGGCTCCATTGCTTCACGGCAATTCCTTCCTCCCCCTGCCCCC